>NC_092531.1:13457666-13772000 GCF_037038585.1 Patagioenas fasciata | reverse complement strand
TGCCCGCACAGCCTGTGAAAGTAGGGGAGAAACACCTCTAAATCTGTTTTAATTGCAGTTTGCTGGGCTGGGGTGGACTCTGCTGTAAGGATTTCCCCCACATCACACTCCACTGCAGGGCAGGCAGCTCCCCGGCCACATCCTCCCTGTGTTTCCAGCTTGAATGGAAACAGGAGAAGCCGGAGGCACTTCAGAAGTATTGACTACAAAGGCCTGGAAAACAAAGGTCAGGATAAAGCAAGCAGGGAAAAGCCTTGAAATGAGGAACTGACCAGTCTAATACAAAGTAATAATCAGTGTTAAAAAAATCAAATGCTCAGGATGTCATGTTCAGGCACAAAGCCTTTCATTTCAGCAGACTTTGCAGGTCCTGCCAGCGCAAAGTGTTTTTCAGTGAAACCAGTCTGTAAAGATGTGCTCTGCCTGCACTCGTCTAAGGTTTGTGTGCTGGAGGAAAAGCAGGCGGCCGCTCGGTGACACACGGCTCTGGCACATCCCTCGTTAGCAGGGACGCTCACGCTAACGCTAACGAGCTGCCGCTTTGATGCAGCCTCAGAAGAGCATTCCAGGCTGCCTGCACATATCACTGCACTGATTTACAGCTGCTGTATATTTTAACATCTTTGTTTTTTGTACTGATGAGGGAAATAAAATTATTTGTATTTTAAATAAAACCTTAAATTACGGAGCACAAGACTCAAACATCGGGGCAGAGGGTCTGTTGCCACGCCACCCTAATCCAAGCCATTTCCTCCTCTGTGTTTAGCATTCCTGATAATGGAATTTGGACTGATTAACATTTCCATATTAGTTATTTCACATAATCTTTTCTCCAGCCATGGTAGAGACTAGAAACACACCATTTATACTTGCTTAGTCTCTGATTAAGCATCTTGTCCCAGCTCCTGCCAGCCAGAGCCCCTGGGGATGAAAGGCTGCTATGTTTAACTGATGCTAATCTGGATCAGTTCCTGAATGCAGGAATGGTGTCCGTTCCCTATAAACCTCTGCCCGGATAACAAGATTTGGATTGCAGGCTAATCCAGGCTGGGAAGGCGGCTGGTGATTGGTGTGAAGCGCAGGAGGCAGAAGTGCGGACACGAACGGGCACTGTGCTTTTTAGTGACGGGGCACTGGTAACCGCCAGCCCAGAAATAATCCAGCTAATTTTACACCTGTGCTCATTCCTCTGTGCTGGGAATTCTGGGCAGATATACCGCAGCCTAAAATTAGAGCAGGTTACAGACATGATCTTTAACATGGTAAAAGTAGAAACATGCCATGGGATGCAATGTCCTCACCCACCACTCCAGCCTTTTTCCACTCGGGTCGGCAGGAACACACTGCCAGCAGGAGCACTGGTTTCATCTCCTCGGATGCTCAGAGGACTGGCTCAGCACCAGTTTGGGGTTATTCTGGGGCAGCTGGGGTTTGGCCCCATTAAAAAAAAAAAATCCAAACTGCTTTGTCACACACCAGTTCTTAATCAAAATTAATTTTTATGTATAATTAATTCTCTCAGTAGGAAAAAAAAAATAAAACTAGCATGTGTAACTGCATCTGTTTGCAAAATGCTCCATAGGCAGCATAAGGGGGATTTCTGGAGAGCAGAGGGGCTGGGGCAGAGCCACAGCCCAAGCTCTGCGGACACTCACACCCACCGCGGATGTCACTTCACAGCAGGACCAGCATTTGATTCATCCTGACGTGCGGGCAGGTGAGGTTGCAGCTGCCGCCCAGGTTCAGCTGGGGCAAAGAGACACATCAGAGCAAATTACGGGGAAGAGCTTCTGCTGTGAAACTCCCGTGAGAAAGAATGAACAGGAGCAACTACTCCCCAGCCCCTCCCATGGGCTAATTGCTGAGAGCCACGGCCCAGGAAGCCCAAGCGAGTAATTATCCCTCCTCAGGAGCAGGATTGTCACCTTCCTCATCGTCACCTCCCCTGTAGCTGGGTTCAGGCAGAGGCTGGAGGTTCGCATGGGTCAGGGCTCCCAAACCAGCTCCAGCACCCTGGTTTGGGCACAGTGGAGATCTTGCTCCCCATGGGCTGGAACAGGCCAGCAGCTCTGCCAATGGGAAGCCCAAATTTCGGTGCTGATTTAGAGCCCAGCCCTGATCACATCAATGCTGCTGGGGCCGCAGGACGCACAGGGACGATGCTCAGCCCGTTTCCATGGAGAACTCAGCAGTGAGAGGAGAATGGGGGTGGGATCTTCATTTGATACCATTCAGAGAGCTGGGCCCCTGAATAATAAATCCCTCTTGTTTGTATAGAAAGGAGACACCAGTTTTCCACTCCCCACCCAGTTAAAAAACAAAAGCAGCGATTGCAGCAGCAGGAGCGTCCGGCTGATAAGGCACCCACAGGCCTGCAGAGCCAGCACACAGCGGGATGCTCCAGGCCAGTCTGCACCTGCAGAAAACGCTTTTCTTTTCCCTCCGCCTGCAGAAAACACTTTTCTTTTCCCTCAGGGCGTGCACAATGCTGTCACAGGGTCAGGAGCTGAGGCAGGTGCCCGTGGCATCTCTTGGGCACTGGCTCTCGGCCTCAGGTGTGCCCAGACTCTGATGGAGACCCACGGACCCCATCTGTTGTGATGGGGGCCCCGTGAAGGCACCATGGGCCAACACACAAGGAAAGCAGAGTGAGGGAACAGCAGGCGGGAACGGAGCCATGCTCCATCCCAGACACCAGCTCGGTGCTCCAAACGAGCAGGAGTCGCAATCATCAGCGTGCTGCAGCCTGAGAGGTGACAACATCCAGCAGTAACAAATGCACCAATGGGAGAAACGGCCTCAGAGCAGCAGCTGTGCCAGGAACCGTCCCCGTTGGGACCAGCTGCAGGACGGGGCTCCTCCTGCTGCGCCCCAGCTCAGCTGCCCTGTCCTGTGGCAGCTCCCAGCCCATGCCCAGCTGGGTGCTGCCCAGCCAGTGGCACAAACCATCCAGGATCCTGTGGGGAGATTTTTCAGCCACGAGGGCCTTAAATCCAGCCCAGCTGAGCTGGCCTGGGCAAAGAGGAGCACGGCAGGGCTGAGGAACCAGGTATGAAACAGCACAGGGAGCAGAGCAAGAAACCAAGGCTGTGCTGAGAGCACTGCAGTAGCTTGGGGCTTTCAACCATCATCTCATTTTGCTACTGAGGGACTCGGGACTTCCTCAGCTAGGTCTGCGTTCACAAACTGTCTCAAACCTCCAGGGCAGGGGGACAGCAGCACCTTCCCCGGGGCTCTCACTTCCTACAGGGAAACAGTCCCAAATCCCCACAGGTTTGGGAGGACCCTACCCCACTCCCCAGCCCCAGCACACCCCGGCAAACAGCTCGGCTGGGTCTCTGTGTCCCAGAGCCAGCCAGGAGTTCGGGAAAGTGACCCAGGAGTTCAGGAGGGACCCAAGAGAGGCAGGACTCTGTGAGGGACCCAGGAATGCCCTAAGGGACCGAGGAGTTCTGGGAGGGACCGAAGAGTTCGGAACGGAACCAGGAATGCCTTAAAGGACCCAAGAGTTCGGGGAGGGACCCAAGAGGTCAAGAAGGACCCGGAAATGCTCCAAGGGACCCAGGAGTTCAGGGAGGGACCAAGGAGTGCCCCAAAGGACCCAGGAGTTCTGGTAAGGTCCCAGGAGTTCGGGATGGAGCCACGAAATTGGGAGGGACCCTGGAGTGCCCCAAGGGACCCAGTACTCTGGGAGGGACCCAAGAGTACCCCAAGGGACCTAGGAGACGGTGATAGACCCAGGAGTGCCCCAAGGGACCCAGCACCCAAAATCCAGGTGGCAAGCAGTCTGTGTGAGATCATGAGGGCAGCTGCAGGGTACAGCTCGAAGCGCAGGGTTCCTGGCACAAACCGTGTCCCTGCACAGACAAAGGCTCCGGGCACGGCACAAGGCAAACAGGCTGTGCCACAGAGGGACGTGCGGGCATGTCTGGGCACCGCGCTGGCACAACTGCCCGGGCCGCCCAGCACCTCCGGGGACGTGGCACAGGGCTGAGGGTGCACCGGGGTTAAACACGGGCAATGGGAGGCCGCACAGAGGGAAAACCTCACAGTTCCTCCGCAGGTCCAGCACTGCTGGCATTCCGAGGGGGGATGGACAAGGGGCTGAGCACCTCCTGGTCCTGCAATGCTCCCACAGCCCCATCCCTCTGCACAACTGCAGCCTATCCCACTGTGTAAAGGCACCTGGTGAAAGGAGAAGGGCCAAGACCTGCAGTTATTTGGCTGTCCCTTCGCTGGGAGGATGAGGAGTTTCCAGCAAGACTGTTTTGTAGCAGTTGGAGGAATGGCTGGGAGCCAGCAGAGGGCTGGGGGCAGAAGCCACATGCTGGCATTCTGAAAAGGAAGAATTTGGGGGTGAAACATTGGTTTTGGGCAATGTTCTCCAAATAAAAAAAAAAAAAGATAAAAAGCAAAAACAACAAAGAAAATCACCTCAGACTTCCTAAAACATTGGATGCCACCCACTCCCCCAGGACATGCCCTGGGGACGCGAGGGCAGGAGCAGGGCAAAGAAGAAAAAGGGGAAAAAAAACTGATAAAAACCTAAAAAATGCACAGCCCTGTGTTTCATTTGTGGAGTTTGTTCAAATGCATAGTTTGCCTTGAGCCTTTCACAAAATTTCCCTCACTTCTCCCAAGTACCCTTGGGAATTAAAATGCCATTTCTCACAGTCTGCTCTTAAAACCACTTGAGGCAGGAGCAACCAGGCCCATCCCGGGGCAGCCAGGTTGCAGCACAGACAGGTCAGGGACCCCCTGTCCCCCCACAGGGGCCTGTGCTGCTCATTTCCAAACAACAGCGTTCAGCTGTGACACCCACACTGCCCCGCCAGCTCCGATCTGTGGGAGATGTGGAGGATGAAGTGCATGCATGTTGTTCTTTCATCAGCCAGCCCCAGCAACAAGGACATCCCCCTGCCTTTCCAGGGGGAGCAAGTCACTCCTGCTTTAAAGAATAAACTAATTAGCAAGCAGCCTTTGTTTCTGGATTTAGCAACCCTTCAGTGCAAATTACAGGTGACAGCAGTGTCAGAGCCCAGGGCTGTGCGCTGCCCTCGCACGCTGGCTGCTCCTTGTCCCCTGCGAAGGTCGGGCAACCCGTGGGTCCCCCCACTACTCTGGGTTGTTGTGCTAGCAGGTGCTGTCTGGCCCAGGGCTCCCAGACCCACCGGGCGGCTGCTGGGACTCAGGAGGATGTGAAGCCATTTGGGAAATGACCTGGATCAACATGGGCTGGGGTGTGCTGTAAGAGGAGAGCTGGGATGGAAAGCGCACAAGCTGCAGGCACATCTATGCAGCACGGTGCCCCTGCCTCTCCCATCTCACGAGGGGCAGCGAGCAGAGACACTGGGCTTTCTGCAGGCACGGCCCCAGAGGAGCCACCCCAGCTGTCCCCAGGACAGGCAGCAGCGAGCAGCTGCGGCCAGGAGTGCGGCCGCGTCCCACATCTCCTGCAAAGTGCAGCGTGGGCTGTGGTTTCTCACAGGAAAGGATGCCCTTGAAAACACTGAAATGAAAACATTGGTCTTATTTTTCTCCTTCTTTCCTGCAGACAGGGAGGTCTCACAGGCACCATGCTCACGGGTGGGAGGAGCAGAGCCCTTTGCCTCTGACACTCGTGGGGGCTCTCATAGAATCACCCTCAAGATCATCAAGTCCAACCTAACCTAAGTCTAGCACTAAACCATGTTCCAAAGAGCCTCATCTTTTGCTCAGCATCAGCTGGAGGTGGTAGGAAAACCACCCTGACCATGTACCTGCTGCAATTTAACTTCCCCTTCACTCACTGTAAATCTTTCTTTAAGGATCTCAGCCTTGGCTCATGAGCTGGGGTTTCCTCTGTGGTTTCTGGGGGTGCCCCAGGGCCCTCTCCCTTCCCAAGGGTGAACCCCTGCAGAGCTCTCAACCCCTGGCAGTAACTCCCAGCTTTTCCTCTCTCAGTGGGGAGGTTTGGGGGCTGCTCTGCAAACCAGTTTGGGGAGGAGCAGCAGGCTGGTGGGCTCTGGTTTACTGACCAGGGAGGAAAACCAGGCTTTCCCAAGGGACAGGATCTTCCTCAGAGTAGTAATTCCCCAGCTACACTGTGCCTCCAGGTTCTCAGAGCTGGTGTAAGATACCAAGGGGGGAAAAGAGAAAGGGATAATGCCATGGATGTGGAAACTTAACGGAGCCATCCAGCAGCAGCCACTGAAGGATCCTCAAGGGGAGATGCAGTTTCTGGCAGATCCAGGCACCCCCTGCTCCTTCCCAGCTGCAGGAGAAGCTGGTGACAGTTCCCTGACACCCAGGAGGACAACGGGGTCAGCAGATCTGCAGTGGGACCGTGCGGTGACACCGGCAGGTCCTGGGGAGGGTTCTGCAGGGGCTCTCCACTCTGCATCGCTCCACTGTTCTGCTCACCGATTCCCTTTGTGTTACTAATTAACAGGAGTGAGCAGGGCACAGCTTCAGCGTAATCACATGTGGCATTAGAATGTGTGTAAAGCCACTAGTGAGTCCCCACAGGCAAAAGCCTCTCGCAGTTAATAGAGAGCCACACGGAGACTTAATGGACTTTGGCTCAAGCCCCGCGGGGGGACCCACGAGCTCTTTACTCCCTGGTGTAAGCACCTTCTCTCTCAGGGAAGGCAGCACAGGCAGCTCCGAGAACCTTCACTCATGGTGGGGCCGAGTCCCCACACTGGCACAGCCCCATGTCCCCTCACACCACAGCTGAGTCCCCACACGCTGTCACAGCCCCTTGCACCCCTCACAACATGGCTGAGTCCCCATGCGCTGGCACAGCCCTGTGTACCCTCACAACATGGCTGAGTCCCCACATGCTGGCACAGCCCCGTGTCCCCTCACACCACGGCCGAGTCCCCACACGCTGGGACAGCCCTGTGTCACAGGCAGCCTGTCCCACCAGCGCAGCCCCGTGCAGGGTCACATGCGATGCGGCTGCACCAAGAGCCCAAACGAGAAGCGGTGCCGGTGGGCCCGAGGCGCTGCAGCAGGGCCCCCAAGAGCAGCCACTGCCCTGACACATCCTCAAGCACTGGGGACACCGCGCACAGACATGGTCAGAGGGGACAGCGGGAAGGGGTGTGGGAAGTGCTGACCTGTGCGGATGCCGGGGAGCCCCCTGTTCCTCCCTGTCCATCCCACGGGGGCAGAGGAGGAGCCGAAGCTGCAGAGCTCACTGAGGAAGACTCACTGTGAGGATGGAGGAGCATTAGGATCATCTGACACAAGTGCTGCTGTGCTGGGCAGGCTCTAAATGGCAGCGGGAAAACAAGGCGAGGATGCACCCAGCCCTCCGCACCCCACGGCACAGGAAATCACCCGGGCTGGAGCAAAGGAAGGAAAAAGGGAAAACAATGCATGAGGCAGGATCCAGGGCTGAAGTGCCAGCACCCTGACAGCCACAGAGCCAGGGTCACCCTGACGTGCACCAGGAATAACCACTGCCCATCCTCAGCCTCCTAACTAAAATAATTTTCCATGTGTAAAAGCATTTTCTGCAGGAGGGAGCTTGGCCTGTTGAGCCTCCCAAGGCTTTCGCTGCCTGTCCCACTCTCAGTTTCCAGTAAGCATCAAGTAACCACTGAGGCATCACCAGAAGGTCCATATAGGTCTCAGGTACAAATGCTGTTCTACAAACATAAGCGCACCGACAGCAAAAGGCTGTTTTCATGCTCGGAGCAGTTTGGCAAAGGATAAACTCATTGTTCAGGCTCAGAACATAGTCTGGGTAATGACCATGATAAATAAAGAGCAGGAGTTAATTAGCCTCATGAAGCTGTTCATTAAATGCTGAGAAGAGCACACAGGGATCAAGACAATCCCAGGCAGCAAGCGGAGCGCACATCTTCTCACACCCACCCAGCTTCTCCCCCCAGCCCAGCGCTGGGCAAGGGAACCAGGAACCAGGGCCCATCTCCTCCAGACTGATTCCCACCTTGGAATCTACCTCCCCAGCACTGCCACTGCCTCCATTTCCATGACAACTTCCACTCACATCACTGCTCGCTATTGTTCTTCTCTATTGAACAGCAGATCCCTGCTGCTCCTTTCAACAATTCATTATGGTGTGCACTCCAGCAGACCTTCCCTCCACCGGCACTGCCTCATACAAACCAGAATCCACATAGGAAGCATCTGTGCTTTGGTACAGAAGGGCAGATGGAAGAGGGTGGGACATAACCCAGCTGGGTTCTCCTACAGGTACCTACCTCAGGAGGCACCCACCAGGAATCTGAGCCAGCCGAGTCCACTCCCGTCTCCACAGGTGAGTGGCTGCTTCGGCAGGTGCACCCCGAGCAGCAGCACATGGGGCTCCTCACCTCCTGCAGGACTCCCCAGCACTCAGCAGCCCTTTGGCACAGTCCTCAGATGCCCAGGTACTGTGCTTTCCTGCAAGAAAATCTGTGACTAAAACCTGGTATATTGCCTAGAAAGAGCAGCTAATTAGACCACAGCCAAGTCACGTGATGCTTTTAATAGCCATGACCAAAAACCTCAGTTATCACCCCCAGACTGGCCCCAAATAGCACTGCTCTCCTGGCAAACAGCAGGCAGAGAACCTAGAGATGGAGTTCAGTGCTTTGCTGTCGGCAGATGAACCCGCTCACAGGGAAATTCTGGCTCCTGCCCCACAGGCTCAGAGCTGCGGTAAGGAAACCCAGGCCACACACGGCAGAGCCGACATGCCGAGTCCGGTCTGGCTGACGTCCCTTCCTCCTGGCTTGGGGAATTGGCTTCCAAGGGACGAAGCATGTAAGCACAGAGTTTACAAACAGAACAAGTTACTACTCAGATTTACCTAAATGAGCTAGTACAGAAGAGTTTCTCAACAGGCCTGAGGGCAGGAGGAGACAAGACAGGAACAGGAGAGGGCTCCCAGACAGACTTTACCCCAGAGGACTGGAAGAGCGAGTTGGTAACTTTGATGCTCGAGCACAGACTAGCTGCCCTGGGACACCCACAGGGAGGGCAGGAAAAGAAACAAGGGCTGGACAGGACAGACTCGCACAACAGCCTCAGTCCATGCAGCTCAGAGCTCATTCCATTTGTGACCCTCCCAGGAGAAGTGCGTAAGCTCAGAGGGAACTCACAACATGAAGAAGAGAAACTTTACTTGCCTGATACCAACAGGTCAAAGCTGAGTACAACACAAATCTGCCCATGAAAATAAGAAACAGAAGGCACAGTGCATTGTCAAGAGCCTTTCCTGCAAGAGCTACCGCACATCTTTGACAGCCATTTCTTCACCATCCATTTCAGCATTTGACAGAGCTGCTCTTGTACTGAGATAAGAGTCAGAAGCATGAGGATAACAGCTTCCGGGAAACCATTGAAACCAGCAGCCTGAGTGGTGCAATTCCCAGTGCACCTCACCTGCCCTACAGTTCACCATTTCCAATGCTGCTATACATATAAAAAAGAAAACAGGAAAGTGATTGACGGAAGCCAGGCCAATGTGCTCAGAGTTCAGACTTTTAAGAATAAGCTTTGTAAGTAGCGATAATGTTGCAGAGTTCTTAAAGACTATATGATGATCCCAGAGAAAAGGAATCTGCTTCCTCCACTGGAACTCGGTCCATGGGCTTTCACTAATGGTCCTCTGAATTAGAAACACAACATCTCCCAAGTTAATATTGCAGAACTTTATACTACGTTTAGTACACTTAGCACTTGACAGAACACAGTCATAGGGTAGTGACTGATGCAAATACAAGAAAACATTTCAAATTAAAAAAGTTTATTTGAAGATTTGTAAAACAGCTGTGTGAAAAACCAACAATTCCAAGACACTATGATATGGTAATGCATTTCTCTATTGTTAGAATATAAAAGTCACAGTCCTTCAACTACCTAAATAAAAGCATACGTTTATGAACCAAACATTTTACTTCCAACACCAAGAAGGTAAATGGGTTTGAAAGTCAGACTAATCAATAGCACCAACACTGGGTGATCATAACCCCATGGGTCTAAACCTGCATTTGTCATTACTACACAATAAAGCAGATTAGTGAAGCAAATCTTAACGTCAAAACAGACCCACAAGCACTGAAGAGTTCATACAATGCAATACCATAATGCATTCTCTGTACATTCCATTGATGCAAACAACAGTAGCAAGCCAGAAATCCCAGAGTTCCCATTCAACTCCAAGCTTCCATTGCAGGACAAGAAAATCTTCAGAACTTACAAATGCCAGTTCTGTTTTAAACACACAACTTTATTCACATCATGTTTACATAATTTGTGCAATAGAGACATGTGCAATAGAAAGGTGAAGAACAAGATGCAGAAGTGGACAGTGTTACAGATGCAGTCACCACTCGGCAGCACAGCGTTATACTGCTTTCCGGTGATACTCAGGAGGGGCTACTTCATAGTCACTGGCACTGAACAACGCAGAGGAATTCTTTGCTAAATACCTATCAGAAATAATAAAAAGATGAAATTACTTTTTTGCCTAAACTCTCCACTGCTTAGCATCACATGAGTGAATCGTTAGGTGCTTGCTGAGACCATAAAACATTACTTTTAAAGTAGAAACCAAACATGTATCTACTAAAAAGTCAGCTGTGTAAGGCAATTAAAGATTTGACAGCTTGCGCCAAAAAAACCCAAACCCAATTCCAAACAAGTCATGAAGCAACTCCAGCTCCAAGGATGTGAGGTTCAGTCAGCTGCTGGGCCAAGAGCTGGGCCAAGAAGTGATTTACTACTGATTGTACTCAAAGGGGTGGAGACAAGGGGAAGGACACCATGAGGTTCTCTCTGCGCAAAGAGGGAACTGAGGTGGCCAAAGGGACAATGGTGACAGCAAACTGAGCAGTGGCTGCCTCAGTGCCCTGGCAGAGGAGAAGTGTTATTTGCCATTACTCAGATTTCTGGTCAGTGCACAGGCTTCCCATTGCCACCCATACAGCCCAGAGCTCCTCAGCATCTGAGTCTCCTTCACACTTACCCAAAAGACCCTGATCTACTCTAGGACCAGTCCAAGGCAAGTGTGCCTGGAAATCAGGCTGCTCCACTCAAGTTCTACTGCAGAGCTGTCCTGGACTGTCTGAGGGTTTTCTTTCAGCTTCTCACAGTGTATCCAAGCACACAGAGGGAAAAACTGTATTTACTGGCAAAACAGCTTATTGCTTTGTTACTCTGATTATTTACAAATCTCTATTTTCAAACACTATCCATAGACCACTAAAGCCTTATATGAAAATATACAGAACACTTCTCTTTCTTCTGTAATTATGTCATGGAGAAATAAGTTTACAGCTTTAGTGAATTTGACCAAGAAAATCTGCCAGTGCAGCAACAGCAGAAAGCTGCAGGACACTGGGAGCTGGCACACAGCTCAGTTCCAAGCCACACTCCTGGCCCTACACACACATGTATATAATACAAAACTCCTCCGGTATGGCACAGATGCACAGGAGCTGCTAAAGTCATGCTCGCACATTTGTATGGGGAAAGCAGGTACAATTCCTCAGACACTAAACTGAAGTTTGGTTCTATTGTAGAATCTCACATTCAGGAAACATATACAGGTGAACCAAGCAATTGCCTCCATGGTTCTTTACCGATGTGAGTCACCTGTCTGAAATCAAATGTCTGATTTTTTTCTTTTCCAAGAGACATCTTGCATTGAAGTCTTGTATTATTTAGGGTGGAGTTTTCATCCTGAATATAACATGTCCACACCACCACAGGTACTGCAGTGCACTAAAGCTACAATGACAGTTTCTCCCAGAAATACAGTGGTAAAGTTCAGTTTTCAACATTTGCTCAATTGTTGTTGAGTAACTATTGCATAATTTAATAGTTTGCTGTAACTGTCATCTGCTTTTTATAGCAACTACAAATAAATGCTTCAACATTTATTTTGAAACAAGTAGCAGACTTGGACAGTTTAGAAGTGCGGACTAATAATACGTAAACATGTTGAACTAGCAATAACCTCAGTATAACTGGAGAGAAGTTAAAACCAGTCTTACTCATGTTCCTGACAGCAGAGTTTGAGAAAACTTTGCAATCTTCAGCAAAGATGCTGCACACAGACCCAAGATAATATATATGGTTTATAACAATTGTTCACTGAAAATAGGCCACATTACAACAGCCTGTGCTTACTGAACTTTTTCTTCCTTGCTGAAAGACTGAAATACTTACTTTAAGAAGTCATGCAAATAGTTCAAGAGCAAAGCCAGACTCTTCTCATCCAGGGGAGTGTAAGCAAGCATGGCTCCAATCCGCACTGTTTCACAAGAAGTAGAACTTGTTAGTTATAAACAACTTCAACAAGTATTTCAGTACAGTCTAAGACTTTATAGTAGCATATAAAAGCAGCCCAGGAATCTATTCCTTATGTACAAGCTCACCAAAAATGACCAGATAGTCGAAAATCCATCACCATTCCAAATCCCTGAACGGCTCTGAACGTTTTAGGTACATGGAGTAAAGAAAGAATGAAACATGTTCCATAGCTGCTTGTCCAGTTTCTGCAGTTCACACCCACCAAGACTCAGGACAGGAGGAAGAAGAATCTGAATCCTTCAACTGCCCTTCTTCCATCTCATACTCACCAAATAGCCTCAGCAGGTGTGGGGCACCATAGACTTGAGACATGGGAGCATCTGGGTGATCTGCTAGAATTTCAGCATATTGGGGCCTCTCAAACTTGTACAGCAGTTGAGTTCCCAGCATGACATTGAAGTATTCTTTAATTCCAGCCACAACTTCATTGACTGCATACTCCCTGGAAAACAGAGACAACACTGCAAGTCTTGTTCTAGTGACTGGACGGACACGAGATGATAATTTTCTTGGCAAGTCAATCAAAATCAAAGATCTTTTACAAGCCTTCAGTTTTTTCAAGGAAGTTTCCCTGGAGACCTTAAAATATGCAGCTGCAGGGAGTAAAGCATTTCAAGATCTCCTTTGAAATGTCCTGTTCTAGACTCAGTAAGAATTTAGGCAAACCAAGAAGTCTTGCATTTAGTCATCTGTTCACTTAAATTACCTCTTGAAGCAGTCCTTTCAAAGTGACAGTAACTGAGGGCACTTACCAGGTCTGGTGTTTTCAACCTAAATTAATCCCAGCTACACATCAGCTTCAGAGTACAACAGTACTTTAAGTAATCAGACTGAACTCCTGCTTAACAGAAAGGGACATGCATCAAATATTTCAGGGCACTGCCCCTTTCTACCCAGGGTTCTCCAGACCACACTCCCATAGGCCTCCAATGTCCTGACTAATTGAATAACTGTACAGGAATCAACAGTGGCACTGCATATCTGAGAAGTACAACCCTCCCTCCACCCTGCAAACAAATTCTGAATAGAGCATTACATAAAAGAATGTTAAAACACCCTGACAAATCAATGATATGCTTCCTCTTGAAGGGAAGAAAATAACTTCACATTTCTAGTTTCTCTCCCTTTAAAGCAGGAAAGCTTCATTCAGGAATAAACACACCTTGTTTGTTGTCAGGGTTGAACTGCTCAGGTAATTACAAATAAGAATCTTCACCTTATCCCCAAGCCTTCTCCCTCCACCAGGGTCCCCCCAAACAGGAACATTTTGCTCATCTGCTAAACAGCTTTTTGGATCATTTGTTGAGCTCATACAGAGCAAGTGCCAATGACTTTATTCACCCAACACGGGAAGCCGAGCTAGAGTGAAGGGGTGGAGAACTATTCACTCGGTTTGTATTGGCTTCTTTTAGGAAAAGGCTTAGGGAAGGTGCGGTAAGCAGAAATAATATCCAGAAAGCAGAACTGCATTCCTGAAGTACCTCGTCAAAGATTTCTCAACTCCTCAATCAACCTCTGTCTTGGAACATAAAGCTGGACATAGGGCTGGGACATTTTTAACAACCTTATAACATTTTCCATGAAATACAAGTCCAACAACAACAGCTAAAAAAGTATTTAAGCTTTGAAATGACACTACTTACTTGTTATCAGTATTTCCCCGTGATTTTTTGTAGTTTGCATAATCCTCTAAAATGGAGTCAACATTCTTCTTGGCAGGAAGATAGAAGAGCTACACAAGAAGCAAAATCGAACAAATACAAGTTGTCTAATATACGCAAACATTTCTATCTGCATGCTAAATTTAGGCCAACACACATAAGGACATTTCTAGAATAAGATTAACAGGTTAAGAGGTTAAGTGTTTACGGAACACCCGACTGTTTTAGTTGTGCAGACCAAAAAAAACCCAGAAGAGTGACTCCATCCATGTTTCCATGACACATTTGTGCTGTTCAACAACAACCTGACAAACTGCTGAAGTGACCCCAAGAAGCAAAGGCACACAGCAAAGCACGTGCCCCTGCAGACCTGCCCCAGCAGCTACAACAGCAGCCTTGACTGATCCACCCGCTCTGTGTGCAGCTCCGCTCGCAGCCCCAGTTCACACCTGGCACCTGTGGGGAGGTGTCGCTGCCTGCACAGCAAGGAGTCCCAGCTACATTAGAGCTCACAGAATTGAAGACAAATGTTCCCTGAGGATTAACTTCCAGCTTTAACACCACGCATAGATCTGTACCCACAGGTACTAGTTCAGCTGTGTGCAGCAAGGCTCAGTAGCACAGCAAATTCACGTACGCAGGGTTGTTTTTTGGAGGCATGCAGTCCAGTTCTCTGATCTATTTCACTTCACAAGAACACTGCAGTCTGAAGACATCCAAGGGAGAAAAAAATTAAAAATAATTCTCCAGAGTTGGAGTCAGTGTAACACAGCAGTGCTCAATGACCTTTGCTGCTGATGCAAGTTGAAGACTCGTATTCAACAAGAAAAATCAATCTTATCCACACAGGACTCAAACAAGATTTTCCCATGTCTGGGACTGCAAGGAGAGAGTACCTGGGAGCAGCAGTGAAAGCATGCAATTGCAGCCTAACAATATAAAACAGTTTAACAGTATTGTTTTCTATGCTACTTGCTAATTTCATACAAGAAACAAGCCATTAATGTTTTAAGATCATGAAAGTGTTTTATACTCTTAAAATGGAAAGCAAAGTTTAATTTGCTGTATTAGGGAGCTTTATATGGATCCAGCCTGGCAGAAGTTATTAATAAGAATTGCAATCCCAAGCAGCAGCTTTTGTCAGAGCTGCAGAACAACTCCAGATACCTGCGGAACTTGGCAGTGAGTGACACGTAAACAAGGCAGGAAGGACCTCAGGTAAAAATGCATCACGTGGTGTTCCTACAGACCAGTTCTCTACCAACTAAGTCAACTGTTCACAACATGTCAGCAGGCCAAGCATGCAGAAAGTTAACACCATGCTTAAAGCTTAAGTTTTTAAAATTATTTGCCTTTCTAGCTTATGCTTGATTAGACCAAGTCTATTGTAGAAATCTACACACAGCTCTGCTGAGCCACAGTCCTACTCACAGGTGACCTGTGGTTAAAATCCAACCAATGACAACTGTCAAGGAAGCCATCAGGCTGCTGCCAGGCTCTACAGGAGATTGCACTGCTCTGCACTTGAACAGGATAGGAAATTCCAGTTTTAGTGTCCTCGCTTATATATGGCCAGATGGTTCTTCCGCCAAATTACCTGTTTTTGCCTGGTGATCAGGTCCCAATCATCTACCAGCCATGGTTTCAGCTCTTCTGGGATTTTCACCTTTACTTCAACTCTGTTCATAAATGTTTCTTCCTGAAAAAAATGCAGCCAGACCAATTGCTTTCATGTAACTGTCCAAGCAGAGTCACCCATATTTTTTGTTTTCACAACTGAAATACAGCACTGGACTGAGCAATAACTATAGTAACTCCTGCAAGTTCTGCAGGGAACAAGGAAATAGTTCAGATTTTAAGGCAACTTGGGAACCTTAGCTTTGCAAGCTGTAACATGTCACACTGCAGGACAGCGTATCACTGTCTGTATTTCTGAGCAAAGCAAGAAGTTTTCTATCAAAAATTCTGTGAGAACCAGAAATACATACACTTTCCACTGTTGGATCTACTCGAGCCCTCTTCTTCCTTGGGGGCTGAGGAGTCTCACTGGTACTGCTCCCTTCTCCAATTCCTGGAGCTGCACAGAAAAAAAAAGACGCTATGCTGCTTACAAAATCTGGTAAATCAGTAAGAAACACCACTAAAAAACGGGTATAGAAGGAGGACTTATAAGCGAGACTCATTTCTCTCAGGTCACTTTTTTGCTTGTTGTAAATATTACTTGTATTTTGGAAATTCTACATATTTGTGACAGTTTAAGCTGCCATATTTACACTTATCTGAAGATGGAGATTTCTGCACCAAAAAACCTCAACAGGTCAATATCTGTAATGTTCTTCAGAAGTAGTTTTGGAAGTAGCAGCTCAGCTTTGCAGTTATGTCACATCTCCATAAGAAAACATAAGCTTGGCTTATGAAATTATTTCAACAGATCCACAGAGATATCATTTAGTTTTTAATTTGCAAGAGGTCAAACTCACAACAGACCCAAACAAGTAGTTTGTTTATAAGGCAGAAAAGTATACACTCCTCCTGACCACGGGGAAGGGACATCAAAGTGCAAGAGGAACAACACAAGGTGACAGTAAGTCATCTTGGTTAAGACAGATTTAAGATCTTATTCCAGCTAAGAATCCTTCACTAAGGATATCCATCTATATACAAAATAAAGACACACTTACTTTTCTGTTTGTTCTTTTTTGTTTTCCTGCAAGAAGAACATGAATTATTGCAAATATAAAGACAGCGGTACTTAAAGAATCAAAAGTAGAAAGCTGGAAAAATTGTCCACTAACTTCAGAACAAGTAAATACTCAGTGGTCTTATCAAATATGTAGATAAAAGTACACGAAAGTAGTGTCAGATATGATTTAGCATCACAGTTATGAAAATACAAGAGCTTTCATGTAACTGGTTAGAAGTCACCATTTTGAGGGGAATAATGAAATTTAAACCTACAAAACCCCAGAAGGCATGCAAAGAACACAAGTGTTTAAAACCAGTACTAACACTGATGCAAGTAATATCTACAGATGCTTCACACTTTCTAAGTGCTCTTGCAAAGCTACACTAGATTTGTAGGTGTTTTATTTCCGTATTTCAGAGATCACTTAGAGATGGAATATGGCACAAGGAAATAGAAGTGCTGGGAATTATCAGATAAATTGCAATCAACTGAATTAACTTCCAGTTAAGTATTGGAAACACACAGTTTCAGCAGCACAGCAGTGGAGGGAAGTTGAAATAGCACTAGCAGAGTTCTATGCATGAAACTACATGGACTGCCTACAATTCTACCATGGTTTTTAGGACAATCACAATTACACTGCCCACTTATTAGAAACATTTGGAGCAGTACTAAATGACCTTGACCCTAATACTTATCTACTTCCAAATGCTCCTCTCAACAATTACTGTTGCTAACATACTTCACGCTTCTCTAAAGTCTCTAACCTTAGCCCTTATTTTTATTCCAAATGAAGAGCTGTACTTCCAAAAACCGTGATGGCACTGGAAATACAATGCACACAACATGTAAATATTCTGACAGTTCAAGAGCATAAATGACAAAATTAAACTGTCCTAACAGGTGTTTGTTACTATCTGGACTCTGTATATTTAACAACCATTTTCAGAAAATGTTAATTAAGAGTACTACTAGTCATGTTTCAATTTGCTCACTATTCACAGGAGTCCAGTGAAACCTCTCAAAAACACTGCAGATTGTGTGGATAAAACTCTTGACCAGTACAAGATTATTTCCCTGGAAATTCACCACTATCTCAAGTGACTGTGCATTCAGGATTTGAACTGCATTTATCCGGGTCAGCAACTAGGCGGAGTTTCTAGGAAGGTCTGAAGATAGGAAGATTAAAGCTTTTTTCAAGCTTCAAGTCATGAAGAAGCATTAGGCCTGAATAAAGCAGAATAAAGATCATCTCTCTCCAAGAAGGAACAATTGCCAAGTTAAGTCACTGATAATGGACTTGCACATTGAAGAGAAAGCCTTCCAAACCCAGAGTAAACAAGGAGGAACACTGTGTTCTTTCCAGAATGCAAAATTCACAAGATAAAAATAATGTTAAGCATTAGTTTAGAAGCAGAGTCTTAAACTGGAACAGACAAGCAATATGAAGTACTTAAAGAACTACTGCAATGAAGACAGTAAACCACATCTGTCACTGGAGCACAGAGTCTGGCACAAACCACTCCAGGCAGCTGCTTGTGCTCTCCCACCTCATTCCTCAGATTTCCTTGTATTTCAAGTCCTGTGTTTCTGCTTGTACTCAGATGTTACCTCCTCAAAGCAGCCGGGTCAGCCGGCAGGTCTGCTGAGGAGCGAACCCAGTCTCACTGCAGGGGTTGATTAGACCAACACTCAGCTATAACAAGAATATTCAAGTGTCAGAGATCAAAATGTGAGACTGAATTAGAAAGCCAAAAATAAACAAACTACTGACATAACCATCTGAAATTGTGTAGAAACAAGATAATCCGTAGAAAACTATTACAGGTCACAGAACAATACTATATGTCAAAGCTGACAGACACTGAAGGAAAATTAGCAGTCCATGCCACAAGAGCATAATGCTGAGCTTCCAGCCTCAGCTTCCAACTCAGGACCATGTTCATGATCAAAATGTGAGACTAAGGAGGATGCCACAGAAGACAAAGACTGCACTTCACCTTCCTACAGACATGCCAGCAGAAAGACAATCAAGTGTCTGTCACAGAACCTCAGGCAGCCAGCAATCTGTGCACAAGAGTTGGTGCCAATGCCCAGAGGTCTAAACTGGAGTGTCTGAGACATGGTTATAGGACTCTCAGTAGAAAATAAAAATAGCTTAGAAAATTGAATTCAACATAGGCAAATGACATCAGGAAAAACCAACACTTCAGAAGGTTCACTTATTCCACAACAGTTAGGAGCCCATGACCAGGCAGATAAAAATGCTGTGGACAATAACAAGTATTTTACTCTCCCCAAATCCATGTGCCTTCTAACATGACTTAGAGGTCTGTTAGAATCTCCCTACAACAGCTGGTTAAGACAAAGGTAGCAGCAGAGATGGCTGCCACTCGGCTCAGACATTTCAGTTCAATACAGTTATAAATGCCAGAAAATGGAGATTAGGTGCCCGTTTACTGATAAAACAGCTGTAACTGAGCTATATGAAGTCATAAGGTCTCTCCTAATACAAGGTGACTAGTAGTAAAAAAAAAAAACTGAAATGTGAAAAATAAGTATGTTGGAAAAAAGTCTGAAATCAGCCACTATTGCTCAAGCAGCTCAGTCACTAACTCAGCTTTGAGATGGAAGATCTCTACCCAGATCAATTAAACCTTGAACATTATTAGCAAAAGGATCAAAGTCTGGGTTATATACACGTATGCCTCCTGTGCCTGGCCAGGCAACCCGACCTTAGAAGGCACACCATAAAACCAAACAGGTAAAGAGAATAAAGAACAGCTGGCAGTTACAACAGCTTCTACACCAGGAGTAAGCAGGCAGCCCAGGACTTGCTCAGGTTGAGAGCTGGGCAGGAAGACAAAGGAAATGTGGCAGAGTTATCACTAGTGATAAAAGGCAAAGTTCTTTGATTAATCAATCTTTCCTCAAGATGCATTAAAACAAGCAGCAGACATTAAAACTACAGGAGTAATTCTTTCCTCCCCTCTCCAACATAGCACTGAATTAAAATGAAAACATGGTGCCACAAGGTGCCAAAAGTCCAAATGGTTCAGAAGTTATTAGATAAAAGTAAGACAGCCCTACACAGGGTTATCAAACCCATCACACAGATACAGCCTACAGCTCTGAAGTCTCTTAATTACAGACTGCTGGAAGCAAAAAGGGTATTTTGGGGAGAGCATCAGTCTAGAGTGGACTTAACTTGATCCTCCCTAAGCAGACAGTACCGGTGACCATCAGACAGCAAGACAGGGCAGAACACTTGGCTGGAGCGGCTGGCACAGCCTGGCACGCAGGTCTTCACATGTCACTGGACACCTAGAGGACCCTGAAGCAGCTCGTGAGAGCTACTGGCTGTGCCAGGGACAGGAGGAGCTCAGGCTTTTGAGCAACACGTTCAGATTAAGAACAAGACTAAAAACAAGACTTCTAGTAGAAGTAAAAACATTAACCCCAAGTTGAAATACTGTTTTGAGAGCGGCTCCCTCGAGACTGTTTGCATACATGGAATTTCAAAACAGATGCTATTCTCAAATTCGCTAGTCAGTAACACAGCTTCCCTCCAGAACACTCTCAGTTGCCTGTTTTCCAAGCACCCCTTAATTCCAATAGTTTACTGGTTTTCTGCAAGTTAATCATATTATGCCCACAAAATGTAGCATTGAGTCTTAGAAGCTGGAATTCAGCAGAGCTACATATAAAACAGCCTAGAAAAGTCAGTATCTCTAACAATGTGTTTCATTTTTGGCAGCCTGCTATAACCATACAAAGTTTGTTTTTCTTTGATAGTTTCTAGTTATAAGAGGAACAGTTATTTTAAAAACAAATGCACCCAACCTGCATTTCATGCATATTTCTATTTGATCAAACATTGCTTACAAATAGTCTCACAAGCTTTTTGAACCAGTTGCTGCAGTTTACAGGCACAGTTATTCAGAACAGAGTCAAGCCAACAATAAAAATATAGTACATTAAGGAGCAAGTTCAAAGCAGGCATTTCAGGCACCATCTGTGGCAGCAGCCTCGTGTCCCACGTGCAGACAATGGTGCAGTTTGTTACCGACTTCCATGGAGGCGGAACTCCAGCTCCAGTGAGCATGCAGAGCAGCTGGAACCTTCTAGAACCAGCCAGTTCCAGACACCTGAAACCAGTTGCCCCCCACTTGTTAACCAGTGGCCACATTGAATGCATTTGGCTGCTCACATCATACCCTAGCCCAACTGAAAAGGGATATGCTTCAGAGAAACTAGAAACTGGTGGTCCATACTGGCTTTAAAAAAAAAAAATACAAAGATATATAGTGCAGTACATCTAATTGTTAACTGAACTGCTACTGAAGCTTACATTATTACAACTGAGGACTTTAAGAATCTAAAAGAAATGCACGAAAGCAAGGAGATCTGGATCTCAGGATGAAAATCCTGGTTTGACAATCCATCCTTAACTCACCGCGTCGATATTGTAGGGGTCTCCAAACAGCAAACAGTATGCGCTCCATCTCGTCTGAAAAATCTAGGCACAATGGGGGTTGAGTTAAGGAAAGAATGTCAGACCTAGTGTTTAGCCTTAAAGAGAATCTATTTAAGATTCAAAAATTTACCTTTTTTAGCAGCATATTATAGTCTTACTGAACATTCCTGGAGGATAAATTTTGCTTACACTGTTATTTCCTTCCCATTATTGTTTGGCTATCTGAAGAATAAGTTTCAAACTAAAAGTTACCTTTCCCTTTGATTGATCCTCCAAGAATGCTACAAAAGGTAAATTTTGAGGCCCAAATAGGTTGACAATGTTACCCCTTTAGAATAGTTTCATGACAACTTTCTCCCCCTCCCCACCATCAGTACTTTATGTATCTGCAATGACCTTAGATTTACAACATGAGAACAATCCAGAAGTTTCATTTCAAAACTGTATTTTGAGATTTTTCAGAAGCCCTCTTGCCTCTAGCTGTAAGCAGGATGTGAGCAGCAGTAGTTTGGTCAATAATACCTTGGCATCACAACCCTGCGTCGCTGCTGGGGTCAGTCAAAGTATTTCCTCTCCCTCAAGTCTCCAAATAGGGAAGAAAAATAATGGGACTGTTGAAAGCAGCAGCACAGGTCTAATTTAGAAAGACACATTGGATGCTGGTGATGGCTAGAGACAAGGAGCAAGATCAGTGCAACGACCATACAGGACCCTGTCACAAATAACTTCCACGATGCAAGACTGCTGTTCTAGTGACAATAGTTTTCTTTCTTCCCCTTTATAACTCTGAAAATCCACCATCAAGCAATTCATTTTTGTAATCAACATGAAGCAGAAGTTTCAGAGAATTAGCTTACTGTCTGTTTCGCTGTGCTGGAAACAGCCACCCATGCTCAGGATAGTTATGACAGTAAAAAGCAAAGCTGCTCCCCTTCCCTACCTGGTTTACGCCAGAGAGTAAAGACAGACCCAGTAATGTGCTTTCAAGCTTCAGAGTTACACAGAGGCTTAAGATGAAATAATTTTTGCTGTGTGGGTCTCCCTTGGACACAACATTATTAGGTGTGGTTGAGAGGATTAAGGGAACTTCAATTTCAGCACAGGTTGACATTTCGTAGTTACTCAGAGAGAACAACTCATCCCCCTGCAATCAGTCTGAACTACCCAGTGACTAAAGCTGTGAGCACAGGGAACCTTGTCCTGATGGTACTGCTGGGATATTCTCTGCAGGGCAAATTGCAGCCATTTATAACTGAGTCATCAATACCTCTGTCAAAGTTACACATGAAATTAATTCTACTCTCACTGATTAAAGTGCAAGAAGACTCAGGTACAACAACTCCTGAAGCAGCCGAATTAGTAATGGTCATAATTTAGATTTGTTTTGGATAGATTTTAATGACATTCATTAGGAGCTGTCTAAACAGACATCTGGGTTGGGTTATTTTTTCCACTTCCAAACAAAGATAACCAGGTGAGTAGGTCCCTCCAGAGGCCCGTCCCAAGCTGACAGGGCACAAACCAGTGGCAGTAAAGCCCCTCGGAATCTCCAGCAACAGCCCACAGGTGAGCGTGCCGGCCCACAGGTCTCCCCTTCCAGAGACCAAGGGCTAGTGTACAGCCTTGGCCAGGCCTGGACTAACCCCAAAGGGAAATGTGCCTTCAGATCCAGAACAAAAAACTGTACCCACTGCTGCTGCACTTCTCAAATCACTGATACATATTTCGTAGCACAAAGTTGCCCCTAAATGAGACATGAAATCTTAGATTGCTCCCAAAAGCGCTTCTGAGGAACTGATGTCATTTCAGCAGCTTCCTCAAAGACCAGAATCATAAGTGAAGGCAGGAGTTCAAAACATCTCTTTAGTCATGACCATCTCCATGATGAAGTGAAGCACTGCCCCAAACAGGAGTTCCACAGCACACGAGCAGATCTGCACTGACTGTATGAGAATCTAAACACCACACAAGCCTCTTCCAAAAGCCAAAAAGGGTGGAAAGAAAGAAGTCTGACAGTTACATCCTGACATTTTTTCTAATAAATGTCTGAACTTGCTTCTGGTCTCTTAAGATACAAAACCATTCTGAATAACATATGGGTTTAGTTTTGTCCAAAAAAACAAAACAAAGACTCCTGAAATGCAGTTTTAACATCTGTATGGTAAGAGGTCAAGGCATTTTGAGGATTTTATTCAAAAGTGCTTGCACAGCTCTGAAGAATTGAAAAATTCTATATATAAACCAATTTCACTGAGATACACAAGTCTTAAGAGGACTCACCATTTTTTGAGTGTCAGTTCACTGATTTCAGAGGAATAGAGTACAAAACAAGTATAGAAGCAGTGTCTACTCAGCAGCCTGATGCAGTATTAAACACTGCACAGTCTAAGAAGGTAGTTTTAATAAAATACTTCAACAAAGGCCTTTTTGATATCACAAAAGTGAAACTCAGCTTTTGTACTGGTTGCCTCAGAAGTGATGTAGTTTAGCCTGCAGGACCATCGTAAGAAATACACTATTTAAAGATCATTTGTAAAACTGACAAGCAAAAATTTGGGAGGTTTTTTGGGTGGGGTTTTGTTTTTAAATTAAAAAAAAACAAAACAAACCAAAACCAACAAAACTTCTTACACTTCAACATTTTTCTGCTGCAGACCAGAAGTCTTCTTGCCCGGAGCAGCACCTCTCATCTTCCCCTCTGCATATTGTTCCCTTAAAACAAACAAACAACAAACTCATAAGACTTTAACAGAAAAAGAAGCTCATTTTCCCTCAAAGGGTAGCAGGTTATGCAAAACATTTAGAGACTGTCTAATAAATGGCTTTGCAAATCAGTATGTGCTACGAGCAGGAACAAATTAAACTTGATATCAAGAAGATTTAGGTTTCTGCATACAAAACTTAGCAGTATAAAACCCCATTTCCTCCCCGTCCCACCACCCCTGTTATTCTGAATCACATGGAAGCAAGACACTGCTGCTGAAAAATAAAACAACTTCTCAGTAAAAGCATTTCTATTAAAGAAATAAAAGATTAGCATTCATGAAAATCAAGCTATTTGTAGGCATCCTGGAGCTGTCTGAGAAGATCTTTACCACTTCACAATAGATTTTAAGGATACTACATAAGGGTCATTTTTAGGCAGGTAATTTCCACATTACAGGACATACAAGGTGTCAGGCTGCCCCTCTGTTTCAGCAACCCACTCTTCCTTAAACATCAAGTCACCATTTTAAAACCAAGTAGCAGCTTGTTCTTTCTAAGCTGCTAGAGGACAAGGATCAGAACCCCTCTGTAAGCCAAAGCATCTCAAGAATAAATTAACATATGAATATCAACATTTCTTTCAAGGTTTTTTGTTTCTCCCAAACTCACTAACTTCTTTTGATATATGATTGTTGGACTGAAGCTCTATAAAAAAAAATACTGACAAGGACTTCCAACAAAATACTCACTGATTGGCCTTTTGAAGTTCTTTTTGTTTCTGCAAATTGGTATCCACGTATTTGAGCACTCTGCTTTCTGGAACCCATTCATCCCAGCTGAAACAAGAAAATCAAACCATCATTCAAAAACATTACATAATCGCATTCTACATGCAATAGTCAATCAAAAGCTTCACAGAATCTGAGACTGAACTCTGCTTTGTGTCAAGTCATGGACTGGCACAACTGAAGGTGTGAATCACCGAACACATTCCCCATTGACTGAAGCTGCAATGATTTTTCTAGGGAAGTGCAACCCTCAGTCTTTTCCAAAGAGTTTTCCAAACTAGAAGGATGGGCAATTTAGGAGGGAGGGGACTGTCTTTAAATTAAAAATGCATCTCAGTTAAAAAACACATTCTACACTTATTAAATTATGGGACACCTGTAGCCATAATGATATTATAAAACAAGTTTCCTTTATCTATTCCAACATTTCACAGGTTAACAAATTCAGCAATAAGATCTTACTGTAAGAAGAAGAGCTCTGATTTCTGTCTGTGAAGGAAACCAAGATGGCATGAATATTTGAAGAATCTGAAGTGAATGATTTAAGAGAACAGGTGTTGGGGAAATCACCGTTATGAGCAAGAATTCCACTTTGACAAAGAGTGGCTTATCTGAGCAATCTGACAATTTATTTCAAAGAAAACACATTAAAAGTGGCCACGTTATTCAAAAGTACCCAAGTTAAAGCTCTCCTTATAGAGTTCTGTGTCATTTTCATTTCATGGCAACAGCTGCCAGTCTTGGGCCATCAAGCTGGCAAACCCACACTAGTACAGGCCTTCAGGAGCATTAAGGCAAGTTCAGCATCCCAGCACTCCAGAGAAACACCTGTCCAGCTGCACACCTGCTGTTTTTACAATAGTGCTTCAGTCAGATGTTTAAGCCACTTATCTCACTCCTCCTCGTGCCGTTGTAAGAGACCTTCAAAAGAAGTGCTATATAACCATGCAGCACATCATACTGTATGATGAAGAAACTTTTTTGGCATCCTAACTGTTGATGTTTGCAAAAAAAAAGTTAAGAAGCTGAGCAACTAACAAGTAACAAAGGACCATAATTATAGTAACCAAAATTAAGGAGTCATATTGCCCCAGCTGTCTAGATCTTGCAGCAATGCCACTTTTAATGTCATTAATTGGAAGCTTGAAGGCAAAAAAACTCAAACAGCACAAGCAAGAAAAACAGGAGTCATAACATCACTTACAGCACCTTTCAGAGATAAACAAGAAGAGGAAGTCTCTCATTTATGCTGCGTTGTTAACAAACAGCAGCCACCACAGCAATCAACTATCCTCCCTGTAATGTTGGTGTTTACAATAAAACATTTCTCTGTCCATTTGGCAGGGAGGGTGTGCAGATGCATTTTAAAAATGTGCATATTAAAACATGAAGCTCTGCTTTTAGCCATGTCAGTGACCTGGGGGTACTAGTGACTAGGAGTCTTCACTCTAGAGTCTGCAGCATTGAAACGAAACAAAAACCAAACAAAACAAGAAAAAGTGCTCTCTGGAAGGCTTCTGGACTCTGAAGACCTGAAGACTTTAATTGCTAAGAAAAAGACCCCCACTTTTCCCAAATTCAAAACCTAGTGACAGAATTCAAAAAGACAAGTACATAAATGCTATAATCTCAGGAAAGTATTCACCTTTAACAGGCTGAACATTTATTTCATGAAGACGTCTTTATTCTTCAGAAATCCCTCACCTAAAACTCTACCATTCTTGCAGAATGGACAAGTATCTCTAACTCTACCTTAGCATGAGAGGGAAAAACTGAAACATAGGCTAAATCCGCTTCTGTGAAGGATTCAGACAGCCTTTCCCATTCTGAGCACAGTCTCACTAAGGCACGCTGTTCTAAATCTTTGCTACCAAACCTTGCTGCCAAAAGTGCTATGAAAGTAAAGAACGCTCTGTATTTGAGTGGAGAGCGTTCCTCCACCTCAGGAGGGGTTGCCTATCCTACCAACACATAACAAGGAAGTTTTTGCACTAGGTGTTTCTGCCAGGGAAGAATTACAGTGACTATGTTCAAACTCAACAAACACCACTACAAAACATTCCCATTACCCACCTAATACCCTAAGTTGGTCTGTCCATACACCCAAAGCTCTGAAGGAAGGGATTAGTTATGCAATATTTTCTTTATGTTACTATAAATAATTGGTTTATGTATGCAAATCATTTGGGTCCATTTCAGAAGCAATCTCCTCACAGGGACACAGTACTTCTAGTCCATCAAGCTCGCATTCAAACTGAAAAAGCTTGCATTTTCCCATCAAGAAAAATGAAATACTGCTTTCATTTTATGCAATACTTACTTTTTATTCCAACCACTGTAATGGATAAAGTATTTCACTTGCTTGTCCTTTATGGCAACCTTTACACACTGGAACAGAGAAGAAAGTTTGGTCAGTGCCAATGAGAACAAGATCCAAGTGAGTTTTGCTCTTTTACCTTTGAGTTCAAACATGCAGAGATTCCCATGCAAGAGATCAACATCCCCACAGCTGTTCCACAGCAGAAATCAGCTCTCTAACACCAGTGACTGCCTATTGACAGATTTGCAAGGGCTAGACTAACAAGCAACGCTGCTCAGCCACGCAAAGGGCCACCTTCATTCAGAAGGATCAGAGCCCTGAGGAAGACCAGAAGAGTCGAGGAGCAGCCAGCTCACTGGCCCGGGGCAGCCAGAACCATTCCTAGAGCCGGGTCACACGCAGCCCCCACCTCACACACAGGTGAGCTGGTTGAACAGGCATCTTCCAGAGTCAAATCATATGGATCCCTATAGCCACAGAGGGAGCATTATATTCAGTAGAAAGAGTTGCAGTAAGGTCTTTTTCTAGGTTAAGAATGTATACATGAGGTAAATAGAAACAGTTATTTCCAAACGACTGGCCTATGAATACAGTGACTTCCTCAGCTACTGCTATTAAGGTGAGACCATTACAAAGGGGAGCACACAAATAAAGAGGTGGCTCCAACTACTCCATAACACCACTCAGATGCAGAAGTATCCCTCACAAAATCTGCCTTACAGTCTGGCATACAGTTGCAGAGGTCTGCAGCAGAAACAGTAAGAACACTCCTCCAAGTCACAAATTTGCACTGCATGGTTTCCACGGGTAGAAAGGCAGAAGTGAGAACGGCACTGAGAATGCCTTTAGTCTGGCATCACCTTCTGCAGGGCTGTCCCATTTGAAGGCCACTGGCAATACTCAGCACTTACGCTCTGAGAAAGCCCAGACTGCCGCTGGCTTACTGACTCCTGCATCAGCACCATGTCCTCTGGGCACAAACACTTCCCAGTGCTCTGGGAACACAGGGGTATCCTACGTTCAACACACAAGACCTCCCCAACCTTTAGCAGTTTACCAGAATAGCTGCACGGGGGTTTTGTGAAATTTTTCTGTAATATAGAGCTCCAAGATTTAAAACTATTTCATACATTTTCAGGTTTATGTTCATTTTAGTTTCAGTCCTTAATCCCACCTAGTGAGGCACAGCAGGTAAACCGACACAATTCCTTATTTTTTTGGGGAGCAGTCAGAACCGCCTGCAACAATAAGCAGCCACACGTACCTTTGCTTCATAAAGAAGAGGTCCATGAAAACAAAGCACTCGTTCACCTGAAAGAAAGTTGCAGATAAATGTCTTAGAACACCACCAATGTGCCACTTCTGTAAAATAAAAGTCATCAAGTACAACACTGAATTTCTTTCCAGGTTGGCACTGGATTCATTCTAAGGCAGTTACCTATTTGAGAATCAGGCTGGTGTTTGAGAAGCAAATTCACCCTCATACAAAAGAGGATCCAAGAACCTCCCTGCAGAGCACTCAAGCAAGCAGAGCTGTGTGCAAACTGCGTCCAAGCCTGCCCAGAGTTCTGCAGAACAGCTGGTGACTTCAGCAAACAATTGGTACCAAAACTTACGTTCCTGCCCAGACGTTCAGCCACTGCCACCCCAACTTAGAGACACCCCTGCATCCTGCTGCAAGGCAGGCATGGAAAACACTTTCAGAGCCTTGAATGTCAATGCAGACACCCACTGTTTCAGCCTAAGTACTCAAGCAGCAAGCAGGTAAAACCATCTTACTGTACGGGATTCATTAGTCTCCATGACACTGCATTTTGATTCAGAGAAGGAAACCAGCTCTCAGAAGAGGTGTCACCTCTGCAGCTTAAGCTTCTGACACAAAGGGAAGCAAGTGTTCCCAGTGCTCCTTTTCCTGCAGTCACCACCTGCTATTGCTTGTTCAATGAGGTCAGGAAGAGCAAGACCATGATGTTGTTTCCCCACCCGACTTGTGGGACTGGAGAATGCCAGGTTTGTGCAACAGCAAGAAAAATTGTTCACTCTGTGGTTTAAGTAGGAAGAGATTGTTCTTCAGTCTGTTTTTTTTTTTCCTCCTCAATAGCAAGGTCTTATTGTGTGGTGACATTGTGGGAATTTGAACATACTTAACACAGGATATCTGAGTACAGATGTTTCCTTCTCAAAAGCTGCAGTACCTCACATTTTCAGAGAGACAAACTGTGTGTAACACTCCAGCGTGTAGCACACAGCCAGTTCTCAGCACCCTTTGCACAAAACCAGGACAGCAGGGAGCTGCCAGAGTCACCATGTGTGGGCTGGGACTGACCCATTCCCAAACTAGGCAAGGATTGCAGGAACACGCTGTCTCACCAGTAACAACCTTCCTCATGAGCAGCTCAGGAATGACCAGTTCAGGGGCTATAGGCTGAAAAGTACCTTCCACTGTTAATCTTACTCTGCTCTTCAAAACCGGAGTCCAACTGCCACTCCTTCCAGTGTTTTACACACAAAGTATTTAAAGAAACAAGAAGTTCTCAATTTGTGGATCGGGGATACACCTATCAGGGAAACCTTCCCAGGTATGTGGGAGCTGCAGGCTAACCAACACCTTTCGAGCACACAACACAGATGAAAAATCTGCCTTAAGCAGCCCAAAAACTGAACTTGACATCTGAGACTCTTCACACATATTGCACTCAGTTTAAAGAGATACCAGCATCAAAATGCGAACACCTGAAGTACCTACAACTTAGTTCATCCCCAATGCTGATCTCATTTCTCATGCCGACACAAAAACATCAGTCCCTTCATTTCAAGGAGTATACTTGTACTTCTAGCTTGACATTCAGGTTTTTCTAGCTCTTACACACTTCCATAATAAATTCAGTCTTCTCCTCACCCTTTGCTTTGTGAAGAACACTGGATAACTTCTAAGTCTACCTACCATTCTTCAATGTACATGTGGCTTGAAAAATCTACAATTAAATTAATTTTCATTTGTCATGCCATGAAGGGCCACAAGAAAGCATTAAATTTTAGGTTTGCATGGAGCCTTATTCATAAAACTCTTCTCCCTTTCATTGTTACAGTTGAGACCACAAACACATTTGCATCTGTGGAAAAAAGCCTAAAAAATTTAACTTCTGTACTAAATTTAGGTTGCCCATATTCCTCCAGCTGTGAACATAATTTTAGCCCAGAATTCTACTTCAGTTTCTCCAGTTCACTTGATTTCACGTTAATTATTATAATATGAATCATATATTAAAATCTTGATTATTTCTGCAGGTTAATAATATCATTGTTGTTAACGCACAGCACAGAACACTGCTGCACGATTGAACACATTCCGCCACAAGCAGCCATGGAGCACACACAATTGCAGCGTTGTATAAGTGACCCAGAATGGCCTGTTTCCAGCCATTCTTCTGCAAAATGCACATTTAAAGATAAATCACAATTGTGTGGAAAGTCCTGATTAGAAGCCAAAGTGGCAGAAGGGGTGAAACAGGCTTTCGTTTACCCTTGTCTTGCATTTTCATTTACCTATGTTAGTATCAACCACAACCATCACCTAAAAATCAAAATGTAAGTGAAATAAGTCTCAGAAGAAGCATAAGGATTATCCACTAAAAAAAGATATCTGGGGCTTTATTGTAAATATGGATTGCACAACTGCCAGCTGTAGCCCAAATACTGCCCAAGGCTCCTGCACAAGGATCCTGAACTGAGCTCCCTGCTGAGGAACAGTAAGAACCATGGTTCAAACTAAAGACAATAAAAAACCTGACAGATGTAGGAGATCTGAACAGTTTTAATACCAATAAACGTTCATGCCTGCAAGAAAAGTAAGCATATTTCAAATGGCAGGCGATAGGATAGGAAGGCCCCACATCTTACTGGTAGGAAAGGTGAGGAGCAGGAAGAGACAAAGACTACGGGAATTCAGTATTTCCTCGTTTCTAGGGCTGAGCACTGAAAGCTAAAAACCAAATGACCCTTTGCGTTGAGGGACCATAACCAGCAGCCTCACAGCCGGTGCAGCCGCCCCGCTGGCAGAGCCCAGGGCCGGGACGAGAGGCCGGCTGCTAACGCCCCGGGCCCGTTGGTGCCGCAGCGTCCCCGCCGCAGCCACATCCCCTCGGGCTGCGTCTCCTCAGAAAGAGCTGCAGGATTTTTTTTTTCTTTCGGCCCCATTTAAAGCGTTTCCTTTGTTTCTTTTTGTCGCACCCACCACCACAAAGTCAGCGACACAGACGGCAGCAGCAGGGTCAACGCCAGGCTCTGCAGCGAGCGGCTGGGCGATGCAGCCCCGGCCCCCCCCCGCCCCACCCCAGGCCGCTGACCCCCAGGCCTCGCCTCCCCGCCGCAGCTCCCTCCCTAGGCCCCCCCCCACTACGCACTCACCCTCCTGGAATTTGGGCTTGGGGTCCTGCTTGGGCGCCATTTATAAGTGACTCTCCCTCCTCCCGCCCCCTCCCCGCGGGGGCCTCACCACCTCCGCCGCATTCTGCGCGGACGGCCCCAGCCTCCGCCCCGCACCGCGCAGGCGCATTGCACCCCGCCACGGGCCCCGCAGCATACTGGGATTGTAGTCTGCGGGGGAGCACCGCCCTTCCAGGCGCTGTACTCCGGTGGGATAAAGTATCGCTCTGGTTGTCAATCGTTGGCTGCAAGGCCCGTGAAGAGGGCGAGCGGAAAGAAAAAAATAAGATTGATTAAAAAAAAACAAAAAACACAAAGCCAACACCAGCTGAAAAGCAAAAATACGCTTCCGCCCAACGTGGGGCTCGAACCCACGACCCTGGGATTAAGAGTCCCATGCTCTACCGACTGAGCTAGCCGGGCGCTGCGACATCAGTCTCTTCCGCTCTACTTGACAGCGCCTTCCGCCGCGCCCTTGCCCGCCCTCCGGCTCGGCCGCCAGGGGTCGCCTCCGCGGGCAGGAGCAAGCGCTACCCCAGTCTCTTGCCAATCTTAGTGTCACTTAGATAATCAAGTATCTCCCCCAGAGAAGGCAGAAGTGGAGCCGCAGCAGATGGGATTGTCAGTGTCAATGTCGTCTGGACCGCGAGCCCACCGTGCTGCGTGCAGGGAGGAGAAAATACGTTTATTCTGCTTTTCTACATTTATTTTGCTCCCTCTGCCCAGGCTGGGATGCGGGAGCTCAGGGAGCATCCTGTGTGTCCCCTGATGCCCTCCTGGGTAGGGACCCCCCTCGTTTCCTCCTGCTTCACTTTCATCCTGTACAAAATGTCTTTTATGGTGTGTTTGGGCTGAATTGTGCTCAGAAATGTGGATTTCTGGGCGTGACCTGATCTTCAGGAAATGTCAGAGCTCCAGGTAAGCTGGGCTGGATCCCACAGTCTGGCTCTGTTAGTCCTTGCTCACCAGTCATCCTTCAGAACGGGCTTATCAAAAACAAAACACTTGATTTTGCTATTTTTTAGGTATTTTTGCTCTGACTTTTGCAGATGAAGTTGTGGGAGGCTGACAGGCAGGGAGTGGAAATGTTGCAGGAGCCGGGCTCTTTTTCCCAGGTGGGAAATACCTATTTCAGCATAGAATCGCAGGATTATTGAGTAGTTTGGGTGTGAGGAGACCTTCCCAGCTCCCCCAGTGCCACCCCTGCCATGAGCAGGGACATCTTCACCAGCCCAGGTTGCTCAGAGCCCCATCCAGCCTGGCCTGGGATGTCTCTGGGTATCTACCATCTCTATGGCCAAACTGGGCCAGGCTCTCACCACCCTCAGGGGCAACAATGTCTTCCTCATGTCTGGCCTGAATCTCCCTCCTTTAGTTTAAAACCATTACCCCTTGTCCTATCGCAACAGGCCCTGCTCAAAAGTCTGTCCCCATCTTTCATACCCACCCCTTTTAAGCCTGCAAAGGTCGCAATAAGGTCTCCCTGGAGCTTCTCTTCTCCAGCTGAACACCCCAACTCTCTCAGCCTGTCCTCCCAGCAGAGCTGTTCCAGCCTCGGATCGTTTCTGTGGCTCCTCTGGACCATTCAGGAAAAAGGAAAATTAAAAAGGTGAACAGGGGAAAGCCTCGGGTTCGGTGCTGTGCCGAGAGCGGCAGCCCCGGGAACCAGCACGTCCCGCCGCCCGCTTGCCACCAAAACCCCCGCAGCGAGCAGTGGCTCCCCGCGGCCGCGTAGGGGCGCACTCGCGCCGCAGCGGGGGGCGGGAGGGGCGCGCGCGCGCTGCCCGGCCCTGCCCGCGCCCTCCGCACGCGCGGAGCCCCGCCCGCCGTTGCCGGCACGAGCCGCTGCCCGCACGCGCTGCCCGCACCCATGGCGGGACCGGCCGGGCTGCTGCACCTCGCCGCCGCGCTCGCGCTGGCCGCGGGCGGGCGGACGGGTGGAGTGGCGGCGCGGACAGGTCCGCGGAGGGGCGCGGGAGTGGGGGTGTCCGCGGGGCTGCGCGGGGGTGTCCGCGGGGCTGCCGGCAGGGCGTTCCGCGAGGATGTCCGCGGGGTACGGAGGTGCCGGCGGGGCCGGAGTCGGGCAGCCCGGTGCCCCCGCCGCTGCAGCCCCCGGCCGGGCTCGCCCCGCCGCTGCTGCCGGCTCCCGCCGGCTCCCCTGGGACGCAGCTGGGGAAGCTCCGGAGCGCTCAGTGCCCGGGGTACTTTGTCCCCAGAAACGGCTTCCAAACACTGTTTGAAAACTGGGATTTGGTTGGGGGGAAGGGGTGCTGTGTTTTGGTGTGTTGTCGGTTTTTTTGTGGGGGTTTCTTTTTTGTGTGTTTTTTGTTGTTGTTGTTTGGTTATTTTGTTTTGTTTTGGTTTTTTGTTTTGGTTTTTGTTTTTTTCCCCTGCAGCTGTAGTTAAACAGCGGGAACGTGTGCGTGGAAGCCGGGGCCGGCTCCAGGCAGCGCGCACCCCCGGAGCTGCACGGCCCCCCTAACCAGCTCAGTCCTCCCCCACCCCTGACTTTAACCCTCCCGGGGAGAATCCCAGCCCCTACCCGAGGGTAGGGGCGGCAGCGTGGGGTGCCCCATGGGGGCATGGGGTCCCTACCCTTCCCTGCTCCCCACCGTGCCTTTGGCACTGGACACCAGTTACCAAGTCCAGCTGGTGCTGGGGTACCTGACCCTGCTGGGCTGCTTTGGGAGTTCAGCATCCAGTTGAAGGGCTGCAAGAAGAAAGGTGATGAACCCCACAGCTAACCCTAAACCCTTTTCTTCCCAGAGTCTGCTCCACCGTACTCCAGCAGTGACATCGTTCATCCCATCAAGGTCGACGAGAGTGGATTGTTCCTGTCCTACGATCTCTCCCACCGAGCACTTCACCGAAGGTCTCCTTCCTCCAGGAGCAAGTTTCTCGCCTTCTATGAACTCCATTACAAAGGACAACCCCTGAAATTCAACCTGAGCCTCAACAACAACCTCCTGGCGCCTGGGTTTGTCAGCGAGAGGCGATACGGGGGCATTGCCAGCGCCAAGATCCAGCCTCACACATCCCACTCCTGCCATATGATCGGGGAGGTTCGGAGCCAGGCGCTGCCAGGAGGTCTGGCTGCGCTCAGCACGTGCGATGGTCTGGTAAGTGCAAGATCTTTAATCGATAAGGAAATAACTTTGTGAAAGCCTTTATTCTGCTGAAAGAGATGGTAGAATTCCTCCCAGCAGCAGCAGAGTCGGGATCTCATCGCGTAGGTTTGATGTGGCTGTGGATGAGCTGACTCTGAATTTCCCATGGATTCCAGTGGTTTGGGAAGTTTCCGGGACTGTGTTTACTTGTTTGTGTCCAAATTCCCAAAGACACCATTTCTCCTCTCACCTCTGCCTTCTAGTACATAAACGTAGGATTATGAGAAACACAAAACAAGGTGTTTGAAGCCTGGAGGTATTTCTGATAACGCAGCTCATGTAGAGTGAAACTGCTTTGTTTTGTGAACACCTCCACTACCTCATTCCACTGCAAATATTTTTGAATGTGATAGTGACCTGTGAAAGTGTAAATTTTGCTGAAAACCAAAGTTACTTTCACAAATAAGACTCTTGTTTTGGTACTCATCAAGGCAAATTTATGACTTCAGCATAAGTGTCCGTATCTGCCTGAGCTGGTGTCCAGCTGCCACAGGTACCAGGTCTCCACAGGGTTTAAAACCTCCTGGGGGTTACAGAATCGTCACCACGTGACTTGGTGGCTCCCATGATGCGCAGATGCTCATTCCCGTGCAGGGGCTGTGGGGTGACAGAGGCGCTGGGGTTCCCTGGAGGTGGGGTCTCCTTGGGGGCAGGGGAGGCATCCCCAGCTGTGCTCGTGTCCGGTATCTCTGGGTTTGGCGGGGGGGGGGGGGGGGGGGGGGGGCGATAATTCCATTGGGTCATTGCTGCTGCAGGTGCCTTCATTCAGCTGGGGGCTCTGTTTGCGTTTTAAGCTTCCTGTGTTTAAATGAAGACAAGCAGGTGTCTGTAATGCTGAGTTAGCCCCATAGAGCAGGGTGACTTTTAGATGGAGGGTCTACAGAGGCCACCCAAGTCCCTGTGTGCTGTTTGGGGGTGCAGGGCTGTGCTGCTGGGTTCGTGGAGGGCAGAATGTCTTGCACGGGTGTGCGGAGGGGAGCATCGCTGCTGCCTCCCCGGCACCTGGACCTGCAAGAACAGGAGTCGGACCCTCTCTGCCATGTCTGGTGGCAGGACAGGAGCTGGACACATCCTGGAAGGTGTTGGTTGCTCTTTTCCTACCAAATTTAACAGCATTCCTGCTAAAGGAGAGATGCCAATAACATCCTCCTGATGTCATGTGGAGGGGCCGTGCTCCTTGTCAGGGTCTGACTCTCTGTGGTGTGTTCCTGCTACCATCAAGTGCTGCTGCAGATTCCTGTTCCTCTTCTCCAGGGGTTTTGTGGTCTCTGGCCATGAGCAGTCTGTTCCTGCTGGTTCCCAGCGGTGCTGCTCAGGCAGTGCAAAGGCTGGGAGTGACTGCCTGCACATGCGGAGGGTGTCCTGGGGAAAACACCATTAGCGCAGCGCCTCCTCCAGACACCAGTGCTGTGCTCTGGTCCTTTGGGGAGCATTCCTCCTTGGGAGCATCTCCAGGGAACTCAGAGCAGTGGTGTGAGCACAGGAGGGAGTGCAGTCCGTGTGCCCATTCCTGGTGTGTCTGTGTCTCTGGAGAACATCACTTTGTCTCAGCATCCCTCCTGTCCCCAAGCTCCTCAGCATCATACACCTGTTGGCTTCACCACCCATCTACTTTGTGACAGGGTCTCTTTAGCTTTTTAGTTTCTTATGGTCAATCCACGCTGACTTGTTCTCTTTTGTCTGGGAGTTTAGAGCTCAAAATATCCATAGAAACAGTTTCTTTAGAGAACACTTATTTCTTCCTGGAAAATTTTGCAAACCTCTCCCATTCCCAGGTTCTTCAATGTGAGTCTGTGTAGGTGCTGATGGCTCCATGGTGTCAACTTTGTCTCTCCCTGCCAGAAAGGCGTGTTTCGGCTCATGAACGAGGACTACTTCATCGAACCGGTGTCCACCAGCTCTCGGGAGGATGGAGCAGCACAGCCCCACAGAATCTACAAGCGCCAGGTGCCTGAGCGCGGGACAGAGCAGGGCAGGAGGCCACTGGCTCCGTGGGAAACCTGTGGTGTGCGAGGTATTGTCCCCTTCCTCTGCCCGTGCTGCAACGAGCTGGGAGCTGATGGGTCCGGGGGTTTGTATGAAGCACATCATAGGAAGATAATGGGAGCAGGTCCAAGGCTCAGCCACCTGCGTTACCTCTGCAGACTTGTGTGTTAAGCTCCCAGCATCTATCAATGACACCGATTGCTCTCAGTTTGAGTTTCACAAGTTGTGCAGGACATCCCTCTTGCCATGTTGGCTGGCAAGAAAGAAAACCCTCAGGCCGAAATCCAGCGGCAAGGGGCTGTGCGGTGTCCAGCTGTGGGTGGATTTGGCGTGGGGGGGTGCGCGGGGGGACATGCTCATACACCGTGCAGGGAAGGCTCCTGCAAACTGCTGCTCAGGAGAACTCATTTGCTGAGCACCAGCTGGTGTGTTTGTGACATTAATGACTGGAGCTCACAAGTCACGGGAATCACTGCAGAGCACAGGGCTGGGTTTTTTCCTCTGCCAGTTTGTCTGTATTTGCTTATGTTACTCACATACATGACTGTGTGTGCCGAACCTCAGGCCTCTTGCTCTCATCTCTTCCTCCCAACCCTGCTGCAAGCATCCTGGGATGTGGAGACTGAGTATTTGTTTTTATTTCCTCGCAAACATCAGTTTCTGACCTGCCGGGTCATTGGCCTTTCAGGGTGAAACCAGTCACTGCCCCGGGAGTCTGTCTCTGAGGCAGAGAGAACGTACCAGTACTGGTCCCTTCTCCTCTGTCTAGAGCAGATGGGCTGGAAAAGCTTCCAAAGCCAAGATTTCAAGTAATGAGGAATTCAGCCCAACCCCAGCAGCTCACAGACACTTTACTCCTCATCTGCATCAGTGAAACTGCATCTTCCAGGCAGCTCATCTTGTTCTGCATATTTCCTAGAGCTCTCTGATTTTGGAAACTTAGGGTCATTTTTTTTTTCTACAATCAGGTTATCTTTAGGCTTTCTTCCATTAATCTAAATCAGTTGTTTAATCTAGAGTAAAAATCATAATGGCTCTTCATAGACTTTGAAGTCTGTTCATTGTAAATGAATTTCACTGGACGTGATACGCCCATGCACAGTGTATGTGCATCCCTCCTGCAGTCTGGCAAAGTGGATGTGATTTGTGTGCCCTGGAAAGGAAACCAAAAGTCTGCAGGATTTTAATTACTGCAAGCCTTTCATTTTGTACTGAGGTATTGCCGGTTTTCTTTGCAAAACACCACAGGACCAGATGGTGTTAAGCTGTTGGGTGCTATTGAGTGTCTGTCAGTGTGCAGGGCAGACTGTGTGCACAGCTGGGCCAGTGGATCAGGGAGGGTCTCCTAGGGAAAATGCCGTGTGAGCCCCCCGGGATCCCAGGATCCCTGCACCTTCACGTCCCGCCTGGGAGCTCAGCAGCACAGGGCACAATGGAAACAAGCTCCAAGGAAGCTGCTGTGATTAAACTGTCACAGTGGTATTAGCAATTCATCAAATTATCCAGATACTTGGGATTTTTCAGGCTGGGGGATAAAACACTCTTTCACAGCTATAGTACAGTATAGTCCATAAAATGTAAAAGTCCATTGTTAACGAAGTAATGCTGAGCCCTTAGAAACTGGTCATAAAAGCGATTCCCACTGTGTGGGATGGGGTTTGTAAAGCCTTTACCCAGCTTGGGGCTGACCCTGACCTTGACCTTGGAGCAGCGTCTCAGGAAAAGTCTCCACATGAGAATTCCCAGTGGCTGGTGTGCGTGAGCAGTGTCCCCGCTCTCCTCCGCCTCCGTCCCCGTTCAGCCCAAGGAATGTGCCTGTTGTTTCTCCCTGGGAAGGAGCAGATTTCAGTCTCCATGTGGCCGAGGAAATCTCTGTGCGGTCCTGCAACGTCTCAGTCTTGCCCAGGACACTGATGATCTTTGGGAACTGACTCAAGACATCAGTTCAGCTTCGGGGGCGCAGAGTTTATGATGTTGGGGAACTGTCTGTCTCTGCAAAATGCAAACTTGTGATGGTAATCACAAGTGTCAAGCCACCGATATTTCTCAGTGATACATGCCCAAGCGCCTCTTGTGGAATATTGCAAACCCTGTCCCCGCCAAAGAAGTTATTTCAAATGCTTTATTTATTGTTTTGTTTTGTTTTTTCTGTCATGCTAATGCTGCTGTGAAACAGACTGAGGTCAGAGTCTTCACTCCCCAGGGTGGAACATACAGCACAGCAAAATATATGTAAGTTATGTGTCTAAGTGTGGAGCCTTTTTCTCAACACCAAAAAGTCTTTTTTCTCCCTTTAATCCCTCAGAATCTCAAGAAAGCCTGGAGAGGTCTGAGAAGCAGAGGGAGAGGTGGGAACAGAAGCAGCACAGGAGGAGAAGAATAAGGCAGCGCTCCATCAGCAAGGAGAAGTGGGTGGAAACACTGGTGGTGGCCGACACCAAGATGATTGAATACCACGGCAGCGAGAACATAGAGAAGTACGTGCTGACCGTGATGAACATGGTGAGTCCTGGTCCTCAATATCAGAGCTGCCAGACCCCTGGGGACACACTGGGAGACAGGCAGGCCACTGGTCTTGCCAGGACTCATCCTGGTGGGACCTCAGCAAACCTCTGGCCAGCCCAGCCATTCCCACCATGCAGTGGCTTTTCCGTGTTGCTCGGTGCTGAGAGCGTCTCAGTTCCTGGTAGTTTCACCTGCTGTCAAGGGGACAGAGTTTTGCCCATCTTCTCTTATGTTATTTAAAATATATTGGGATGTCTTTGAAGTTTTCTGGGATTAATCTCTGTAAGCTTGATGAGTAATTTCCAGCCTTTCTTGATAGTCTGTGTCTAAGATTTAGGAGAAAATGGATGTGATGACTTGCTTGAACATATATTGGAGTGAAGCTTTATTTCACTTGGCTTTTGTTTGTAAGACTTTTAGTGTAAAAAAGGGTATTCATCTCTTGAGACTCATCTGATGAGCTGAGAGCTACATCTAATAATGATGGGACGTGGCTTTCAGACACAAGGTTAGCAATGGGTGTTAGTACATGGTTTTAAATGAGTATGCAACCCATATGAGATAGCTCTGCTCAGAAAGGAATGACATCTTTTCAAATAATATTTTTGGTATTGGAGTAGTTGACATCCTGATTTATCCTTGGGAGAAGGACATCCATTGTAATTATGGGCTGGAAAAAGGCTGTGCCACCACATCCATCTATGATGGAGTTATATAAGGAGTTGGACTCCATGATCCATGTGGGCCCCTTGCAACTCAGGAAATCCCATTGTTCTGTGATGCCCACCGTGGGATGAGGTGGTAGAGTCTGTTCGCTGTGCAGCTGCTGTGGCAGCACCTATTTGCGTTTCAGAAGGTGGCTTTGGTTGATGGCCAGGAAGGAGCGTGGGACTGGGCAGAGGACCTAGGGGTAACACCCCCAGGTTGCTGGGTGTGGCAAAGGCACCCAGTGAGCACTGGCATCCTTTGAAATGTTAAACATGTCTATTACAAGTGAGCCTTGGGCATTTCTGGTTGTGTTTCAATGTGCTACACAGTTTATCTCCATTTCAAATGGATGTCATCCAACTCCAAACATTTAACTCCAGGTCTACATCTGGTCTTGCCTTTCATTTTGGGGAATTCTCTGAGATGTTGTCAACAACCTTTTGTAGCTTCCCCTCGAGCTCACATTCCCCTGCAGATGTACTTACAGGGCAAGGTCTCTTTTGGGCTTTATTTCTTTGGCTGTTGTGTGTTGCAGGTGGCGGGTCTGTTCCACCATGCCAGCATTGGGAACCCCATCAACATTGCCATAGTGCGACTCATCTTGCTGGAGGATGAAGAGGTAAAAAGAAAATACTGTGCTGGCAGCTAGGCAGGGACACATGGGCAGCCTTGAAAGCCATGAGGTCTCTCTTGACCTGTTTTCATGGCCTGGATGAATTTGCACAGGATAAATGCAGATGCCACTGCCTTGCATCCTTGCATGGTCAGAGGAGCCTGATGCTGCTCAGATGGGCTCTGCGGCCCCGTCCTTCAACCCCAGCCAGGACGGGATATTTTCCCACAGTGTTTCTTAACCCCGGTATCAGGTGATTTAATGTTTCGATTGAGTCACAGATAAAAAGAAAGCAGAAAAGGACTGTGTCCCCACCCAGCCCACAACCTATAAATATGGAACAATTCCATCTGGATGGCAGTTACTCCAGATTTCACTCTGATGTGTCTGAGATCAGACTCTTCCCCATTGCATCCTAAAAACCAAACAAACCCAGCAGCAATATGACAGCAGACTTTTAATTATGTTGGCAGGAGGATCTGAAAATCTCCCACCACGCAGACAACACCTTGAAAAGCTTTTGCAAATGGCAGAAGAGCATCAACATTAAAGGAGATTCCCATCCCCTGCATCACGACGTCGCAGTCCTGCTAACAAGGTATCATGCCTATGAGCTGATTTTATGATGTAGGTTCTATACTGGCAGCCAGAAACTCCTCTGGCAGCTGCAGACAGACAGAGGAATATCTCAGTGGGAGCAGTTGAAATCCTGCTCACCATGCCTGGACACCTGCACGTTAGATACATAACATGAAACCTGAAGATAACCTGATCCTAGTGGCTGGAACTGGTCTCAAACCTCAGATTTAAACCTAGAGACAGCTCCCAGTTACTGAGCAGCAGAGGTTTCCAAACCAGGATTTCACCGTAGCCTTATTGCCAAGCCCCAGAACGGCTGGATCCTCCCAGGAGATGCACACAGGGATTAACTCTCCATTTTCCCTTGGAGGCCAATGCTGGGTTTGGCAGAGGAGCCTCTCCAGAGGCCCCTGACCTCCCATGGAGCTCGGAGGAATTCCCACCCCTGGCCAAGTTTATGTACCTTGCAGTAAAAACGCAGTTTGATGGTTTCAGGCTGCAGTGACTTGGCTTTTGGCAGTGTTGTGGTTGTTTGTGTGATGATTCACAACCCACAACGGTTTTATCCTCTGTAGGAAGTTTGCTTTGTAGCAGAAATGAGGCACTTCAATGGAGTTGTTCTTCCTAGGTGGCTGGAGCTCCTCTGCCCTGGACCACAGCACTGCTGCAATGTGCTTCCCCCATAATGGAGTAATTGCTTAATTATTCCCAGCATCAGCTTTATTTATACAATGGAATAAACGTAGCCAGGCTGGATAGCAGTTCCCATTAATCAGACTTAATAATAAGCCCGGGATAGTGGGAGAGTGGAGGGGAAAGGAGAGGTCGTAAATCTTCGTGTTGCAGAAAGCCGTTGGATGTCTCCATCCTGGCTTCTGTTTGGCCAGGGGCTGCGTGTGTCCCTGTGGGCTGGGACACGTCTCATGGCAGACCCTGCCGCTGTCACAGCCTTCCTCTGCTCTGTGTCTGTGTGTCCGTCCTCTCCCCGGCCCCAGGAAGGACATTTGCGCGGCGATGAACCGGCCCTGCGAGACGCTGGGGCTGTCCCACGTGGCAGGGATGTGCCAGCCCCACCGGAGCTGCAACATCAACGAGGACACGGGGCTGCCCTTGGCCTTCACTGTGGCCCACGAGCTCGGACACAGGTACCACCGGCATCCTCCTCTGCCCCATGCACTGCTCGATCAGGGCTCCAGAGGGCAGGGGGGGGAATTGGGAAAAGGTTATCAAGCAGTTCCTCCCCAGTGTAAACCCTCCTCTGCACCAGAGTTAAGGCTTTGGTTGCCCCAGGTTTAATGCAAATCATATAAGTCCAAGGCAACCTGGACAAACTACATTTGTATATTATCCTGTGTAGCTGATGCTGAAGACTTTGGAGAATAGGGTTGCCCGTTGAGAAGTTTTAGAATAGAATCAGCAACAGAATTTTGCTTGCCTTAATTTCAATTAAATTTTGACAAGATCACTTGAAGATCATAGTTCATAATACATATCTCCATATAGTAAAAATATATACCTAGTAAGTTTTATTGACTTGATCTTGCTCAATATTCTCATTACTTGGCTGAGCTTTCAGTAAGAAAACTGAAATAAAAGCGTGGGACAAAGTTTGGGGCAGTGTCCCTGGTGTCACTAAAGTGTCCCCCCTAGCCAGATCCTCCCAGTTAATGAGCAAGTCCCCGTGGCGCCGGGCCGGGTTGCGGTGTCTGGCGCGACGTTGTGCTGGGAAGCAGCGAGGCTGCGCGGTTGTGGCGGCGAGCGGCTCACCTCTCCTTTGTGGGGCTGTGCTCTTACACAGTTTTGGGATTCAGCATGATGGAAGCAGCAATGACTGTGAGCCAGTTGGGAAAAGACCTTTCATCATGTCTCCACAGCTCCTGTATGACACATCCCCACTCACCTGGTCCCGCTGCAGCCGCGAGTACATCACACGGTTCCTCGAGTAAGTGCTCCCCTACTCTTCCTCCCCTTCCTCACTCCCAGGTGCTGGGGGTGGCTCAGGCTGGGGGCAGCAGCTGGGGACTGACCCAGCTGCACATGGGGTTGTGTTTATTAATAATAATGAATAATAATAATAATATAATATTAATGATATGTGGCTCATCTGCCTGGGTCCTTGCTGCACGGCTGGGAGTTTGCGCACAAAAGCAGCCTGAGTGTTTGGGTGGTGACACAGGGCTTGTGGCTGGAACAAATAAAGCCAGAGTGGTTTTCTTCACTGCTCTGTGCAGTTTTGTGCAGCTCTCTGCACGGGGCAGATGGTGTTTGCCTGCAGGCCTGAGGCACCACGTGAGCAAACGAGACCGAGCCAAATTCTTCTGTGCATTTGTTTATTTTTAGCACCCCAGGGCTGATTTTCCAGCCTGTTGTTATTAAGTTCCTAGGAACGCAGCCCAGAGATTTACGTTTGTCAGCCAGTGCCTTGTGCTGGAGAAACGTTTCCCTTCGCTGCTACAGGAAGGTCAGAAAACAGTGAAAGCATCAGCAAGAAGGGGCGATGGGGAGAGCTGGGCACGGAGCCGGGAGCTGTGTCTTGGGGAGACAGCCTGGGGCTGGGCTCCCATTGCTAAATCCCAGCCTGGAACACTGGGCTTGGGCCCCACACAGGCAGAATTATTATTGATTTATGGCTTTCGGAAGAATGGCACTTTCTCGTGTCCGCAGCGTTCTTGGCCCTCTGCTTTTAACCTTCACTTTTGGATTAAGAATTTCCTGCTTGCAATGACCTTGGGCTGCTACAAGCTGCGATGGGGAAGAAATGGAGCAACTGGATGCTGCTCCAGTTGAGGTTTGGTGTGTATGCTCCCCCTCGAAGGAGCAGCTCTTCCTCATGGTGGAGCTGAGCCTGACAGGTGTTGGTTACCGGTGTCAGTCACTGGCTGTGACATCCCCTGGCAAGGGGTCAGCTGGTTGACAGCAGAGACAGGAGTGCGTTATAACACAATGTTGGCAGGAGAAGGGGAAGGAGCGAGCCAGCAAATGAGACCCTGCTGACCTGGGATTGCTGGATGTGCTTGAAACAGACCTCATGTTTAAAGAAAAATAAAAAAGGCAAGGATTCTCAGATGATTATTTTACAAAAGATTATTATTTTAGAAATGCTGCTGAACTTTTAAGCATCTGAAAGTGATTCACGGCTTCGACAGCGGCACAGCCCTGGTTCTGCGGGTCAGGCCCTGGGCACAGCCAGGGCTGGGGGACCCTCCTGCAGACACTGCAGGCCGGATCCGCTCAAACACCCGGGGGCGATGGAAGTTGTCACCTCCCTGCTGTGGCAGTGGTGTCCCCAAGGGAATGAGCATCCTCGTTCAGGCTAATGAGGGAGGCAGGCACAGGGCTCCAGACCTGGATGAGCCCTTCTTGGCGTTCTGTGGCATCTAGGCATTCGCTCCGTGCCAGCTCTGCCTGACGCCCTGTTTGTGCAGCTGATCCTTCCCAAGCTCCCATCTTGCTTTCTTTTTTATTGAACTCAGTCCTGGCTTCTTGGACCCTTCCTCCAGTTTTGTGAGAGCTTTTGGAATTTTAATCCTGTTCTCAAATATATCTGCAGATCCACCCAGCCTGCTCACATATGGGGATTTAATCATCATACCATCTAGTCCATCATCCAGCTCATTGATGAATGGACCCAAACAGGCAGGCGCAGCACAGACCCCGGTGTGTTTTTCCTGCAGACTGTGGCTTATTGCAGATCCCTGCAAAGTCAGAGGGAAACTCGTGCCAGTTTTTACTGGCTCAGTGATATGTTTTGGACAATTCAAGTGACCAGTAGGATGACTGTAAAATATTTAATGAAGAAGTAGATTTTGAACATAGCACTGGGAAGCCAACAGCAAATCCAGATCACGCCCCATACCGGGACAGAGACCTCTCCCACAAGCTGGGGCAACACAAAGTGCCTCAAGCACTTTGAGAGGGTGAGGAGGGTTGAGGACAGTTTTGGGGTGACGTACGGGACCCCAGCTGCTGGTACTAGACCAGCAGCTGGTTAACCCATCCAGAGGAGCAGCAGTGTCGTGCATGTAGCTCGTGCAATAGTCCAGTGCTTAAACTTGGGCTTTCCTCAAGAAAGGTACCATTCTTTCAGTTCTGAAATAAAACCCTCTTAGTGTTTTCTACCGGCAGGTGAAGCCAGAACCTCTAGAGGTGCAAGGCAGTGACTTCACTGTGTGCCTGAAACAGGCTGCAGCATGATACTGCGTCCAGCTGCCTAATTCACGCTTAACTCATGCCAGCTCAGCCACACCTTGCCCACGGGGTCTGTCCTCCTGCTGGTCTGGGAGAGGTGGGATGCTCCTGCTGCTGTGGATGCAGGAACAGAGATGTTCGAGCCCCTGGGCTGCTGACAGCAACCTGTTTACTCATTTTTCCAATAGGGAAACTACTCATAAGAAATATAGATATCCATGGTATTTTAAGGGGCTGTCTCCAGCCAAGCAAGTTGTTTGCAGGTGTCCAGCATGGGGATCACTGGGATGGGGAAGGAGGTTTGGGTGCTGGTTCTGCCAGGCATTGCCCCATGGCATGGCTGGCACCCCGAAGCTGGAGCTTTCCTGTGCTGCTGGCCCTTGTTTCTGTGTTACTGCTTTGGGTTAAAAAGGAATCTTGTTTCCAGTTAATTTAGACCTGTTCCCAATCACAACAAGCTGAAGTAATCTCATCTGCTGAGAAAGCCTCGCCGGAGCCTTTGCCTTGCTGGAAACAAGTTTGTTTAAATCAACACTGGAAGCTCAACTAGTGACGATTTTGTGTGTGTTTGTGAAGTATCATAGCAAAAGCGCTCCGAGCAGAACGAGGAACATCCCTTGCCGTGCCCTGGCCGCTGGCCACAGGCAGCCTGGATGGCTCAGTTCTAATAACTCTTTTCTAAGGACGTCCAGTCCCGCATGGTTTGAGCGCTGTTTGTAGCAGCAAATATGAGGGCGAGTGTGTTTTGCTGCTGACAATCTACTTTATTTCTGTTAGCAGGGCATTGACACATGGATTGTGGCGTCCGCAGGGATGTTTCTGGGGTCAGTGTGATGTATGAATGCGGGGACAGCATCTATTTCTTGGCAAGGAAATGTTTATTTACTGAAACCCTTCACTGTGAATGGCGAAAGCAGCTCCCAACTGAGGCCTGTGCTGGTGACCTGGTCACAAAGCAAAAATCCAGGGGGTTATTGCCAGTGAAAATGACATTTCTGAGTTTCTGTCAGGGGCATCTTGGTGGAAGGGGGAAGCATACAAGGCATTGGCATTGGCCTGGCAGCTGCACGGAGAAGCCCTCCTGCCTTTGACCCTTTGCCTTCCACAGAACCCGCCATCCCCAGGGCTGTGGGGTGATCGTGCTGGGAGCAGCACCCACCCCGAAAAACCAGTACCCACACGTGCCCATCATGTGCTGGAACAGCTCCAGGGGTGATGAGAGAGATGAGGTCACATCAGCTAGAATTGCTAATTGCTTCTCATTGTGTTTGGATGTTAATGAGATGTTGGATTCCTCTGTTAGCAGCCACCAGGGCATTGCACAGGTGTGCTGGGCTGGGATGATGCCGCTCTGCCCTCTCTCTTTTAGCCGGGGCTGGGGGCTGTGCCTGGATGACCCCCCAGCCCGTGAGGTGCTGGACTATCCCTTGGTGCCACCAGGCGTCCTCTACGATGTGGGCCACCAGTGCCGGCTGCAGTACGGCGCCTACTCCACCTTCTGCGAAGACATGGACGTAAGCCAGGCTTCCCCCATGTGCACGGGCTTGAGGGGCTCACTGGGGATGGCGGGCTTTGCATGGGGCAGTCCTCTCCCTCCAGTTTAAATTTGTGCCTGTGGGTTGGCCGGGGCAGTAACTGTGTCTCCTGTTTTCCACAGAGCGTCTGTCACACGCTGTGGTGCACAGTGGGGAACACGTGCCACTCCAAGCTGGACGCGGCTGTAGATGGCACGGCATGTGGGGAAAGCAAGGTGAGGGGGAGCAGCCCCCCCACGGCTGCAGAGACACCTTGTTCTGTACACAGGGCTGTTCCGTTGCCTCTGGCACACAGGGACGGGCTCAGCTTGCTGCCTGAGGCGGGGGGCACAGCCTTCAGGGAAGCTGAAAATGCCTTCAGGAGATGAAACCCGCAGTTATTTCCCATGGCAGGAAAGCATGAGGCTTGTTCTGCTCTCCAGCTGCTGCGGGGGTGGATACTCATCTCCAGGACGCTTGGGGACACGGGGGGTCCAGCAGCCGACGTGGCAGCTCAGCAGGAGCTGCGCTGGCCAAGGGGTGTGGAGGGGACCAGCTCTCTGCAGCTCTGGTCACCCTTACCTGGGTGACATACCAGAACAGGGTTTTCCTGCTCAAGGTAGCATCACTATAGAGTCATAAAGATATCTGCATACATCTCTCCTCACTTGGTTTAGTGTCCTCTCCCAAAACCATGGCCCCAGAGCACCAGGAATGACCCAGGACTGAGCTGCTGCTTCCTGCAGAACCTCCTGCTGTGCCTACTGGCTCTTCCTTCTGGGCTGAGATTGAGCTACAAATCCCCTCAGTGAGGGATCTCAGTGGAGGTTTGAGTCTGTTGCATCAAACAGCCCGATGTTTTTTACACTGGGGGTGGTGAGAGTCTGGCCCAGATTGCTCAGAGAGGTGGTGGATGCCCCATCCCTGGAGACATCCCAGACCACGCTGGATGGAGCTCTGAGCAACCTGAGCTGGTGAAGATGTCCCTGCTCATGGCAGGGGTGGCACTGGGGGAGCTGGGAAGGTCCCTCAAACCCAAACCCTCCTGTGATTCTATCTCTGAATTTCACATTGCTCAGAAGTGCCCTGGGCACTGGCAGAGCCCAGCTGACCCCCAGGCACCTCCGTGCCAGTGAAACACAGATTTGCACTGGACAATATGGGTGCTGGGCTTCAGTGCTCCCCGCGGGTGGGCTGTCTGGCTCAACAGCAATTACTGCACCCTGAAACCTCCTTTTCTGTTCCCCTGTCCCTCCACAGTGGTGCTTCAACGGCGAGTGTGTGCCTGTGGGTTACCGTCCCGAGGCCATCAACGGCGGCTGGGGCTCCTGGAGCTCGTGGGCCTCCTGCTCGCGCAGCTGTGGCGCGGGTGTGCAGAGCGCCGAGCGGCACTGCAGCAACCCCACGTAAGGCAGCGCCCGGGACCCCATTTTGGGAGGAACCCAATGTTCCCTTATCACCCTGTAAAGCCAGGAAGCATGATCTGGCCACTGCGCTCCTACCCCTCTCTGCCTCGCACAGCAAATCTGTGCTGTTTGCAGTTATCAATCTGAACAATGTGCTTTTGAGACGCTCAGGGGATTAATTTCATGCGGTTATTCAGGTGGGGGGCAGTGACAGCCTCTGCAGGGACAGGGTTTGCTCTGTCTCCTTCCACAAATAAGTTGCTACTGCTCTGTGCAGCAGAGAGCGGTTCTAATATGACTCAAACAAAGAGCAAACACTCCATGCTTGCAGATGTAAAATATATCAAGTGTCCTTTTCTGACAGAAAAGAAAAATAGGCATTCTTTGAGCCCGATTCAGTGTAGTTTTGAAAACTCCAACTGCTGTTTGCACCCCCATTGCGTTCTGTCAGTGATTTCTTCTCCATGCCTGGGCAGAAGCTGCCATCCTCAGCTTGGCTCTCACCTGGGAGCATCTGGGCGCCGGTGGGTGAGCAGCTTTGTCCATCCCGTGAGGTCCGGGCTGACCCACTTGCTCCCCAGATGTCCCCTTCGTCACCAAACCGCTGTTGTATTGGATTCAGCCAGCGCCCCCAGCTTGTCCAGTGTCGGAATGCCCTGGAACGTGGGCAGAAAGGGCTTTGTGAGCAATATTTGATGGCAATCGCTCATCAATGGCTTGAGGAGCTCTGGAAGCCATGGGACGAGGTTTGCTAGCGAGCCCAGATGTGCTTTCTGCTCAGCTCCTGCCTTGGTTTTAGTGCACGCTGTTGAAGAAGTGCTGTATAATCTCGGTCCCAGGTCAAGAGCTGGGTTTGTGTTTGACATGAGTTTCATGGCAGAAGTGCAATTGTAGTTTATGGAGTGTTTTAAACACAGCTGCGGGCGGGCAGGAGAGCAAGCACTGGAAAAGCAGGAGAATTTCCCCGGGCAGTTGTTTGCTTTGGCCACCGTAGGTAAATCTTGAGTTTTGCCTTCTGGATGGAGTGAACAAATGTGTGCACTGGGTAATCCTCCTCCCACAGGCATTTCCTCAGGGCAGGATATGTAAACACAATCCTAAAATAATAATTTACTATATTCTCTTCAGCAAAGTGTGCCCAGACCTAACTGATCAGGGAAAAAGTAATTTTCATGAGGTCATGGGGACATGAGCCATGGAGTGTGCTTTGAGCAGAGGAACAGGCAAGTGTCAGGAGGACAGTCACAGGATTTTGAGAGTCTGGTGGCATCTGAGGAAAGCCTGTTGTTGTATTTGAAATCACTCTTGCTTTAAGAAGTCCAGTGGCATCTTTGCTGTTCCCTTGGACAGTAGAGGAGCATTGTTGGCAGCACATCCCAGTGGGATGGACATCATCTGCAGGACGGGCACCTGCTCGAGAGAGCGCTGGCCTCTCCTCAGCCACCGTCTCCAGGGTGGCGATGTAGACGTGTCACCCCAGGGAAGGTGCCCGGCTGCAGCTGTGGGACCTGGAGGGGCTTCCGACATGAACACTGCCAGTGACCCATAACTTTAATAACTGTTTTTATAGCACCAAACACCAGACCTATAAACCTGGCCGTATTTGAGACATTAAGGAGAGATTGCTGAGAAGGACAAGACTCAAGATGTGGCTCATCTAGCTTGAGAGCCATCACCCAGCCAAAGCTGCCCATGGTCCCGCAGGTGGCCCAGAGTAGGGAGCAGGTCCAGAAGGGACCTGGAGAAGAAGGAGCTGGGCCATGGTGTCCCCGTATTTCAGGAGGTTGTTCTGAGGACTGAGGATGCTGCTGGGGTGGCTGTTGGGTTCTGTGAACACCACAGCAGAGCGAAGTGGGGTGTGACTGGGGGAGCTCCCGCTGGCTCCAGGGAGACCAAACCCCAGCAGTAGCTACAAACCCACCTTAGCTGGGAATAAAAAGGGAGTTTCCCCTCATGCGGTAGGCCTTTATTTGGTAGAACAGAGGATAACCATTTAAACTGAAGGAGGGGAGATTTAGATTAGATATAAGGATTAAGTTCTTTACTGTGAGGATGGTGAGGCCCTGGCACAGGCTGCCCAGAGCAGCTGTGGATGCCCCGTCCCTGAGAGTGTTCAAGGCTGGGCTGGTGGAAGGTGTCCCTGGCAGAGGCTTGGACTATTAAAAAACATAAAGCGAGAAAATAGCATTAAAATTATGCATAACGTAACCACATTTATTTAAGGATACATTCCAATATCAAACAGCGAATTTTGACAATGCAAAGACCGCAATTACTTTTACACTAGCCTAGCAGACGGTCTGTACGATCCCATCCTGCCCAGACCCGTCTGTGATTCTCTGATTTTCCCCGCGGACAGGCCAAAGTACGGGGGCCGGTACTGCCTGGGGGAGCGGAAGCGGTTCCGGATCTGCAATGTCAGGCCGTGTCCCCGCGACAAGCCCTCCTTCCGCCAGGTCCAGTGCAGTCACTTCAACCCCATGCTCTACAAAGGGAAACTCTACAGGTGGACGCCGGTGCCCAACAACAGTGAGTTGAAGGCAGAACCTGCTGCTGGGTTTCTGCCAGCAGCCCCCATGAAAATCCTGAAACAGTCTTGCTGACGGCTTGATTTTGCTGTTTGTGTCTGTAAGATTTGCCTTGCAACATATTTATTCTGTGTTTTAAATTATGGCTGGGTTTTCAGGATTAATTGGTGTTTTGGGAGATGGCTACTTGATCCCCCAGCTCCTTGGGTTGAGTTTTTTCTTGTTGGGCTCCCCAGTTAACCCCTGTGAGCTGCACTGCCGGCCCGAGGACGAATACTTTGCGGAAAAGCTGCGGGACGCCGTCATTGACGGGACACCATGCTACGAGATGAACGCCAGCCGCGACATGTGCATCAATGGCATCTGCAAGGTGGGTCCCAGTGGGGAGGGAGCCCAGGGACCCCCCGTGCTCGGGGAAATGCAGGTAGGTGCGTGACCCATCCCTTGGGTGAGCCCTATCCCCACTCTCACATGCACTGATGGGCTGAGCTTACTTGTTTTGTCATTCCCACTCAGGAAGCTTTCCTTATTTCCATGAGGCAGGTGATACGGACATATTTCAGCCTCTGTGCTGGCCTCAAGGAAATAAAGCACAAAGCCAAGGAAATGAAGAAGGAAAAGTTTCACTTGAAAATAAGGTTGGGGATATGAAAGGGTGCCTAGAGAAGATGTCCAGCCCAGCACCCTGAGCACAGCCATGGGTCTGACCTGCAGTGATGGAGATGGAGCCTCTTGGCAGCCTCTCCCAGCGCTGGGATTTGTCCTTCCTTCTCAATTGTCATTTTTCTTTCTTGGAATCTCCCTACAAACATGCCACGATGTGCAGAGGCATTGCTCTGGCTGCCAGCCGGGAAGGGCATCCTCTGGTGTGGGAGGGACAGGAACTGGTGGAGATGGCATGACCAGGACCAAGAATCAGCCGGGAGATGCTGCGGTGGGGGGAAGGATTTGCCAAGCTGTGTCCTGGCTCCTCCAGCTGCCTTCGGTGGCAGCGAGATGGTCCCTTCACTCACACCTTCCCCATTCTTCCATCCACGTTCCTCGTTTTTCCCCATTTAGGACCATTGCACCTCTCCCTTGTTCCTCCCTTTCCAGCTGCAAGTGCCAGGGTGTGGGTAGAGGTGTGGGCAGGGATGGGGGTGCAGGTGGGTGACAGGGCTGCCTTGCAGAACGTGGGCTGTGACTACGAGATTGACTCCAACGCGGTGGAGGATCGGTGCGGTGTCTGCCATGGGGACGGCTCCACCTGCCACACTGTCAAGAAGACCTTCGAGGACAGCGAGGGGCTGGGTAAGGGCACTCGGCTCTGTCCCCAAAACACCACGTGCCTACTCCCTGCAGAGCCAGGCTCGCTGCTGCTGCTGCTCGTTTGCAGTGTGGTTTTTCATCACAGCTTATCAATTTTGGTGGGATAAGACCCAAGCGACAGCATGGGGAGACGTGGTGCTGCCATTCCACTTCTTGCTCCTCAGAAGAAAAGTATCCTCTTATGCTTTTTGTGTCTAAAGACCTGAAAACAATTCTGTGCGTGATGGAGTGGTTTGGAGAGGTTTGAGGGGATTTTTTGGGTTGACAAAGACGTGTTAGAAGCGTGGTAAACATTTTGCCAGCACCTGTGTGGGAAATGTCCCACTCTGCAATGGATAATGCAGGGAAGGCAGTTGGGCTCAGGGCAAGGAGGGGATTGTGCTGGCTGACGCCCTACAGAGGTGTGAGGATTGGCAGGATGCTGGCACCCCAGGGACACCAGCATCCACCCCAGCACACAGATCATCTCTGCCTCATCTTTGACTCCCCCAAGACCAATGCTCTGTTTCATTCCCAGGTTATGTCGATATTGGGATTATCCCTGTGGGAGCAAGGGAGATCCGGATTGAAGAAGTCGCAGAAGCTGGGAATTTTCTGGCACTGCGGAGCGAGGACCCAGAGAAGTATTTCCTGAATGGTGGCTGGACCATCCAGTGGAATGGGGATTACAGGGTAGCGGGGACCACCTTCACCTACAAGAGGATGGGGAACTGGGAGAACCTCACCTCCCCAGGGCCCACCGTGGAGCCTGTGTGGATCCAGGTACAAGCTGGGCTCTGCTGGTGCTTGGGGTGTATGGTGCAGAGGATGGTGGGGACAGAGCTGATGGATCTTCTGCCTTCCTGTGGTCCATCACAGAACTTTACTACCTTCTGATGAAGGGGCTGGAGCACAAGTGTGATGGAAATGGCTGAGGGACCTTGGGGGTTCAGCTGGAGAACAGGGGCTGAGGGGAGACCTTCTGATCTCTGAACTGCCTGAAAGGAGCTTGGAGCCAGGGGGGGTCGGGCTCTGCTCCCAGGAACAAGCGCCAGGAGCAGAGGAAACGGCCTCAAGTTGCGCCAGGGGAGGCTGAGGTTGGATCTTGGGAACAATTTCTTCCCCAAAGGGCTGTCGGTCATTGGAACAGGCTGCCCAGGGCAGTGGCTTTGTACTTCAGTGACCTTTGTGCAGCTTTGCAGTGTTATAACTGACTGGGGAGAGTGGTGGGATGGCAGCGCAGGGGGGGCTGCAAGGCAGGCCCCTCGAGAGCTGCTACCACTATATCCATCTCTGCAATTCCTTCCCCCGGGAATGGCCACTGGAATGGGCAGGACAGCAGGATCTGCCAGTTAATGCAGAGCTCTTGAGAGCCAACGTCCTTGTGCCCATAAGGCACTTTCTCCCAGAGAAGCTGGTGGGAACCATCCCACAGGTAGTGGCACAACTGGCACTGGGATGAAATTCCTTGTGCTGCAGAGGCAGTGATGTCCCACAGACATCAGGTACGTCCCACGGGCCTCCAGGCCCTCCCAGCCTTGGCAGTTGCAGCTTGGCCTGATGCAGCCATCCCGAGCATCAACCGACAGCCTGACCATGCCGAGCAACCCTAGGCTTTGCCTTTTGCATTTCTTTCAGCAGAGGCTTGGGATGAAATGTGAGCAGGACCCTGGGCTCATCTGCCACCAAGTGCTGCTGTTAGTGGGAATGCTGGCGTGCTCAGAACCCACAAGTCATTTTCTGGGATTTGTAACCTAATTAAAACCTTTTGACAAAAATATTTCAATATTCATGAAGAGGTTTTGGAAAGATGCCCTCACTCCAACCAAAGCTCCAAGAACAACAAAGCTTTGGCAATAATGGGAGCACTTAGGCTAAGAAAAACAAGGTTAAACTCCCAGCCTTTGCCCAGCACTGGTGCAGGGGGTGCTTTGGGCAGGACTTGTGTCAACCACCTGACTCGCTTCATGCATGTTGAGAGCATCAGGAGCCACCTTTCAGGTGGGGAGAAATTAATGAATTTAGGTATGTGTCGCCATCAGCCATTTCTGGTGTTTGCTGCTGGCAGCTCCCTCCTGTTCACACACAGTGCCAGTGCGGGGGTGCAGCCCCTGGTGCCAGCTGGGACACGTTGGTGACAGCTTGTAGGTGCAAATGGGGACTGAAGCAGGTAGGTGGCATCTGGAGCTGAGCTGTGCTGCTTCCCCAGGACAGTGCTGGAGCTGCTGCAGCTCTCTGGGACGTGCTGAGCCAAGGGGATTTGGTTCGTCCTTGCTGCTATCCCCTTCCCTTCCTCCTGCTGCCATCCCAAAGGACAGGTCACTGTGACTGATGCGTGTCTGTCTGTCCGGGCCAGCCAACACCAGCCCAACAGATGGGCTGGGAGCTGTCAGAGCCTCCCTCTGGCTGGATCATCCGTTGTGTGGGGTTTGGGAAGGTGATGGAGGAGGCACTGTGGCTCGTTGTGCTTCCTGCCCACAGAGGGACTGTTCTCCTGGGGATGGTCATTTCTGCCTCACAAGCTGCAGATGCTGGTGGTCGCACATGCAAAACCTCCTCCCCAGCTCCTGCTGTGGGGAAAGGGACATCTGGCAACCCTGGGCCCTTCATCATGCTGAACCCCGAGAAGGTTGTTGGATGGGGCTGCATTTGACAGTGGGACTGGACTCCCCAAATTAACAGGGAATCCTTCCAGGCTCTTCATCAGGGGAGACATAAAACCAAAGTCCTGATGGTTCACAATGCTCTCACTTGTTTTTTATTATTACCTGAGATTTCCACAAGCCTGATGCAGCTCCTCTGCTCCTGCACTGCTCCAGCCATTCGCTAACCCCATTTCCAAAACAGTCGTGTGCTGCTGCGGGGGCACAGCAGCTGAAACTGTGGCGGTCTCCACCAACAGACAGGGCAGGGGGACAAACGTGTCATTGATAAGGAGCTGGACATGGAATGATGTCTTTATGGCCATGCTAGGCAGGCGGTCATCTATCTCCTGGAAAGCCCCCGGGATGCAACAGCCAACCCCAATTGCTCTGCACTAACCATGGAATTATAGAATCACAGCATGGTTTGGGTTAGAGGGTCCTTCCCAGTTCCCCAGTGCCACCCCTGCCGTGAGCAGGGACATCTTCACCAGCTCAGGTTGCTCAGAGCCCCGTCCAGCCTGGCCTGGGATGTCTCCAGGGATGGGGCATCCACCACCTCTCTGACTGCCCATTCTCTCCCCACAGCTGCTGTTCCAGGAGACCAACCCAGGAGTGCGGTACCAATACACCATCCAGCGTCCAGCCGACAGTGAGAACGAGATCGAGCAGGCAGAGTTCCTCTGGCGCTTCGGCTCCTGGACCACCTGCACGGCCACGTGCGGCACTGGTGAGTCCAGCTCCTGTGGGACCCTGAGGCTTGCCCGCCTGCAGAGGGGGAGCAGAGCAGGCAAAGCATCCCTGTACCATGGGGATGCCTTAGAAATTCCTGGGTCTTTGGTTTCAGAAGGTCTCAGGGGGAGGGAGGTGGAAAAAAAAGCGCCATCTGCTGAGGTTACCGCTCTACGGTGCCCCTGCCGTGCTCACCCACGGACCCTGTGCTTTATCAGAACTTTACTTCTCAGTGTCCTGTTACCATGCCAGGCATTCCTCGGCGTCAGGGTGATGGAGACAAAGAAGCTTTAGAGAAATCCAAGGAGTGTCAAAGGGCCAGTCTCCCACCTGGCTAGGCCACTCCAGGGGGGGGATAATTTCCATGGCTTTATGGAGAACACAGGAGAGGGTGCTCAACACAGGCAGAGCACAACTCTGCAGCTGCAGCAGTGTTGTATCAATCTCAGCTGATGGCAGCAGTTCATAATTACAGCTTTCCCAAGTCACGGGTCAAGTAGGTGTTGCAAAAAGGAGGACAAAAGCAGGCAGCGTGGCGAGGGGGAGATCATCCCAAAAACTGCCATCATGTGAGTGCTGCAGAGTGGGGCAGGAGCGATTTATCCCTGAGCTGTGGCTGGGACAGAAGGCTGCCAAAAAGAGCTGTGCTGCTGCCATTGGCTCCCCATGGGACACAGTTCCCCCAGGCCTGGCTGTGTCTGTGTATCCCTGCACATCTGAGCTCCTGGGCCTGGACACGGCTCTGGACAGTGGTGCCAGGATGATGCTGTCTCACGATTTGCAGCATCTGCCCCACACGTGCCCCAAATCCACGCGGCTTTGGCGGCCCCAAACACATGGTGCATCCTGCACTGCAGTGGCTTTTTGTGAGGGGAGAGGTGGGAAAAACCTTTTCTCCTGTCCAGGAGGTCCCTCCAGAAGCAGGATGTTTTCTGCGGAGCATACACCAGCTGCATTGCTATTAAATCCCACTAGGCATCTTGGAACATTTTTCTGTATCTTTTTCATCTTGCTACTGCCCATAAAGGCTGTGGGATGTTGAAGGTTTTACTCTGGAGTGCTCCTGGGTACGCTGGGAGCATTGGTGCCATTGGGCTCCATGAGAGCATCAGTACATCAGTAGAAGCTGACTTTTGACTTCCAGTTTCAATTTCAGCAGCGATTTCATTTTCTTTCCCCTGTTGTTGGTGGCTCAGGCCTCCTCTTGCCAGCCGGCAGAGGATGCTCGGTGGTTCGGTTGGATCTTCGCCTCCAGCCGAGCCCTCGCCTGTGTCCGCAGGGGTGCAGCGGCAAATCGTGCACTGCGTGGAGAAGCTGACCGGCATCGTGGAGGAGCGGTACTGCGACGCGCTCACTCGCCCCGATGACCAGCAGAGGACGTGCAATGAGGAGCCCTGCCCGGCCAGGTCCCTGCATGTCCCCTCTCAGCAGAACTTCAGTGTCCAAACTGCTCCAACAGCGTCACCAGGGGCGGGGGCACCTTGGTCACTGTAATGCCCAGGTTGCTCCAGGACATGTGCAGCTATCTGCACCCCTGGGTTTGCGCCTCTCCACTCCCTTGTCCTTGAGAAGGGGTCCCAGACCCTGGTTGGTCCTTGGGAGTGAATCCCTGTGGTTGCCCAACTGCTGCAGCATGTTGCTTGTGGGCAGAGTAAGAGGTACATGGGCAGGCCAGGAGCCCTGCTCTGCCTCTGTGCAAATCGCAGATGGTTTGGGTTGAAGGGACCTTCCCAGCTCCTCCAGTGCCACCCCTGCATTGAGCAGGGACATCTTCACCAGCTCAGGTTGCTCAGAGCCCCATCCAGCCTGGCCTGGGATGTCTCCAGGTATGGGGCATCCAGCACCTCTCTGGGTGACCTGGGACAGGCTCTCACCACCCTCAGTGGAAAAAATTATTTCGTCATGTCCAGCCTGAATTTCCACCGAGACATTTTCCCTTCCCTGTTTTGCAGGTGGTGGGTCGGCGAGTGGCAGAAATGCTCGGTGAGCTGCGGCCCGGCAGGGCTGATGAAGAGAACAGTGCTCTGCATCCAGAGTGTGGGGCTGGACGAGCAGAGGGCCCTGCAGCAAGCGGACTGCCAGCACCTCGCCAAGCCAGCCGCCACTGCGCCCTGTCACCAGGAGGTCCCCTGTCCCTCCCAGTGGGCTGTGGGGAACTGGTCTGAGGTGAGAAGGAGCATCTGGGAGGTCCCAGTGTCTTGCAGAGCTGATGGGAGCTGGGGACAAAGTGTCCCCAGACACCCTCAGCCTGCCTGGAGGTGATGGACGTGCTGTCCCTTGCAGGGAAAATGCACAGACGTGTTTCTGTGGGCTCACATTGTCACACCAGCTCACATGGGTGGGAATTCCATGGCATGGGAGGGGCCTGGGGTGAGGAAGGAGCCCCGAGCTTTTTGGCTCTGTCCGTCCTTTCTGTACCTTTCTGGATCAGGGTGATGGCCACGCTCTGTGCATGATGCAAGGAGGGCAGAAACAAGAGACTTTCAACCCTTCGGTGTATTTTCCGGCACCACAAGCCTTCCCCGTTGTTTTAGCAGCCTTAAAGATACGTGTTGCCTGTGGGGGCACGGTGTGAGGTGTCAGCCAGGGTCTGGGTGCACCAGTGGGAGCATCTGCTCCCCACAGATGGGGCAAAGCTGCCTCATCCCTGCTGCAGGGGTGGGCAGTGACAGGGACCCCTCATGATGCCCCCAGGGAATGGCAGAGCATCACAAATTTTTCAACAATTTTTTAAAAAAGAGAGGGAAAGACCAAAAAAAAAAAACCCCATATATAAAATGCCACAGTCAGTGGACACCCCGTGTAGCCTGTATTTATTTTTGTATTTCTGTGGGTCAGCTTAACCACAGGCTGAGGGTTTTAACCAGAAAATGATAACTCCTCGTTTAAGCCGTGGTTTCGAAAAGTGTTCAGCAGGAAGGCAAGTATCAGGAGAGAAATGAGAGAGCCTGGGAACTGAGCTTGTTGCTAAGAAACAAATGGAATAAAAATGCGAACAGAAGATTTGAAGGCTAAATGAGAGCTATTTAGAAATATTTTTCTAGGGGCCCACAAAAGCCACAATTGCAGGGCTGAGAAAGGAGGCTGCAGCAATTTGAAGGAAAAATCCCACATTGCCCGCAGGTCCGTGCTGTGCCTGGAGCCAGCACAAGCCAGCACAGTTGTCCTCTGTGGTGTTGACATCAGCAGATCTGTGAGCCCAGGAAAAATGTGCTTGAGATTTTGAGTTGTCTGCAATTTTTCTGTCCTTCTTTCGCTTAAATCAAGAGTGCTCCCTGCTTAAATCAAGCAGGGAAATCTGAGGGACTTGGAGAAACAAGGTCCTTCTGTGCAGTGACACTAATGGGGCTGTTGGTTTTTCTGCACTCGCAGCCCCTCGGGCAGGGGGAACCAAAGGGGTTCTTTGCAGTTTGGGCAGCCCAACAAAGTGCTTAAACACTTAGTGCCTCCAGAAGAACCCTGAAGCAATGTGATTCCAGCTTTATGGACCTTCCAAAGCAGTTATCAGTGCACGCAGAAGCATTATTTTTTGTCTGTTATTTTTTGTTGCTGCTGCTGAAGCACATCCCACCACGCAGCTGCTGCTAGACTGTGCTCAATGCTGAACCCTCCAGCAAGCTCTGGGTGTTCCTCCCTTGGGCTCTTAACAGCCCTCGCTTCTTATCTGTGCACCGGATAACTGAGACCTCTCCTTCCCCCTGCAAGAGCTGCGATACTTGGAATTTATCTCCCGAATGGAGCTGGAGAGGTTTGCTGGGAAATTCTAGCTTAAGGCTCGTGCTGGGGGAGTTGAGTTCTGTTTTCCCCAGTTTGGCTATGCCGGTAGGGAGAAGCATCCTGCTTGCAGCCCTCCTGCAGATGTTAACATGGGGTACTGTTTTATTTCAACACCACAGTGCAACGGGTGGAAATGCCTCAGACAGCCCTGCCTGGGAGTGGACGTCCCACAGGGTGGGCACCCACCTGAGAGCCCCCAGGAGCAGTGTGGGGAGTGGGGCAGGTCCTGACCAGGCCAAGGCTGAGCAAAGCCAAGAAAAGTTCAAAATCCAGGATTATATGTTGTGTGGGGAGCACATCCCCCGGCCAGCCCAGCCCAGCAGATCTGTCCGTCTGCCTTCACCTCTGTCTTTCCCCGTGCTGGTGGGTGTGCAGCAACCCCCCGCCTCAGCCCGTCCCTTTTCATCCAAATAGCAGGGATTTCAGCAGAAATCCCCTCCGTTGGGTTTGTTTGCCTTGCTGACTGTTTGTTCTTGTTGGCTGGGCTGTATGAGGCACTTTGATGTACATGACTAACACTTTATGCATCTGTCACCACAAACTGCAGCGGCCTGTGGCTTGTGCAGCTCACATGTGATGATAGTAGACTAGGATTTACTTTTCCAGCAGAAAAATTAGCTGTCCTTCTTTCCAGCTTGTGGGTTTCTTTTATAGTGAAGAAACTCAGAGACAGTTATGGTGAAGGAGGGGGGTGTCCTCAACAAAGCTGCTTATTGACCCTGGCTCTTTCCCTACTAGGACAACACCCATGTTATTATCTGCTGCTTCAAAAAATTCTTTTCTAGAAAAAGAGATGCAATTCATGGTGATAGGTCATAGAAAAGACCTATTAGATCATCTTACCCAATGCCCTTCACAATATCCCTCTCCTGGGAAAGAAAAGTGTTTCTGGCTGGAGTGCAGGTCAGGGATCACCCTGAGCAAAGTGCCTGCAATACCAGCCCTGCACTGGGATGGTCTCACAGGAGGAGACAGTCTGGAGGGAGATTTGGGCAGTAATACCACCGCTCACCAGTGGAACTAGTATGGGTCAGTAATAACAGTGCTCACCAGTGGTACTAGGAACCCCATGCCACAGGTGAGACCGGCACAGGACACCTCTTGGGATGCAGGTGGGTGGTGGGAGCATGGCAGAGTGACATGGAGCCCCTTCGCCCTGTGCCCAAAGCACCCAGCACATGGGACAGTCAAGCATTCTCTTTGGTATCTTGGAGGGGAGCACTGGCGAGCGACACCACTGCCCCCAGCATCACCTGCGCTGCAGGTCCTGATGTTTCTCTTCCTTTTCCAGTGCTCTGCAACATGTGGCAATGGGACACAGAGACGCCCTGTTTACTGCAGCAACAGCACCGGGGCCGCCTGTGACCCTGCAGAAAGACCCAGCGCGGAGACAACGTGCTCCTTGCCGCAGTGCCAGAAGAACCTGGACAATGCCAATGTGGACTGGTCTGGCAGCGGGTCCTCTAGCAGAGAGATGTTTAATGAAATCCATTACATCCCCAGCAACCACATTGCTAAATTTAACCCCTTAATTCCAAGTATTCCAGAGTCCAATGATGTCAATATCATCACTGATGAGGACTTCTCAGCCAAAAAGGGAAATGTCTTTGTTGATGATTTTTACTATGATTACAATTTTATCAACTTCCATGAGGATCTGTCTTACTATCCCTTCACGGAGAAGGAGACCAAAGGTGAGGAGCCCAAGCCAGACCGGAGCACCAATGACGTGGAGGGGTCCCCTGAGATGCCCACTGCTGTCCTGCACCCCACTGAGCTGGAAGGAGCAGCAAGCAAGGATCATTCAGTGACCAATGAAGCCAATGCTTCTGTGCACGGCAAAGGAGAGCTGGAACCTGGGGGCTTAGCCATGAGTGACATTCTGAGCATGGTGCCCGAGGATGTGGGGACAGCTGCTCCCAAACCTGCCATCCCTCACCTCATGGGTGAGGAGGAGGATGCAACAGTTGTGCCCCGCTCCGAGGACCACCTGCCCACCCAGAGCACCACAAGTCATAACTCTGCAAACATCCATGACCACCCGCCCCTGGATGAGCCCCGTGTGGTCATGACGATGAGCCCTGGGCAGGGTGCTCCAGCCCACAGCCCCACTCCCTGGGCTCCTCACCTGGCCGGTCGCCCCCTGCCACTGCCCACGGGCAAGGCCAGTGCTGGCGCAGATATGGCCGAGGGCCTGGGAGAGCCGGGGAGCAGAGGGGGTGAGGAGTGGAGCTCTGCGGGGAGAGGCCATGAAGACTCCAGGGAAATGGTTTTTGTAATCACCAGTGCTGCCCCCCAGTCTGAGGAGCAGGAAGGGTGGGCAGGAATGCCGGAGGGGACAGCAGGCACACAGGCAGTGCTGGTAGCTGAAGAGCGAGCCCGTGGGACAGAGAGGGCAGGACTTTCCCTCCCCACCCTGCAGGGACTGGGCTGGGCGGTGGGAAGGAGTGCTGACAGCATATACCCCACTGTGGGGCCCCATCCCACACGTGCTGATGGACCCCCCCCGGGGCAGACAGGGTACCAGCCAGAGCTCCGCACCCCCGTGTCCCCAGCCTCAGCCTCCTCATTGACCACCACAGCCTTGCCAGCAGCAGCGTTCCTGTCCCCCGCCATGCCCCGGCCAGCCACCCAGCTCACCTCCAGCGGCCTCTCCCAGCAGGATACCCTGGCACCAGCCCTACCTGCGGCCCCTGCTCACAGTCCTCCTGTGCACCTGGCCAGAGCATCACCCTCCAAATCCCCCCCGCTGTGGTGGACCGTGGGGGTGTCACCCCTCTTGACGACAGCATCGCCGCGTGCACAGCCAACCGCCTATGGGGCCCTGCTCAGCAGCACCGTGCCAGGGGAGCACTTGCCGTGGGCAACCCCAGAGACATTTGCTTTCAGTGATGGGGAGCACAAGTTATCCCAGGCCACCCCTGTCCCCCCGCCACTTTGGGAAAAGGAAGAGATGGAGGAGGTGTTGCTTCTGCCATCAACCACCATGGCAACCACTGCCACCCCCAGCTGGGAGGTCGGGAACTGGAGCGAGGTACGTATTGAGTCCCATTGAGAGTGTGACATGGCCGGTACGGAGATGAGTGACCTGTCCCTCTCCTGTCTGCGCTCTGGGACGTGGGTCTTTGCATGCAAATAAATGTGCATGGTCCAAAAATGCTCCAGCTGCTGCTTAGTCCCATCCCACTGCTCCGGACACTGGCTACAGCAGTGACTCCTTGTGCTCTGCAGTGCCCAGTATTGTAAAACATGCCCTGAAATGATAGAAATACAAATTTTAAGTGGAAGGTGCATCAAGGCTGCAATTAACCCTTTGGTCATTTGCAGCTTTGACACACCTTGCACTTGAAGGGGCTGTGCAGAATGCAGCAAATGGGGGATTGTCAGCAATTACCAGCTCTCATTTACTGCCTGGTTGTGCTGGGCTGCGCTCTGCAGAGCGTTTGCACTGACAGACAAGTGGCTGCTGCCGTCTGCGGTAATGGGCTTTTATCAGAAAGCACAAAAATAACAAGCCTTTAGTGTTCTGGGGCACCAGAGACTGAGCACTAGGGGAGCCTTTTCATAAGGCAGTACGAAGGACCTGGTGACAGTCAGGACAATACTTAATATCAGCAAAATGCAGTGGGCTTTGTGAAGGGACATCAAACATGGCTGGAGCCCTGCCCGTGGAGCCGGGGCGCAGGAGGGAGCTCTGCCGCGGGGATGTCTGTGACACACAGGCACACAGGTGTGTTTGGAAAGCCCTGCAAAGGTTTTTAATATGGAAAGGCTGCTGCAAAATACGTCAGACCAGTCTGGACAGTGAGGGGTGGATCCAACACTGCCTTTCAAGTGGAGAGAAATCTTTACTGGAGCTTTTAACACTGAAAGAGCAGGGGAGAGGCAGTGCTTCTGACAGAAGGGTGTGAACAGAACTTTAGGAGGCAGCAGGCAAATGGTTGGAGGTGTTAATGCAAATTAATAGAGATCTAGCAACAAATGAAGCTAAAGGCAGCCCCAGCTGCCAGGACCCCCATTGCTGCCTCATTCCCTGTCAAGCTGGGGACGGTGGTGATGGGACGGTGTCCCAGGGTGATACCATCGCTGCTGGGGTGCGGGGCATGGCGTGAGGATCCTCCTGGGAGCCAAACACTGACCAGGGAGAGCATGGACAGTCCCAGCCAGAGCAGAAACGGCCCAAGTGGGTCATGGAGGAGGGTTTTCCTCCTTCTTCCCCAAAAGTGAGGGCTACGGGGTGTGGGATCAGTTAGAGAGGAGTCTCTTGCTATGTGGAGTTCTCTACAGGGCCATGTCCCTGGGACAGCACTTCTCTCTGCATCATCCCCCAGCCCTGGTCCACACACTCCCGCCAATGCCCATGGAGGGGACGATGAGCTGTGTACCCAGGGATCTTTCTGCTGGGCCCCGTCCTTGGCCAGGGCCAGCCCCACAGCATCTGTGGCACTGGGGACATTGGGGACATCATGGTGCAGCCCCGCTGGGCCAGCTGGGAGCAGAGCAGCAGAGCAGGCGGCCACTGGTGTCTTGCAGTGCTCGGTGACCTGTGGCATGGGTGCAATCTGGAGGACCGTGCGCTGCAGCACCGGCAGCGACGATGGCTGCGCTGTGGCCAACAAACCCGTCCCTGCTCGGAGATGCTCCCTGAGACCATGTTCGTCGTGGCGTGTGGGGAACTGGAGTAAGGTAAACAGGCGTGCAGTCTGGGGATGGGGGGTCCTCAAAAATGCAGAGGCAAATGGAGGCAGGTGGTGCCTGCCCCATGGCCAGAGCATCGCCTTTGCTCAGGACATGCTCTTGTCCCAGTGCTCACAAAGGCAAAGGGTAAAGATCTACTCTTTCCACAGAATTACAGAGTTTAAACTACTTCATCCCACAACAATATTTTTATTTGTTCTGCTCTTGGGCTGGTTAAAAATCCTAGAATTTGAAAAAACTAGATAAAGAGAGGTTTGAAAGTTTCCGGAATACATTCTTGCCAGTCTACACTGCTGGGGGTGTTTGCAGGTGAGTTGGGTGAATCCAGCATGTTCTGTGATGGGGACCAACCCACCTTGCTCTGGGTGGCCATTCTGGGCTCTGGAGGTGGGAGACCAGCAGCTGGAAGGACAGATTTTGTTGCCGTTAAAACTGGAAGCCAAGTGCTTTCAGAGGGAAGTTAGTGACAGATTCAGAGCTGCATGGATTTTTCTCTCGCTTGAACTGAAGAAAGAGGTGAAAAGAGGTTGAGTGTCAACCCAGCCCAAAGCAGAGCGTGTCTCTGAGGTCACGTCCCTTTGCCCATGGGGTCCCCTTGCCCCAGCCCCTGCTGCCCTTCCCCTTGTGATGCTGGTGCCGTTTCCCAGTGCTCCCGGAGCTGTGGCGGGGGGACGAAGGTTCGAGATGTGCAGTGCATCGACACCAGGGACCAGCGGCTCCTGCGGCCCTTCCACTGCCAGGCTGTGCTCTACAAACCGCCGGCACAGCTGCCCTGCCAGAGCACACCATGCCTGGACTGGTACACATCCTCCTGGAGAGAGGTAGGGCTGCCGGGGGTCTGGGGGCAGCACTCAGCCCCAGGGCATGGAAGCTGGGGTCTCACATCTGCAGTTATCTTGCTTCTGTCTCCCTGGAACCATGTTCAACCAGCACTCGGTATTTGCTGGCCCAGAGTAAATGCTCAGTAGCGGGTGGCTGCGGGGTTGAGCTGTCTGCAGCCCTGCAGACACATTGCTGGGACCCCTTGGTCGCTGCAGGGAGGCAGTGGGCTCAGGCTGCACCTGGAATCTGGGGGTCAGTTTTGGGCCCTTCACACCAAGAAAGCCTTTGAGGTGCTGGAGCGAGTTGAGAGAAGAGAACAGAGCTGGTGAGGGGCTGGAGCACAAGTGTGATGGGAGCGGCTGAGGGACCTGGGGGGTTCAGCTGGAGAACAGGAGCTGATCTCTGAACTGCCTGAAAGGAGCTTGGAGCCAGGGGGGGTTGGGCTCTGCTCCCAAGGAACAAGCGCCAGGACCAGAGGAAACGGCCTCAAGTTGCACCAGGGGAGGTTGAGGTTGGATCTTGGGAACAATTTCTTCCCCAAAGGGCTGTCGGGCATTGGAACAGGCTGCCCAGGGCAGTGGTGGAATCACCATCCCTGGAGGGGTTGAACAGATGTGGAGATGAGGTTCTCAGGGACATGGGTCAGTGTCAGGGATGGGGGAATGATTGGACTCGATGATCTTGGGTGGCTTTTCCAACCAAAATGTTTCTGATTCTCTGATTCATACACCTGCATAATTCAAGCAGATGCCTGCAGCGGGTCTGCTGGGTCCTCTGGGAACCTCCTGGCCGTTTCTGGTCCCCAGAAAGGAAATCACCCACTGAGAGCAGGGATAGCTGCAAAGCAGAGACTCCCCCTGGGAGGCAGGTTTTGCAGGTGCTTTTGTATTTGTAGGGTAGGTTTGCAGCATGTTTTTTTAAGACAGTAATGCATGGAGTGCGTGCCTGTCTCCTACCCTCTGGCTTCCCCTTTTGACGGCTCATGTCTCGGCAGTGCTCGGAGTCCTGTGGCGGTGGGGAGCAGGAGCGGCTGGTGACGTGCCCGGAGCTGGGTCGCTGTGAGGAGACGCTCCGGCCCAACGCCACCCGGCCCTGCAACACGCACCCCTGCACCACCTGGGTGGTGGGCTCCTGGGGAGAGGTGAGCAAGGGGTGAGGGGAAACCAGCCCTTTGAACCAGACTGGGCACTACTGCAGTAAAAACGTCCTGGGGTCTGGTGCTGCTGGCATGGCGTGGTGTTGGGGGACGGCTCTGCGGTGCTGGGGACGACTCTGCAGGACACAGGGATGGATCCCCCCCAGGCTGACAGGTCTGTGCTGCTCCCACAGTGCACAGCTCCCTGCGGCGGGGGCATCCAGCGGCGCCAGGTCAAGTGCATCAACACCAGGACGGGGGTGGCCGAGGAGGACAACAGCCTCTGCGACCATGAGCCGTGGCCCGAGAGCACGCAGAAGTGCAATCCCCAGGACTGTGAGAGCTCTGAAGCGGGTAAGTGACTGTCCTGCGCATCCTGAAAGCTGAATGTTTTCTGTTCCATGTGGTTATGCTTCCCCATAGCATATGTGTGCCATTTGGGATAAATGCTGTGTTTTGAGGACATGGTGGTAATTGTGGAGATTGCTGTGAAAACCACCCAAGTTCTCAGTTCAGGAATATTAGCTGGAGAGTTAGCAGCTCCTCCATCATCAGTTTTATGGAGGAGCGCTGCCTCGTCCTCCATCACCATCCTCTGCTGGGGCTGGAGACACTTTGCCCCCACACAGCACTGGTCAGGGCTGAGGCAGCAACACGCCATTAGAAACTTGGGTGTGCACAGGTTTTATGCTCATTGTGGGTCACACAGCAAGGTGACGAGGCACAGCACAGTGTCACCCAGCATGCTGTGTGCTCGGGAGGTCCAGTGGCACTATGTTGGTGGGCGCTGGGTGAGGGTGCTGTGCTGTCTCCTCGAAGTCATGCCATGAAACAAGTAAAGGGTGTGCAAGAACACAACCCATTTCTGGGCCTGGGAGCTGTGGAGGTGTTTTGTAGCCAAGTTTAGACTCATTCTTTATTTTTCTTCTCCAAACCTTTTGCTTGTGGGTCTGCCTAGGTATCCTGGAAGAGGGTGCCAGCAATAACTGGCTGTGCTGATAGACAACCTACACTCCATTAATTTTTCCAGGGCAGGTGGTGCCCCATGCTCTCCCAACTGGCTGGCAGCACGACACCGTCCTGCCCTGGGAAGGGGACCCCAGGAAGGGACCCCGGGAAGGGCCATGCAGCCAGCACAGCAGCACCCAGCGTGGGATGGTCTGGGTTCCGGGGGGAGCCGGGGGAGGGCAATGGGGACAGGGTGCTTGTGCTGCTGCCAGACTGGGAGCTGGAGCCAACTGCAGCAAGGGGGGTGATGGGGGAGGGAGGAAAGCCCGTCAGCTAAGCAGCAATGTGTCTGTGGGAAAAGGGAGGGGGTGTTTTAGACATGAGTTGTGTAAGGCTAGCTTGGGTAATCGATAATTAAGTGGGAATGTTATAACCATCTAGAAATGTCCAGAGCATTCCGCTCTCAAGGGGCCAAGTGTGTTTTTTATTACTGGCACAAATATGAACTGGGATGTGCTTGTCGGAGGCAGCAGCATCACCAGCAAAGGGACCACGCCAGGGGTGGCACGGGGTGATGAGACCTGGTGCAGGAGCCACATGTAATTCAGAAAAAAGAAGCCAGAAGGAAATATCAAGAGACTAAGCTCTCTGAGCAGCAGAAAGCTGTTTAGTGACAAACTCCCAACACAAAAAACTTTTGAAACAAGCCTTGGCTCACCACTAAGAGGTCAGATAAAAGCCCTGTTCTCCAGCATTGGTGGGTATGTCCCAGCAGATGCTCCAGCTGGTCAGTCCTGTGTCCCCCTGCACCGTGCACTGTCCCAGTGTCACTGACCTGCCCTGGCTGCAGCTGCCGTGCTTGGCCATGCCACAGGCTCGCACTTGGCTTCTCCTCCCACCTTCACTCATAGGAACAATCTCACGGCACCAGGCAGTTCCCTAAGAGCCATAAACCTTTGTGCTGCAAGGGTTAACAGCACTTAAAAGGAAAAGCAGTATAATAAGGGGATTAGATGTCATTGATATTAGCATGTTAATCATTAATCCAGCTTATCTTTTTAATGTGTCTGGACAAAAAAAAAAAGGCTTTCTGTCTGCCCAGAAGGAAACATTAGACCCTCAGGAGGTTTATTGGACAAAGAGAGGGCTGAGAACCAGAGCAGGGCTGGGATGGCCGTGCCTAGGGTGCTGGGCAGAGACCCCTCTGCAGCCAGGGACACCCGTTCGCATCCGCCAGCTCTTTATATTTGTCCCGTATTCAGCCATGTTCCTCCTAACACCGGTTCTGGAGACGGCAGGAGCACTGGTTTTGGTTAATCAGGATTTAGAGACGGTGCCCACTGGCTGTTGGGATGATTTTAGCCATCAGACCGCTCCTTTTTGGTGGCTGCATGACCCTCCTGCATTTGCAAGTCTGTTGGGCAGTTCAACATTTGGGAAATAACTAGTCAGGCTTGTTCAAGAAATGATGTGTGGTTGCAGCTATTTTTGTCAAGGGAAAATTTCCGTGCCGGGCTTGGTGATGAGAGCCATGGAGCCGTGCGGCAGGGCCAAGGCTCTACCCAAGTAACCGCTTAGAAGTGTAGGAAGCACACAAATAAATGTTAAAATCCTGGATTAAAAATGACATAAATGCTCTGGCTGTAGCCCAGGGCAGGAAACGCCTCTTGGAAATACAAACATTTCCTGCCAAACCATGAAGAGGAACGAAACTTTCACATGGCAGGAAATCACAGATGTGTAAATCAACAGGCAGAGGCTCCCAGAAAAGGCAGGAACGTAAACTCCAGCCCTTTCCTGTGTTTTAAAAGGTCTTTGCTGCACAAGATTAATGCAGGCTGGAGTGATTCATGTGTTTATGTTAGAAGCACAAGGAGCCTCTATCTCCTGTAACATGAAGTGCACCAATACCAGCAAAATCATGTATTTGTCTTTGTGAGCAGTCGTGTTCTTACTGGACACAAAAATGTGAGTGTTAGAACCATTATCAGATGAATTTTTAACAGAGGTGGAACAGATTAAACATAAACAAACATCTCACCGACAATCAGCTCTTGTGAATTAAAGGAGGTCAGGATTAATTAGAACCAGAATCCTGTCTGTCGCCAGGTTGTAAATGAATTGGTGATTACAGTGAGGTTATTTTTAAACATGCCTGTGGTGTTACAGCTGCATCCAGCTGTGAGTGGAGCAGATAAGGGTGGCCGTGTCCTTAGGTGGCTCCTGGGGAGCATCGGGGCCCGTCGGGCACCAGACGCCTCCATGCGATGGCCCAGCCAGGCTGGGGACATTTATCGTGCTCTGTGCTGAGATGAGGAACTTGAAATAAATGTGACTGCAGCGCAGGAAAGTCTGCCCAGGGCTGAGCGCCGTGGCTCTGGCCCTTGCTAGTGACTCCTTGCTGGTGTCAGGGGGCAGGGGACATGGAGGGGGATATCGCTCTCCTCTTGACAGCATGGCTGGGGACAGGGGTGAGGACAGCTTGGCTAGAGCTGGGGCAGGGCTAGGGGGTGTCAGAGCAGCCCCCAGCCCAGGAAAACCTGTTCCCTCTGATTCTGCAACCCCGAGCAGGGCTCTCACACCCACACCGGCCACTCCTCTCACCCGGTCATTTCTTGTAACTCAGAAAGCTGGAAAAAACCTCTCACAGCGTGTTTGTTTCTGTGTTTGAGTCTTACACTTTGTTTTATGGCCCTCTTGGAAAGGAGCTGAGCAGCAGGTCCCGTGTGAGAGCGTGGAGAAACCAGCGCTACTTCATCCAGCAGGTCAAGCAGTCTCAAAACACAAGAGCAGTGATTGCTTTTAGTCGGAGGATGCTGGGGGGTGATCTGAGCCGTGGTGGCTTTTGGCCAGACCCCATTGGTGATGGGTGAACAGCTCTGCCCAGGACTGAATGTGTGCATCCCACAGGGTGTTTATTGTGGCAAATGTCATAAAATTAAGAATTTTCCTCGTGCTTGTTTCCTGGATCTGAGACTGGGTGGGTCTGCGAGTTCTCCAAATTCACGCTAAGCAGGTGAGGTGTTGGTGCTTTGCTCCAGCAAAAATGACTGTTCCCCACAAGTGTCTCAGGCTCTAAATACCGAAGGAACTCAGGTGAAGCGCTCAGCTGGGCTGAGAACAAATCCAGTAGGTCTGAGCTGGCCGTGGGTGCAGGTTCTCTGGGAGCAGTGCAGGGGTTTCCAGTGGGATGGAGCAACTGGTGCAGGGACCGTGTTTGGTGGGGTTGTGGCTCAGGGGGCCTGAGGGGCGCAGCCCCCCTGCCCCAGGGACATGCTGGGGCGAGTCCCAGACACCGGCCCCTCCTCAGCCGAGTGGTGCCCTGGGCTCTTTATCCAGCGTCTGGCATTTCTTGTTGCCTCAGGATTAATTGGCAATTAAATGTTTTATTCCTCCTTGCTTTGAGTAGGGAAATGAAATTATTCATGGTGCTGCATGTAGCTGAATTTGTCCCCAAGGGATACATACTAGAAATAATTGCAGCAAATTCCAATTTTCTCTCTTATTTGAGCACGTAAGCCTGTATCCAAGTGGCAAGACAGGGAGGTGCTGCTGAGCAAGTCATTAAGTGCCCTTTATTTACTGCTAATTAACAACAGCTGTCAATGGAAAAATGGGAGCTTCAGAAAGGATTCCCTGTTTTTATTAAATGTGGGAGAAATGAATGTTACATGTTGTAGCCTAATGAAGAAACAGGCTGCAGTGACACAGGCTGGCAGAGGCTGCTCAGGTGTCCTGTCCCGTCCTGCCGAGGGACTGATGCAGATCAGATGCCCAATGTGAGCGGTGACGGTGCTGCGCAGGTCCCAGAACACACCCAGACACTGGCCCACCTCGGCCCCACGCCGTGTCCACACTGATCCCCTGAAAACCTGGGCAGCAGGAGAAAAAACACCATAACCAGCAGCGGATGGAGCAGGAAAGACCCATTTCATCCCCACAATGAGAACAGTTGGGTTTCCTTATTGCAGTATCACATGCTTTTTGGGTGGAGAAGAGATAGTGGGAGATACTTCTCCTCCGGTGTTGAGCGATGCTTCTCCTCCATCCTCTTTGACAACCACCAAGTTTCAGAAAGTGTAAATCTTAATGGGTCTCAGTGTCCACGCCAAGCAATTAGGAAGGTATATGGACCTGCTCCTAGCCTGCCCTGGGCATGGGACACCCTGTGCAGGCACCCAGTGACCCAAAAGACCAACTTGGCAGGGAGCAGGCAAAGCCTGATATCAGCAACAAGAGATTAGCTCTTATTTAACTGTTCTGAAAACTCCCTAAAATACATCAAAGGCGTATTTTTCCATGCAGAAGACAGACAGTCCTTCAGCAGGGAGGATATTTGCCTCGGCTTCGAAGTGCTAAAAATAGGGAAAGCAAGGACACAAATGAAGCAGTGGAGCTTTGTGGGTGGCTGGAGGAGCAGCCGTGCTTGGCTGTGGCAATGCTGGCAGCGCCGGGTCCTGCTGGGTCCGGTTCCTTCGGGCTGAAACCAGATGGGGCTCAGCGCTGCCGCCAAGCACTTTCCCCTGCCCGAACCTCGTGTGACAAAAAGCCAGAAGCAGGAAAGGTTCCGTAGCGCGATGTGGCTGTCACTCCAGCTTGATTGTGGGGTTGGCTGTGGGAAGCTCTGCATTTGGAGTGTTTAAAGTGGTTTTGGGGTTCAGAGAGAAAGGCAGGGTGTGTTCAGCACCTCATTTCAGCAGAATTGGCTTTTTCTTCCCTCCCCATGCTCATGACAAGGATGGGGGAGACAATGGAGAGTGAAGTCCTGGCTCCGCCACAGCTTTTTGGAAACGCGAATTTCTGTCTGTGTGATCCAGAGACTCTGAAAAATGGATAATCCCTCCGAACCTCAGAGAGGACTTGTGTTTTACTCCCTCTGGTCTGTAATCCCCTGGCTGGGTGCTCAGGGGGTGTCGATGGGAACTCCGTGATGGTACTGGGGCTGAGACCTGAACACGGGTCGGTTTTTGTGCTTTTCTCCCCGTTTCCCGAGCTGTGGCCATGCCGGCGCCTGCCTGTGCAGGCAAACCTGGCAGCTGAGCACACATCAGATCTGTGCTGCCGGTGGTGGACGTGCTGCCTGCGCCCCTGACGGATCCCAGCGGGGCACTGTGGCCCCGGAGCAGGACCTGCGATAATCCTTGTTAAATTTGGCACCGGCTCTGAGAGCATCCCCAAGGCCAAAGGTCAGCAGCTTAAGCTCTGGTTCTGCTAGCTCAGCTCTAAGCTCACCCTTTCCTTGTTTTTACAAAACCTGTTCCAGGAAGTTTATTTTTTCCCTGAGCATAAAAGTAAATGCTTAGGTCTGTACAGCAGAAGCTTAAATGAAATTTAAAGCGACTTCCACACCAACTTAAAAAAACAACTAAAAAAAGTGGGGGTTTTCAGTTTCTAATGTGCTGACTTAGCCTGGATTTTAAAAACCCTGCTTTAAGCTATTTCTTTAGACTAAAATTTGGCACAGGCTTGAATACTGGAGCATATGTTCAAATGAAGTGTTAGGATTATATATAAAAAAAATTGTTAATAGAAAAAAATAACAGTATAAGGATTAAATGAAAATTAGGTCAATTCTGTAGGGACCCTCTCTGAAGAGCTGACAAATGAAGTGCTTATTACAGCTTCCCTACCCAAGACCAAATTCCAGGGAGGAATCACGAGCTCCGCCAAGACTTTCAGACCTGAACTTGACCCCGCACACATCCATGCTGGGACGCTGTGTCAGACCGGAGCACGGCCCGAGCTGCAGGAACGCTGAGCACTCCACAAGTCCCACTGGCTTCGCTTTATTGAGGCGCCTTGGAAGCCCCGAGTCCTGCGGCGGGTCCCATGAAGGGTCCATTCCAGCGATGGCCCTGTCCAGGCTCTAGCAGCATTTGCAGCTCATGCAGGGGAAGGCAGCTTGGTTGCGGTCCATAAATAGCTTTCTAGGAAGCCCGTTACAATAAGCAGGAGGCTCATGGACAGAAAGGAGCCCAGCGAGGCACCGCAGCTAAAAATACCAAGGTGTTTGGGGGGGTTCGCCTCAGCATAGCATCCCCCCAGGAACATCGCCCCGGGACTGACCCCCTGAAACACCGCTGACATTCCTGGCCATCCCTGCAGTGTTTGTAACTGAATTCTTCTAAACGCTGTGGAGTTTTTTCTGCTGTTACACTTGCTCCATGCAATGCAGTGAATAATGCCCCCCGAACAAGCCAGCCCCTGTCCTGCCTGCCGGGAGCTATTGCTGTGTCCCCGTCTCCCCTACTCTATGTCGCTTCCAAAACCAGGGACCCAAAACACCACAAGTTTATAAATCCTTCAGGGCATGCAGGTCAGGCAGAGGGGTTACCCAGCGGTTGTGCCCCAGTGAAGAGTAAATGATTAATGAATCCTGCATGAGTGAGGAGATGTTTGAGATCAGTGTGCTAAGCCAGAGCTGGGCACCAGGGCCTTGTAAGGTGCAGCTGAGGTGGAGGCTGGTGTGCCCCGCTATTGCCATTGCCAGCTACTGGGGACATGAGGGGCTTCTCCAGGCTGAAATGCCACTTTTCAGCTTTTCTCATCAGGGACCTTAGAGGCATTTTAGGATCCCTGTGTGAGACATCGCTGCCCTGCAGCCCATGCAGGTGGGACTGCAGACGTGTGTCCGTGTGTGTGTGTCTGTCCTGATGCCAAAGTGCTTTGGGGGATGCTCCTGGGGAGACCATCCCTGAGAGCCCCATGGAGCATTGCACCAGCAAACTGTTCTGTTACCCGACCGGCTCTGGTGCTGTCACACGGCATGGCTGCTCTCACGGCAGGTCTGGGGACACAGAATCACAGAAGGATTTGGGCTGAAGGGATCTTCACAGCTCATGCAGTCCTACCCCTGCCATGAGCAGGGACATCTTTACTCAGCTCAGGCTGCTCAGAGCCCCATCCTCGCCTGCCCCTCTCAGGGCTTTGCAGCAATTCCTCATCCATTTTGCTCAACCAGCAGGAAAATTCCACATTGTTCCCCAGCACCCAGGGTCTGGACCAAACCCCTGCCCGGGAGGGTGATGCCGGGATCTGGCACTCGGTCCTGGCCCATCTGCAGCTGCCAGAGCCGGCAGTGCCAGCAGCAGCTGCTGTGTCAGACGCTTTCTTCAGGGCACAGAGACGCTATTGCCGGGCAGAAATAGCTGTTGCTCAAGAGGAAGAGAGGAAATACCTCTACTGAAATAGAAAATTAATTCTAGACCAATAGGGTGACCTCCTTGCTGATGGAGCGAGGGCTGTGATTGAAATCCCAGATGGGGAAAGGTCTCTGCGCTGTATCTGCTGTGTCCTTCGCATTAACTGCTGCCGGCTAGCTCATCCCCGTGGGAACGGGGGCAACAGCCTTTCCTCGAGCAAAGCCTGGGAGAGATGGTGAGGGGCAACAGGCAGCGAGAGCTCCCCCAGCTTGGTACCACTGTTTCCCCAGCAGAAAAGTGTCCTGAGAAAGAGAAAAGCTCATTTTCCTGCCTTGTTTCTGCATCTCCTCAGTGTTATCCTAGGCAGAGGGTGCCCGGAGAGAGGCAGTGTGAGGGGACCAGGGGTGCCAGCCCCTCATGCCCACCCCAGGGAGCATCGACTGCCATTTTTCAGAGAAGACCTGTCGTTTATTTTAATCACTTGTGCCAGAGATACAATTAGAGAGATCTGATTAATTTAAATGAGTCTTAACTGCGTGAGATACTGGAGGCTGCACATGTTCTGGTATAAAGTAGAGAAGGAAGAAATTAGAAATGAAAGCAAACCAACTATATCTGCTTATAAACAAGGCAGATTTGGTGATGGGTCTCTGGCGCTGTAACTAAGTCGAGCTGCAGCCTGTTTGAGCTGGGTCAGGCTGGCGTTGGAACTGCTGGGGCTGATTTCTGGAGCTGCTGCTGATGGTGCAGGGAGGGCTGTCCCCTCCTGACCATGTCCCATGCCATCCCACAGGATGCACTGCACCAGGGTTCGCATGCAGTGGCAGATGTGAGGGCATTTGGGGGTGGTATGATGTTCCAACCTATCGCACCCCAAGGACAAGGTCTCTTTGGGGCAACACTCGCGTCTCCCCCGCCGTGAACCCCAGTGCTGGACCAAACGCCCTGACGTGTCGCCACCGGCCCTGGGAGGGATTTGTGATTCCCAGACTGTTTGCAGACAGGAAACTGTTTCTGCAAACAGTTTGCTCAGCCTGAGTGTGACTCAGCCCGGGGGTGGCCGGGCTGCGACCCACAGCCAGTGCTGCTGCAGCTGGTCCGGGCGCTGCCCCCACAGCGGGGCCAGGTGCTGGCACTGGAGCAGCGGTTCCCAAAACAAAGCCCATCCTCGAAGGAGCGCTGATGTTGTTTGGAGGTTTGCAAGACACCTGCAGGAAGACCAGATGATGCTGCTTCTCCAAATAATCTAAACACAATGCAAAGATGAATGAATTCTTGCCGTTCTACCACCTTCTGCCAGCATTGCAGGAAGGGGCTGGAGACTACAAAGAGGTGTCCATGCAGGGAGGTTTGTCACCTCTCCCAGGCTCCAGCACAGGGCTCAGCCCCGCTCCCCATGTGGTGTCACAACCCTGGGAAGATGCCACAGAACTGCAGACAGCAGCAGAGGTGCTATTCCTGCCGGCAATCAGAAATAACAAGGGTGCTTGGTACCCAGATGAAGATGGGCTCTGCATTTGGTGAGGTCTGTCCTTGTCTCTGCCAACCACGTGCCAATTTTTGCATCAAACGCCTGATAACCGTACTGGTGACACCAGCAATAATGCTGTCCTTGTCCTCTGACCTCCCCTCCAGGCTTCGTCTGCGAGCGTGACCGCTTGACGTTCGGCTTCTGCCAGACCCTGCGGATCCTGGGAAGGTGCCACCTCCCCACAGTCCGTCTCCAGTGCTGCCGGAGCTGCCGCCAGCACGGGCACCACGCAGCGCCCGACCGGGACCGCGGGGACGAGCGGGCATCCAGGAGGTGACAGGGCTGTCCCCGAGGGCAAGAAGCGCCCGGCCCTGCGAGGGCTCCCGGAACAGCACGGCGCAGGGAACTGGGTCACAGCCAGGACTTGCGGCTCTGCCTCGTCCCGGCGAGCTGCGCGGTGCTCTTTCAGAAAATGGGGAAGTCTTGATTTCTTTAATTTGTGCTACACTATAATGGTGCTCAAACTATCGGTCTGAAAAACCAGGTCTGGTGTGGGCTGGGGGTGCAGGTCCCGCAGGGTCACGCTGCCACCGGGGAACCAGCGGGGAAACACTTTGGGGAAGGGAAACCAAAAGCAGCAATAGTTTGGGGGTGACCTCTCAGAAATTATTGTGGTGCTATCATTTGACATTTTCAGCCTCTTGATGGTGTTGGCAGGCCAACACAAAACTCTCAACTTTTATTATTATTTTTATATGTATGAAGTGAGCATCTAGCATTCCACCAGTACAGCCAGCCCTTTGAATTAGGCTTTATTTTTTCTTAAGGGACTTGAAGCTGGCAACCCACTCCTGTAATTTGCATTAAAATGTTTACACACTGAAGTTAAACAGCTGTAATTTAAGAAGTGGAGACAGGGCAGAGGAATAAAGTATCGGCTTCAGTTACCCACCGAGCTGTGGGCTCGCGGTGTGTGCGGTGGCTCCACACTCTTGCCCTCTCTGCTGACTGTCTGTGCCAAAGCCACTGCTCATGTCACTCCAGAGACAGTCAGGGACACCAAGGCATGAGTGAAATGACATGTTGGTTTGGAGCCCAACAGTGCACTCCCGTGCGGGTGTTTGTGAAGGATCCCGGTGACGGGCAGCGCATTCCCCGCCGCATCCTTCCCCCTGAGCAGCAAAGTGCTCACACACCGGGATTTCCGTATGCGATTATGGCATAGCAGTTAAATAGTTGGTTAAGGTGTTTTTCTATGTTCTTACAAGCTAAAGACCTTTTTCCTGCTTATATAGCTTCAATTCTGTTAAGATTAGTTGATTCTTTTAACTAGAATATTTGATATTGTACGAGGAGCGGCACTCAGCCAGCACAGCCTGGTCCAGGGGTGTCGTATGTTAATCCCTCCCTGTCTTAGGGAGAATTTGCTGTTAAGCTGGTCCCCAGAGGAGAGTCAGGAGCATTTAGGTAGGAATTCCTTTCCATATGACACTTTGGGCTATAGAGGATGCCCAAAAACTGGGAGAGCCCGAAGGCAGCCCTGTGTGCAGCCAGGGCACGGGGAAGGGCCGAGCCCAGGGCGTGTTTCTGTGTCACCTGGGCTGTCGGGAACAACGTTCCATCCCAGAATGGAGGAAGTGTTGTATGTAAAACACAAGCCATGGCTTCACCATTTGTGGTTTATTCCTTTCCAATGTGGTGTAAATTTTTTATGTTTTGAATGGCTGTGTTCAGTCCTGTTTTCCTTCTCATCAGAACCATCCGTCCGAGCTTTCATCCCGCTCCTGGGTTTTGCCGAGGGATGACCTCGAAATGTGTTGGGGTTTAATGGCTATAGCTCTTGAGTGTGTTAAATTAAACAGTTACTGAAGGAAATGGAAGGGTTTCATATTTTCTCTTCTCCTTGGGGTATTTCAAGGGATTTTTCGCTGAAAATGTAATTAAGTAGAGACAGTTTAGGCACTGGCAGCAGCAGGGGTGTGATTACCCTCTGCTGCGGCAGAAAGCAGCAAGCACTTTACATCTGAAGATCATTCCAGGCTGTTTGCAGCTGGGATTTGTGTGACCGAGACATGAGCTGATCGATGGGTAAGTGCTGGTGACTCACAGTTCCGAAGGTTTCAGCCCCTGCATTGAGGTGACACCTGCTCCAGTTTTGCACATCGGTTCATCTTGGTGGTCACGCCGAGAACACACGTGTTCAATCGGAGCCCCCAGCAGAGCATTTCCCCCATCCAAAAGAGCCCTGTCTGAGACCAGTGCAGACAGAAGAAAAGCTCCAAATCATGCTTTTCAGCACAGATCCAGGATACGCGGGGTCCGGGATGCATTCGCTTTGTCATTCTAAGAGACTTTTGGTTCATTACTTCAGAAAGACCCCATTGAGAAGCAGCGCTGCAGAGCACATACGCTTCATTTGGCACAGAGCAAAGGGGGTTCCCCGCATTGTGAGCTGGGGCCATGGGGGGGTCAGAGTCTCCCCGACCTTTGGCCGCTCGGGTTTACTTGGCCCATTTGAAAAGCATTTGGTTTCTCTGTCAGAGGCGACAGGGAATGTTGTCCCTGCAGCCTGGTTGCCTCCCAGCACCAGCTGGACATCTGCACTGGTTAACTGGAGCCAAGGGCTGGTTCTTAAGGCAGGAATGTACATTTCTACAAATCTAGGCAAACTTAATTACAACAGCAACCATCCCAGAGCTATGACTCCTCTTTCAAATGAGTTGTTCTTAAAATGTTATATCATTCACACTTTTTTGGGGTGCGTGGCATAGACTGTACTTTCTTCCCAGGCAGCTGAGGGTGACAGAGACCTGCTGGCCCCTGGCTCTGCACATACGTGGAGAATAGATAAATACAGGTATTTATGCGCATATGGGTTTATACTCAGCAAGAGCCCTCACTGTCACCCCGGCTAGGACAGGCAATTGCGAAAGCAGATGTGTGATGTTCCACAAGGTGAGCTCATGGCTTTAACAACCAAAACCCAGAGCTTTCAGCAGCTTGTGAGGGAAGGAAGAGCTGAGGGGAGGGGGAAGACAAAATTCTGAGTGATGGAAAAAGTCTAAAAAGATAAAACCCAACACAACCCAAATATAGAAAGTTACAAACAGAAATTGAGGCAAATAAAGCTTCACAAGGACTGGAAACTGCCTTTCCAATAATTTTCTGGGAGGTTGCATTCAGCTCTGGATTGTAGCATTATCCGCTCCAGCTGTTCCCACAGCAATCCATGCCCAAGCTGCCCTGGAAGTCGGGCTGAGTTGCTTTAGGAAATAAAAAGTGATGGGTCTGAACCTCCTTCTCCAGCTCCCTGGCCCGCGCCTCCAGCCCCCCAAACACCCAGCGCTGAGCTCTGACAGACACTCCTAAGGAGTTTTTTCCTCTATTTTCCACAAAGGAAACAATAAACAATATGTTTTTAAAAGAGGATTTCAGCTACATTTCCTGAAATCTATTATAATCTCCAGCTGGTAATTAGCGAGCAGGGAAAGAACTGCTCACAGGTTTCACATGTCAGCTTTCAGACTGACAGATGATGAATACACAGAAGGCAGATTTGGAACGAGGGAAAACCCTTCATTCTTGAGAAACTGTTGACGAAGTTAATTTAAACAATAATTTGATTCTGTAGCAGATCAACCCTAAAGGGCAAGTTTAAAATGCTTGGCTGGTATGTGGCTTGGTAGCTGGAGGGTGTTTGAGCAGCTCGGGATGCACAGGGGCTGCATGGGCAGGTTGGACAAAAGCAGAGACAGTTTAAGTTTGTCTTTGGTGCAAACACAGGGTGAACGAATCCCCTTAGCCAGGCTGCTTGCTCCTTCAGTGTAGTACTTAAACCTGGTCAGTTGAGGACTTTCATTACAGAAATATTGGCTTAAATGAAAGACCTTTCCTCCCAGTTTTTGCAGTTTTCCAGCCTGCAGCTGTGGCTCCCATTCAAACCATCCTGACATGCATGAAACTGAACTTCCAAAGGACTCTTTTTCAAGACCAACTGTAAGTATAAAACCTCCGTGAAATAGTTGCTGTTTCTCTGTAGACTTTCAGTTTGTGCTTTCGTTTTACAAACATCCGATTTTGGAACAGGTCAGCCATGCAAACCATTGACATCGAGGTGCCATTGAGGCTTGCCATGCTCAGCCCTGGGAAGGCACTAGGGTCCCCAACTCTTCTCCCACCTCCATCTGGGTCTTTTTGATAGCCCCCTCTCCTCCCCCCTTGTCGGAGGTAGGATTAAATTGACCGTGTCCCCACCATGTCCGTCAGCAGAGCTGGATCCAGCCCAGCTTTCTGGAGACAGATGGCAGGTGTGATTTCAGAAAAAAAAAAAATTACAAGATGTGAGAGCGCCCTTTGAGTGGGCAATGAAAAATGTGGGAAAGAACTGGGCTGGTATCCAGCGAGAAAGTCGTGAAGAAGGCTTGTGACCATGAAAGGAGCCCAAGGCCAGTGGTGTTAAACCAGGGGAGAACTTTGAGACTCCTCCTGCTTGCAGCATCGCAGGAAAACCTGCATGAGGAAGGTGTTTGGACAATAACCTGTAGCTCATGTTGTGCTATTCCTTCTATTTATTCACCAGGATCTCCTGAAAGCCTCTTCAAGAGGACCCAGAGGCTTTTGGCTCCTGATTAGAAAAGAGACCTTGTGCCTCCCCTGGTCACCTCCAGACGTTTCCAGAGCTGGAGACAGGAAGGAACTGAGAGCTCATTAATTGGGAAGCAGCAGCATTTTATGGAGGAGGTTGTTTGTGTCTCTTATTAACAATAAGTCTTAAAACACTTCCGCAGCTCCAGAAGCAGCCGGGTTGCCCTGTCAGAGCACCTGCGTTCTGCAGTCTCTCAGAGCTTACCCAAGTGCTCAGGTGCTGACCAGATGATCTCAGCTGGAACATTTTAATCCCCATGGAGCCAGAGGTGTCACCAGCCCCTCATCAGCTGCGGTGACTGGTGAGGGATGTGGTCTCGCCATGATCTGAGCACACAAGGAGGCAGCAAAGTCCAGACAGACCAGGAACAGCTCACACCACCCATCTGTGCCTCTTCAGCTAAGAATAAGGGAGTTTTAAATTTTTCTCTTGTTCTTGAAACCTCTAGCCCTTGTGCTACACAGAAAAGTTTCACAAAAAATATCTATATGCTAATAATAGCTCTGTCTCTCTATGCAACATCCCTGTTTCCATCTGTAGTGACTAATAGTTACACCCCCATGTGAAGTTTTGCAAACGAGCCCCATGGGCCATTGTCACAGCCCTGCTGCCGTCAGGCAGGATGAGCCCTCGCGGTGTGAGTGGTAGGAAAGGAAGAAAACGGTCCCATTACCTCCCAACCGACACCATCCCCTCACCCCCAGCTGACACCTCGCTCGCAAGGGTTGGCAGCCCACTGAGCTGGGACTGGAGACGTGATGGCAAATGTTGTGTCCTGGCTGGCCAAACAGAAGCTGCTGTGAATCCCTTTGCATGGCAGAGGAGCAATGAGCATGAGCAGGGAGAGCCAAAAACCTGCAGAAACTGTCATGGCTCAGACCAGACACTGTCACCATCAGCTCCTCCAGTGCCCAGCATGTCCCAGCCCCTCCAGCCCCCTGAGATGCCAGCCCAGCGCCAAAGCTGCCCGAGGAATGTGTGGACCAAGATCCCTGGGCAGGGATGCTCCTCGCCCTGCAGACAGCGATTCCCAGTGAGAACAGCGCTGTGTGGCTGCCTGCTGCCCTCTGCAGTTGCTTCTCCTTATTGTAAATGCAAAATATTAATAATAGGAAGGGGCAACTTTAGTACTTGATAGCAAGCGAGGACAGGTGACACGTGCCTGTCTGCTTGGGTTTGGAGTAACATCGTATGGCCCTCAGGCACCTCAAATCCTGCCCAATGTGCCGCTTCTTGACCCATTCCTCCACTCGCAGGCTGACAGCACGACCTGCTCGCTGGCTGTTTCTCTGCCACCATGATACGGCTTCACTGCTGCAGGGCTTGGGAAATGTAAGTAAAATTTAATTGAAGCTGAGTATTGGAATGTAAGAAAGTAATTTTCCATACATGCTGGAACTGACAGCTCTGCAGATGCGCAGTAACCTGTGGAAAAGGGGGATTGTTCTCTTGCCCGTCCCCCCGTCTTGTTTTTTGTTTTTTCTTTTTTTTTTTAAGGTAACTTTGGCACTCAAAGTAGGAGATGAGCTCTTGTTGGCACAGCTGTGACACGTGCGCTATACTGTTTTACAACTGTCTTACAAGGAGAAACATTTCCCCCCGCCCCCGCTCTTCATAATGTGCAGCCCAGCTGAAGCCCATTCAATCATTTCATGCCTTCAGGAAAGCTTGATTATTAAAATGACTCCAAATCTCTGAAATCTCAACAGCTGTTTGCAATGAACCCCAAGGATTTCTCACCGTTTAGCCAACTACAAGCCCACCAGAGCCATCGCTGTTCCACGGAGGAGCAGGTCCTTAAATCTCTCATGAAAAGCACAGGGCCACAAGGTTCTCAGGGATGTGGGGTAGTGCCAGGATGGGTTAAGGGTTGGACTCCACGATCTTGAGGGTCTTTTCCAACCAAAATGATTCTGTGATTCTAAATATCTGCCTGATTCTTCGGGGAAAGGTAAATCTGTGGTCAGGTCCACATCTGCAGCAGAAACTGCGCCCAGGGAACCTCTCCAGTGAGAAAACACAGGACAGCTGATGGCAGATTAACGAGGGAGCAGTGAAGAGAACCAGGACAGGGGAACCAGAGGAACAGAGGCTGTGGGATCCTCTCACCTTCCACATCGCAGGTGAGTCATAAGAAAAAAAAGGATCATACTGACAAGATCTTGTCCGCAGGAAAGCTTTACCCTCAGGGTGACTGCAATAAAAGCCTCCAGAATCAGAAACACGTGCTTAACAGGGAAACAATTGCAAATATTTACCAAGAATAGTGTCCCAGTAAAAATCCACCTTGTTCTAGTCCAGTCCCTTGGTTCCCAACTCTTTTTCTGAATTATTTTGAGCTTGAATGTGTTTATCAAAGATGAGAAAGTTGAATGAAATGTTTCCTTCTCTTAAAATCTAAATCTAAGCTTAAAGAAGAAAAAAAAAGAAAATTTCTGAACTCAGAAAGCAGTGTTTCAGTACAAGAATTGGTTTTATTTTTACAGTGCAGTGATTGAAACAATGTAGAAATTTAACTTGCAAAACTGAATTTATATCACAATGTCCATCAGAAGGCAGTACAGATGTGCTGTTTTGTTTTTAATCATAAAATATTTCTCTGGACACCAGAAATTACAAACTCTTAACACTATACACTTCACTTTATTTTAGAGACTAATTAATCATAATTTAAATCTATCTTATAAACAATTTCTTTTAAAAAACATGTGGAAGATAAAAAGAACTCAAGTATTCAACTCAAGGCCTTGATTATTTTTTTAAACAGATATTTTTAGAAATGTATCAAAATGACAACTCGGTGGCGATTACAGCTCCTAGTCGGGCTCCATGACACACTGCTCCACAATTTCGCGCAGGTTGGGATTCTCCATCGCAGCTGCTACTCTCTCTTTGTCATTGATTTGCTTGTTGACTGCAAAACATCACATGAAAAGTTGAGTCAGAAGCAGTTTGCAGTGTAACTTACACACGGGACAAATGCAAGAGGGATTTTCCAAAGCCAGTGAATATCCAGCTCAGAGATGAGAAAACATACAACAACAGCACATTGTGTCAACTTTTCTATTTTCTCTAGGTGGAAGATATTATTTGTGTAATATCAAAAACTGAAATCAGTACAATAACTTATCAAGCACTGGACAGACAGACATTTTAAGTTGCGTGTCTGTGTGCCAGGCACAACAGAAGGACGACAAGCCCAGGAGAACATGAGGGTGCTCGGGAGTCAGTGCTCACAGGACAGAGAATTAACAGGGAAATGAAAGCTCAGTCACAAAAAACAACCACCAGAAACCAAGATTTGTGTTACTTTTCTGGTTTAGGAAAAGAATCTAAGATGCACTAATGACGTGTCTTAAAATCAAGTCTGACATTTGTGACAAATTAGCACTCAGAGTTGTCCACGTTCAATTTCTTATAATTTTAATTCCAAGAACCGATTTTCCCCATACAAAGATATCTAATGCTTAAGAATCCAAAAGCCTGGGACGTTTCTTGGACAAAGGTGTTCACAGCTGGTTAAAGCAGCTGGCTACAGCTTGGAAGGAATTTCGGTGTCCTCTACATTTTATATGTTTCTCAGTCAATGTTTAAAATATTTTTGTTATGATGGTGGTGTTAAGATAGTAAGGTCAACCAGTCAGAAAGTTCTTCATATTAATTATTCAGCAGCACAGTAGCAACTTCTTTTGTTATAAATACAACACCTTCAAGAACTGTGAGGTTTTTTGTTTAAAAAACCAAACCAACAAGAAGCAAATGTTCACAGTACCAATACAGCTTCTGAAACAACCTCATCTACAGGTTTCATTTTAAAGCTTTAACAAGGTATTCATTTCTGAAAAGGAGAGGAAAGGAAGAAAAGGGCTTCTCAAAGGAACACAGAGCCAAGGGCTAAGGCCACACTCACTCCTAAGCTCTACTTACTGTCTTCCTCTGTGGAATGTGTACCCTCAGAGATGTAGATTTCCAGCTAGAGGAGAGATTGTTCATGTTAGATGCATACATGAACAATTAAATCTACACGTTACAAGAAGAAAAAAAATGGTACAATACCCATACAGTGCATGTAATTCATACTTTTAAAAATGTTCACAGAGGGATGAATGACAAGAGCTGATCTTGGAATTCATCACAGTCATAAGACAATCTCCTCCCAATCTTCTGAACTCTTCTAATAAACCTGTTCTGGAGATTGTCCTGGCTGGGCGATGCCCACACAAGGCAGTGGAGCTGCCCGGGGCTGGTTTCTGACAGCACAGTTCTGCAGCAGACCTCACTCGCAAGGGTCGGGCCGCTGGGACAACTCAGATATTCCAAAAGGTACAGTGGAGTCAGTAACTATTAATATTTTATATTTACGATGCTTAGATATATTGAAACATTGCAGAAGGCCAAATTCATTTTCCCCATGGCAAGAGGATGACTTTGACTCTTTGTAACCCCGGGTTTGAACACAGCCTCTCTTCCACCCAGCAAGAACTGAATGCGAGCTGGTGAGGAAAGCCCCGGCAGCACAGGGAGCTCAGAACTGCAGCAACAACTGGGCTTTTGTAAAGGAACGGAAGAAGCAGAGTTATTCACAGCCCCTTCCAGGTGCTACACTGGCACATGACAAGCTTTAAAAACAGCCCGTCCTCAACCCCAGCTTGGGAGTTACCCCATCCTGCAGTAAACACCCCGAGAGAACCTGGCAAGGATTCACAGAGGTTAAAGCAATTCCAGAACAGACACTTTACCTTATGTCGAAAAGGCAAACATCTCTGCAGTTTTATTCTTAGACAAAGGCCTGTTTAGACAAAACACATGGGAGATTTTCTTGTAAAACTCAAGGTTTGAGGTGCATTTTCAGAGAATCCATATTTAGGAATAAAAACCCACCAGTATAATTTACTATTGTCTCCTTTTGTATTCTGAGCAGCACAAACCACAGAGACTAAATAATCTGTGGTTTGACCCTTTGGGTGTAGCTGGTCAGTTAAGCTCATACCTGCCTTACAAGTTTAGGAGGTCTCTGGTCTCTGAACACCTCCTAGAAACACTAAACACAGACAAATCCTCCATTTCCAGCTTTCTTCCACATCTCTGACAGAGTGTCCTGGCTGCCACTGTGGCCTCATCTGTACTGAGAACAACACTTTGTTCAGTTTCTAACATTTATTAAAAGCCAAATCCAACATAAATCACTTGAAGAACACAAGCCTGCAGTGACATGGGGGCTATTCCAGCTCAGAACTTCAGTATTTAGTGTCTAATGTCCAGACGGAGCAGAGGAGGTTGTGGTTCATCTCTGGGAGCGAGATCCCAGTTTAAGATTTGACACGTACATCATTGATCCTCAACCCACTGATGTTCCAACAGGGTCAAACTAGGAATAAATTGTTATTGTTTGGCATGCTGATGCTTTCCTAGCTATACCTTACTTTCTACCTAAAGCTGCAAAGGCTGATTTGGGCATAAATACATCTACTACTTCATTAAATTAAAGACTTATTTTCCCTTAAATCTTTATAATAGACTGAGAAATTTTAGTATGGATATGTAATGGTAAGAGTTTCTAACCTTGGTACACTTAAACAAATCATTCCAAAGATCTCAGACATGATTTTTCAGATGTGATCTCACCATAAATAATAAGGAAGAAGCAAAACCAGTCAGTGTAGATTCTCATTCAATTTAATTGCTTTCAAACCCCTAACACTCTGGATTTTTTTTTTTTGTATTCTTGGATTGCATGTGGGGTTATTTGTACATGTGTGGAGAATAGTCCACAAGGAAAGAGAAAGACAGGGGAAACAATCATGAAGTTTTAACTTTTTCTTAAATTAAAGAGCTTAAAAAATTTCAATTTAGCATTACTAAAATAATTTGGAGAATATCAAGAAGGAATTCTGTACCAGATTTGAGAGCTTCTCTTTGAAGAGTTTCCCTAACTCAATAAAAACAGAAGAATGTCCCCACACTTCTTCTGTTTTGTTTGTCTGCATTACGAGTAGGGTTCTCAAGATGAAATTCCTGGTCAAACTGCTAGCAAAGCAATTCTGAATTTTAACTCAGTCTGATGTTGTTATTCAGACAACCTAAAATTAACTTGATGCTCATTGTTACAGATTTAATGAAACAGAAATCTTACCAATGAGAGTAGCCAAAGAGCAATGAGGTACTGTTGGTGTAAACCTGATGATAACCAGATATTCATCTTCACCGATCTCTTGCACTTCAACACAGCTTTCCGTCACCACTTCCAGTTCTTCTAGAGTATTTGGTTTCTCCGGGTCTCGGATAGTACGGATTATATCTAAAGCAGAAGACAAGCGACCAACAATCAAGTAGCTATCCTGAAGTTAACAAAAAGTACTTTCATTAGAAACCACCTTCCCAGCATTGTTTCTTTTGCTCCTCTTCAGAAAAGGCAGAGCTGGAAATGTCAGTGACACACTAGAAATCGAACCACACCTGCTAAAGGGTAGGTAGGAACTTCAGAACTAAAGGTCACATAATATCAGCCTATCCAAAAGACACCCACTGATGCTGTATTTCAGACAGGTTTGCTTGCTTTTCAGGTTTTTCCAAATCCACCTTACTACCAAGACAAACCAGGTTTCCTTCTCAGCTGCTTCTCTCCACTTTCCAGCCCAGGCCTCACAGGTAAGATTTTGAAGGCATCTTAAGGAAAGCCAATACAAAATAATGCACTAACACATAATTATCTGTATCAGTGGGCACTTCCTTAGCTTGTAAAATGTGGGGATCAACTGGTTTTAACACACCTGCACAGAAAATTATAAGCAGCATTGCCTTTTCTAGAAGCAGTGTCTTCTGGATTAGCTTAAGGAGATTTCATCATGCAGTGAAACACAATTACATCTATTGTTGCTTTTCCATAGAGCAAAAGGTTTTAGAGTGATATTCGAAAGCAACAATATTTGACTATAGTACGATGCACAAGAGAGCGTATGAATTCAGTAAGTTTCCCAAGGGCCTGAAAACAGAAGGCTCTGCATTTCAAGGTGTTTGCTGAGTGATGTCGCAGAGAAGGAACCACGATGGGGTCTCCAGCCTGTTCACATCTGTCAGGCATAACTTGGAGAGACACTTGTTTCGACAGCGAAACTCTGGTGTCACTCTGGCCCTCGCAGGCAGGCAGAAAAGCCGCCAGCAGCAGGAGTGGCAGTTCGGGTCTGTCTGGACTCTGTCCGCACAGACACACCCCAAAGTCCCTGGCCCTTGAGCAAGGAGACTCATGCTTGTGCAGCTGTGCAAGCTCTGGCTGCTGGCACTCACCTCCTCAGAGCTCTCACCCTCCTGCCAGTGCTGCTCCAATCGCTCTCAGGATGCTCAAACCATAGAACAAAACTTGGGAAGAATGAGAGAACAGAGGCTCATCCCCTTATTTCCAGGGAAGGAGACAATTGCTTGGATCATTCTGAAGCCCCACCTTCTGGTTTTCTGTCTACACTGTGATGCTGCTGAGTTACAAACCCAGAAAACAGTTTGTTCTGCCTTCCCGAAGAACTGGTAATTGCCCCTCAATTACATTGGGGATCATGAAGGTAACAAGCAAACAAACTGCCCAGCTTTATTAGAATATTCACCAGCAAACACATTAGTAGCCTCATTTGTCAGACAACTAAAAAGTATTTTCACCTTTTTTCTGTTGTTCTGTCTCTAGTATCACCTTTTGCTTCCAGTCTTAGCAAACTGCTGAAGCCTAAGCCAAACAAACCTCAATGAAAACAGAACAACTACTTAAAGAAAACATTTTTGAGCCTGCAACATCAAACCCCACTTGATTTTAAGCAGAGGAATTCTCACTGAAATGACTTTTGATGTTTTATTCATAAGATTAGAATAGTTCCATTGGAATAAATCTATGATGACCTTCTTGTTCATCTGAGATGACTTTATATGTGCATACAAGAGAAGTATCTTCACATACACATTTCCTTGTAACTTCTGATACAGTTCTTCCTCTATTTTTAAAATTTGAATTCGTTCCATGTGAAAAGGCCCAGTTAAACAAGAAATCAATTACTTCAAGCAATGAGAGCAATACTAAAGTTGATTTATTTCAGCAGTATTTCATGGATGTCTCTGGTCTTTTCAAAATGAATTTTACACAGGCACACGCTTTAGTTCTGTAAAGATCATGCACAAGCTTAACCCTTTGGATGAACTGAAATCAACAGACTACTTATATGCTGAAGGTTCATAACCCAAATTATTACTTGGAACCACTGTTGTTTTAAAGTATCTATAACTCAACATCACTCGAGTTACAAAACTGACTGTTTCCTCTTTTGTTATTTTTAGATAAAGTGTCTCTTCTGTGCACAGTGTTGCATAGAATCCTCACTCTACTTCTAATTGCCTACAAAATAACAGAACTTTGAAGCCTGGCACTGTTTTCGGGATCCTCTAAGATCCTCCATGCAGCATTTCCAGAGGTGAAATCCTCCACGTTTTACAACAAGCTCAGTTGTTCCGTAACAGAAACCTCCATGTTGCTGGGCTGTCCGGCTGACCTGTCTGGAATTACTCGCTTTCCCAGGTGTGTCCGGCTCCTCATGTGCCTCAGGTGATGAAACACCAGGGTAAGTGCCCTCGCGAGGGGCAGCGAGCCCGGCAGCCGCCCAGCCCTGCCCGCAGCTGGGAGCAGCGGCATCGGAGATCCCAGCGATGACCGTGGGACTCGCTACATCCCAAGGTCACAGCATCCCCGTCTGCAGCCCTGGCCGGGGGCTGGGAGAGCCGGTCAGCACCCAGGGCTTGGCCCTTCCCTGAGCGCTCCTGGGCTCCCCAGCACCCCAAGGGTGACCGCACACCCCTGGCAGTGACTCCAGTTCCCACATAACCCCGACATCCTTCCTGTCCCGCACTCGGGGCAGCCGGCCCCTCGGGAGCCCCACACACCCCAGGACACGGTTCCCCGCCCAGGGCCGGATCCCCCCCTCACACCCGGGGACACAGAACCCGCCAGGGCCCCGCACAAACCGCACCCCGCAGCCCCTCGCAGGCCCCTCACGACCCTTCATCCCACGGCCCCTCAGCCAAGGCACGACCCTTGAACTCCCGACAGCCCCGCGACAGTCACCGTAAACCTCGAGCGCCTTGTCCTGCTCCATGGTCTGGCTTCGGGGGGCATGGCAGCCCCTACGCAGCCCGGAGTACCGCAGCACCCTGCTCAGCGTGTGCGACAGCAGCCCCAGCACCAGCGACATCCTCCCGCTCCGCCATGGGAGAGCGCGAACTGGGCCCTCGCGGCCACCGTCCGCCGCCGCCGCCAGCGGGAAGTTCCTGGTGGGGCGGGGTCAGGCAGCTCATGGCTTATGGGCGGGGTTGTACTGTGGATACTCCGCCCGGGGGCTTGGGAGTGGGCGTGTTTATTCCTCAGTGTTGCCGGGGTGGCCTTTCCCGGGGGTCTCTCTGCGCTGCCCGGGGATGCTGAGCAGGTAGCCCGCGGGGGCTCAGAAAGCCCAGACAGCGTTGTCGGCTGTGAGCAGAACCGCGACCCCAGGTACTGTGATGAGCATAAAGGCCCCCGGCGGCAGTCGCCTACCTTGAGCTCACGGAGACTACAACTCCCACCTCGCATTGCTCCACTGCCCGCCGGCCCTGGGCTGCGGTGCCTGCTGGGAGTTGTAGTCGCGCCACGGCATTGGCTAGCGCTGTCAGCTGATCCGAAGGAAGGGTTCACCGTCCAAGATGGCGGCGAGCCGCTGCGGGGCCGGGGGCGGCGGCTCTGCCTGAGGAGAATGGCGGGAGCGAAGCGGGAGCTGTGCGTCCTGCTGGCCGCCCTCTCGGGGGAGGCGCGGGGCTCCCTGCGGGACGCGGCCCTGGTCCGGCTGAGCAGGGACCAGGACGCTCTGGGCAGCCTCCTGGTCCCGGGTGGGATCTACCTGGAGCCGCTGGTGCCGAGCGGAGGCGGCAGGGCCCGGGGCAGCGTCCTCCCGGGAGCCTGGGCTGAGTAAGTGGCGAGGGGCGGGCAGGGGAGCCCGGGGAGGGGTCCCCGGTATCGCCCTGCTGCGGTGAGATCGGCGGGGGCTGGGAACCTTCAAACCCTGCCTTGCAATGGGGCACCCTCCGCTTAAATCCCGTTGCTGGAGGAGATGTTGATTTATATCTACTTACTTGTTAAGTTTGTGGGTGTAATCATTGCTGTAGATCAAAGAAAAAGAAGAAAATTCGTCTGGCGTTGTCAGGTTGCTGACTTAAAACTTCATAGTCCCCTGACTCCTTGACTTCCTTGTCTGCTGGTTGGGGGAAGCTCTGGTGTGTGACATTCAGCAGTCACATGAGATGTTTTTATTTTGCTGTAGTAGCTTTTAGTGCTGAGTCAAAACACAGTCACATTGCATTTCTAAACGCCTGCATTGTCAAGCAACACCAACACTGTTCCACTGCTGTGGTCTCATGTTTCCCTCTGAGCTGTGTCCTCTGCCAGCTCCCCTCTTGCCAGGAGAGCGGCTGTACAGAGACACTATAGACTTTCTCAGCCCGAGCAATGGGGAGGCCAAACGTGTTGAGATGGACAATATGCTCTGCTTCTCCCCAGCCCACAGTGCTGCTGTTCCTCCTCCTAAAAGAAGTCCTGGAGCAGAGCATCACTCATGTGGCACGTGCCATGGATGACTAAAGGAAACAAACACACAAGGATAGAAAACCTGTGCTCTTGAGAGGAAGAGGAGGGGGAATTCCTCAAGCACTGCCTTGCATTGCAATCTCTGCTAGGGATGAAATGTGTTCTGGTATTGGAAGGGGATGGCAGCAGAATCTTTACTGCAAACAATTCAAATTGTATTGTCTGTCATTAACGTGCTTCCAGAACTGTTCAGATTATGAAATGTGGAAAAAGAATGATGTCAATAAACATACTGAATGTTGTGTCTTTAGCTTCATGTGGGAGAAATCTGAAGATGATCTGCAAGCAGCAAAGACAAAAATACTGGCTCTTAGTAAAAGCCATGAACTGTTTGTCTATGAAATCACTGTAGAAGATGGAAAATACAACCCGATTTCCCTGCACAGTTGTAAGGAAGACACACTTAAAAAGCTCCTTGAACTTAAAAACATTAGTGAGTAAATTTTCATGTGTTCCATATCTGAAATTATTACAAGTGTAATTCTGCTTCAGCTGGTGAAACTAAATCAGTGTGACAGTATGTGACACCTCCCTGGTGTTCAGTCCTATGGCCTCACTTAAAGTCATCAATAGCAGTAATAATGAACTTGAAAAACAATAGAGACATTTCTGTATTCAAAGGCGACATTGTCAGGGAGAATTAAAACTGTTGCAGGGTAAGGCGTTTGGATGATACAAAGTTAAAAATAAACTCTAATAAAACATATTAATGCAACCCTGCTACCTCAAACTTTCCATTTTATGTTGGAACGGATGGGAAGAAAGGGTAGAGTGAGGGCTTCTCACTGATCCTGTCAAGACTGCTCAAGTGTTGAAGCTTGTGCAACTGCAGTGTGCAGTTAAGAGTGCACGGTCTTTCCAGGACCTACACTGCTGATGTTTTACGTATTCGCAAGCAGTCTTTATGCTAAGAGATTTCCGAAGATTATAGTCTCTATTGTCAGTTCAGTCTGAAATATTATTTTGTGATGATTTTTTGTGTTCTTCATAGTATTGTCCGCTTTAAAAGCCTGCACTGTTTTAGGAAACTGTTCTAAAATTAACGCTTCCGATGTAGAAAGTGAGATTTAGAACACATGCCACTCCCATCTTCAATTCCAGCTTGCATTAGATGGTAGCAGCGGCAATGAATTCGAGCTGTAGTTTTCTTGAGATATCTTTACAAATCAAAAGTACCATACTGCTATAATCCTAAAATATCTTTAAATTTACAGGTCTGTCTTCAATTTTCTCTTTGAGGATACTGTCTTTTCGAGACAACAAATGCAGACTTCTGCTCAATAAGTTCGTTGTTGTGCATCTCACCTTTCCTGGACAGGACTCACTCTTGGAAACGTGCGACTGCTTCACCCTCGATTTGCCACCACAAGTTTTGGACAGAATAACAGATACACACTTTTGCAGGGGGATCCTGTTTCTCTTAGATAGCTCTGGCTGGATTTGTATCCTTTGCAGCAGAGATTATCTCCCAGTGTAAATGAGCTGAAAGAACAAAGTAACTTTTCTGTCAAGGTTAAGCAAAAGTTTATTGAAAGAAATTCAGGCATCTGTTTTGAAGATGCTTTCAGTGAAGGGGTTGTGTGGCAAAGTGGTTGTTAGTGTAGTAAAAAAATGCCCCAGTCGTATTAAGTGTAGTTTTTCAACCTGACACTGGAAATCTGTTTCACAACAGAGTAAATGTTTTCAGTGGTTTTGATCTGCAGATCTGTGCATAACAGACTCACATCCACTGTCACTAGTCTTGATTTTCTTAATGAGATCCTTTAGAAATAACAAATACGCAGGGAATCCCAGCTTGGAAATCAGGTACCTGTCTCTGTGTTCCAAAGAACCGAAGGTCAGACCTGGCAGGCTGTTTCACAAGATGCTCAGCTTTAACCTGCTCTTTGTCAAAGCTTTTTGACACATACGTAGAAAAATGCAATAAAGACAGTTACTTTTTCCCTCTAAGTTTATAACTGTCGATATATATCTGTCCCATTTCACTTCTAAGTAGAAATTAGATCTTTTGAGATGGCACAAGCTGTGAGTTTGTACAGCACCTTGCACAGTTCACTTCTGATCCTACCTGGGCTTAGAACGCTCTTGTAAAACAGAAAATTCTGAACGTTTGGTTGTGCAGAGATTGGCTTGGACCACAAAGTTAACAGAAACTCACCATCTTCCTGTCGCAGGGGAGTGATTTTAGGGTTGTGCTTGCTGCAGAACAATGCTTAGATTTTTTTAAAGAGAAGCGTGACCTTTAAGAGTTCAGTGGTGGGTTTGCTCTATTATTCACTGCATGGGGGAGATATACCAAACCAAACATCACTTACCTTCTTTCCAGGCACGTGTATTCGTTCACAAAGCAAATCTCCAGGCGTCTTCTCTCCCTGAGGACTGTTTGCTCCAGGGGCTGTGTTTTGAAGCTCTGGAGGCAAACTCTCAGGTGACGCATATGTCCGTCACAATGCAAACGTTCAGGGTTCTTCTTCCCCTGATAACTGTTCGCTCCAGAGACTGCACTTAGAGCTCTGAAGGCAAAGTTTCAGGGGAGACCCATAACCACATGCAAAGTAGACTTCCAGGAAACAAAATTTTCAGGAAAAATATTTAACAGAGTAAAATAGCAAGATGGCTGGCTCAAGCTGGGTACCTGCGCAGAGGTCCGCCCAAGCATAGAAAACTACAAACTTTTATATGTTTACAGACCATTCACACCCAGATTCAATCCAACAGCAAAATTTCACCTCCAGGTCCCTTACTGCCCATTGGACCCCTTTTCCCTGACTCCATGTGGCCCTTTGTTTTGTTCAGCTGCAGACATTGGTTTTGGTCCATATCCTTGAAGGTGTTGTGTTGTCTGGACAAATCCTTTCTTCTCAGCAAAGTGCAAAAATAGGTCCTGCTCTCCAGATGTCTGTGATGTCTCCACGTTAGCCTTGGATTGTTGTTTTTCCCAGTCAGTCCCATTTTTCCCTGCAAGATGCAAGTTAGACTTCATCTTGCAAGGGTTTAATGTTGTCTATGGTTACTTTTGGTAAATACAAGCAGAAACTTACAGCTTAAAATTTTAGCAAATCTAGTCTACCAAGTAACATGAATCAAAGAGTACACTAAAAATCATACAACCTTATATCTCTAAATAATCCATTACACTCAGTATGCATCTGCTTAAGCTAAATGACTAATATTGAATTTAAATGGGGCTCATCCACTGACCCCTGAGTAGTAAAACCATTGCCATACAGCTCCCTTATTTAGCAGGGAGAGCTCAAAGTAGGCCCATCCAGGCTGTTGTATCTATAGAATGAAGTGGTTGACTCATAGTCAAATTGCATACAGTAGGAAAAGTCTGCATGAGACTCCCTGCGCACAGAAACCACCGGCATTTAGTGCGCTGTCCTGCTTCCCTGTGGGTCTCCTGGAGGGAGTTCTTGGTCTTTACCCCTCTGGAGCCTGGGCCAAACTGCTGCTGGTTTGGCTGGCAGGCAGGAGGGTCGAGTGTATCCGCCACACTTCCCCCTCTCTAACTTCTTTTTTGTTGGACGATCTGAGGCCTGATGTTTTCTTTGACACTGTTTAAAGACGTATTTGACTCTTTTGATGGTGCAAATCTGGCAAACATCAACGTAGCGCTCTGGCAGGCTGGGGACAGGAGCCCGACTGTCACGTCGCCCCTCGCTGCTGTGACAATGTCGCAAGATCTCAGTGTTGCTGTGGTCACCAGCTCTTCCAGCTGCGCCATTGCGGTGGATCTAAACATGTACTTCAGGTGTGTTTGCAGCAGAATTCTGAAAGGAATGTTTTGAGTACAACTGACATTAAAAAGTGCCTAATCTGTGTCCTGTAATAATTGAGATGGGGTCAGCTGGTTTTTTTAGTTCTGCAGTAGAGCAGAAATTTTATATTTGTTTAAAGATTGCATATTATTATTATCTGGTCCAATTTATGCTCTGTAGTTTAACAAATAGAAAAGCTTTGTATTGGTCTTCCTATTTTTTCTAGGAAGATTAGGATACGTGCTGTCAGTTAGTGCCAGTGATGGCTGGTAGCACCTTTGAGAAACACTGTAGGGTATGAGATTATTAAACTGTTCTGATACAGCTTTACTGATTTTGCTTGGTAAATTAGGACTAGGTTGTAATTTAGAGGTGTTGTCCACCTCAAAGGAAATAACATCGGGTTTTGATGGCTTACCTGGATACATTTTTATGAATTCTATTAATCTGAGAGAAAACACCTTCTCTGGTAGCTCCTGGAACAGTTGAACATGAAGGAAAAAAATTCTTAAGTCATCTGAGGGAGGTGAAGTTTAATACTGATTTCTTTACAGACAGTTCCCTGGGCATTTGCTCTGTAAGAAAGATCCTGAAAATCTGCCGGTGGAGCCTCCGGAGGGACTGGATGAGGACGACCTGTCCAGTTCTGACCGGAGCATGGAGCTGTTGGCACGGCCCTTCCGCACAGACAGGTACAAAACCAAAATACTTTTGCAAACAGGCTGGGGTTTGCCTCCTTTACATCATTGATCAATAAACTACTGATTATTTTTTTTAGTTGTAGTTGTGGTTAATAAAGCAGCTCATTCTGCTTTAAATATTTTGAATGTTAGGATGATGTTAGAAAATGGGCCAAGACAACTCTAAATATGCCATCAGACAGCTTCCAAGTAGTAATTCCTGGTTAGGGTGTTACCTTTAGTTTGAACCAGTATTGACAGATTTTTGTATTCCAAATACTTTACAGTTTATTGGATGTTTAGCACAGGGAAATGCATGTGGACTTCAAAATATTTTGTGTTCATATAAAACATTTTAACTGTGTTGTGGCCCTTAATATTAGAGGTATTAATACTACTACTACTAATAATTATTATAACTTGATGTGAATAAAATAAATACTCTATTCTAGAATTAATTTCTTTCTACTTTTTTATGTAATTGGCAAGGGCATTTTCTGTGAGAAAAATAAAATTTTCTATTAAAAATGCTCAGCTTCATGGCCGTTATTGGCTAATGCAGCTGCGATCATTCAACTTGGCTGCAAACTGTATATAACTAGAAATGAACAGGAGATGTTAAGGTTAAAATGCAAGAATGGATGGAATCTGTAAGGTTAAAATGCCTATTACTTACCTGAGGAAACTTTAAAAATTGTTCTAGCTGCATTGCCGGTATTGCAGGTAACTTCTTTCCCCCCAGGTCCTGGAAGGCACACTTGTCCTCGCTGCGTGACACAGTAAGGAGAAGAAAACCAGGTTCTCCAGATTTGGCGGATGACTTGAATTTACCTTGGTATCAGTTTTTTACCCATCTTGAAGTGCATGACCCTGAATTCTATGAGAATTCGGAAAAGTTGGTGGCTTTTGTTCCGCGTGTTGTTACGTGGGCCCCTTCCAAACGAGGACAAAGCTATGGTACAAACCTCAGCAATGCAGGACGGCAATGGAAACAAATCCCCGTGGCAGCACCACAAGAAGTGGTGAAACTGGAGTGTAAACTGGTAACCGGCGTTACCGCCCTGTTTGTCATGTTAACCAATGACCAGGGACTGACTCTTGCTCTCTGGGATTTGGAGTCACAAGATGTGACACATTACCACTTTGGTAAAAATAGCGTTTACGTGGATTGCAGTGAAGAGGTGCCGTTATGTCTAATTCTGACAGGTGAGGTGGTTTTTGATATTATGTAATTGTTCTGATGTAGGCTTCTGCTAAAAGCTTTGTTTGTTTGTTTGTGGTGCTCTTCTTTCCTGACCACCTGGCTTTAATTATAGTTTGATTCTTTTTTTCAGAGCGTGGTCTCTCCTTAGTTCTCTTTGGCTTAACTCAAGAAGAGTTTTTGAATAGATTGATGATCTATGGCAGCGCTGGCATTGTAGACTCTGTTTGTCATCTCAATGGATGGGAACAGTGTTCAATTCCAGTACACGCACTAGAGGTAAAAAAATCTGTTTTGTATCTTACAGGTAAAAAGATACTTCTTTAAAGTAAGGAGTGCACTTTAGCTATGCTAGTGGTGATTTTAGAAACAATTAAGAGCATAACTCAGTAACCTGGGGGCAAAAAGTAGTGGTTTAGTTATTAAATAAACAATAAAAACCCCAGGTAACCCAGATGAGTAACCCAAAAGAAGAAATACAGCAACAAAGTAAATGCACATTTGAAAAAAGAAAAGTTTTAAGCCAAGCAGTGCTCAAAACTCCTTCTGTCCACCCCATTCAATCTGTTTGCAGGTGTGATTATGGGGAGGGAGCTCAGCTGCAGGTGTTTGGTAGAGCTCTTCTGGTTCTATTTAAAGAGTGTGATAGAAAGGGAGGGGGTGAGGGGTGCAGCAATTTTCAGTTGCTGTAAGCATATTCAAAGTCCTGATTCTCACAGTATTTATTTTTTATTTAAAATCAAATTCTTAATTAATGGTTAGATTAATGTTTTGTCTCTGAAGATATGGGGCAGGGTTTCTGCAAAGCAGAAGGAGCATGGCGGGCACTGAACAGGTCACCTTGGTACTTCAGGCTACAGGTGTTTCACATTTAGTTTAAATTTTTTTTTCTGCATGTATATTTTGTTATTGAGTATGAAAGAAAAATGCTAGCAGTAAGTGTACAATGTACATTTTGTGCATAATTGTTCTATTGCATGTTTCTCTAGGCAGGTTTGGAAAATCGTCAGCTAGACACAGTAGACTTGTTTTTAAAAAGCAAAGAAAGTCTTTTTGATCTGGCTGCCCCCTGCCCTGGAGCGGAGCAGTCTGCTGGCACTGTGTCCCAGTCTTACCTCAAAAGTAAGTCAAATACTTCCAGCTGTGTGGAGCTTTCCATTTTATTGCCTTTCTGTTAGTGGCTGCGTGTAAAAGCAGATTGAATTGCCTGTACTCTTGTGTGTTTGGATGTTGCTATACTGCAACTTCTCTACTTCTGTAAAATAAGAGAGAGATGGTGCATAGTATGTGAGGTTTTTTGTTGTGTTCTGGTATTGGCATTTGTGTTATAAGCTTCTTTATAAGAAGGCAAAGCATGTTACATATATCATTTGACACATTTTAGAAGATTTTTATAGCATACCTCTATGACTTTTAACTTAAATTTTAGATGCATGTGATCGGTTATATGGTAGAATGCAGATGTTTTAACTTTTTTCCCTAAATATTGCAGATTTGGAAGAGCTGAGGCCAGCTTTAAACTTACTTCACTCAGCAATCAAAGAAAACGATATGGACCCTCACTTTTCTGAGCAGCTGCTAAACCTCACATTGACTTTCCTTACCAAGCAACTTGAAGAAATTTTTGTGTACACAGAAGGTAAGATTACTCATTTGGAATTGTATACAGCAATGTAATTTGTCATTGTTTAGGTGAGTAAGAACAAGTAATCTTTTAAACTAAAAGCCTAAATTTGCCTAGAATTGAAAAAAAAAAATAGAATTAAGTGAATGAAAGATGTTAAGGGGAAACACAAGAAATTAATCTGAATCCATTGTCTTTGTTAAGCCAGACAATTCTGACCAGGCTCTCAGCTCAGGGCGCTGTGACTGGGATCATTTTGGGATGCACAGGACTGGCAGAACAGGGCTGTCAGGCCCTTGCTGGATACTCATGGTCGTGCAGTTAAATGGCATGAGCTTATCCCTTAGCTGCTCCTTCTGTTCCCAGTGCCACCACTTGATATATTCTGGCACAAATATTTACGTGGCTGTGGAACGGAATAGACTAGTTTAAGAAACTGATACAGCTGAAATAATAGCCTGCCAGGTTATTTTTTTATCTGGAGCACTTCCCAGTCTGATTTACTGTGTGGTGACATGGTGACATGTCCTAGCGTAACCCAAGGGGTGGCACAGGAGCAAGGAGCAGTGGCTGGAGGTGACAGTGCATGGTGGGTTATGCTGGCACTGCTGCCGAGATGCTGCTCATTCAACTAGAGCCAAAAGGTTACAAGAAGAGACTCACAGCTGTGGAGTATTGAAATGCCAGAATTGCAGAGGACAGCTTTGTTCTGCTGGAGAACGCTGTGGGGAGTGGGCTGACATGGCCCAACATACGCTCGCTGTCCTGCTGCTTGGGTCTGAATTGGGTCTCAGAGCTGCTGCTTAGTCTGAGGACCAACACGTTATATGTGTTAAGCTGAACTGATTTCTTCCAGTAGTAGAAGGTGCAGAGTGTTAACTCTTATTCCTAATAGTTTTTTTCCTACATGGTCTTTATAGCCTTTGTTTCTTACTAAATGAATGTTACATTTAGATGTCTCTGCATTTTAAATGGGATTTATCCGACTAATAGTCGGTTGAATTAATTAAAAAAAAAATTCTTGTAAACTTGTGTCTGAAGGGGAAAACATGTGGCTGAGGGCAGGGGGACGTCTCTGGAGCCCTCCAGGGCTGTGGCCGTGCCCTGAAGTGTGCTGGGAGCGCTGGGCAGTGTCAGCTCTGCGTGGTGAGGCTGTGCTGGGAGCCGATGTGCTCCGTCCTCAGGGCTGCTCTGGGTATTAGTCAGAACGCATTCGGCATTGCAAAGCATAGAAACGCTGTGGTATTCTTTTCTGTTTAACTGATACCTTGGATGCTTTTGACAGAACCTGATGAATTCTTGCAGAAGGCTGCAGATATTTTAACTGATTACATTATTAAAATCAGAAAATTTCTGAGAAAATATCCTCAACCACAAATAACCACAGGACATGCTGGGAGAGATCATGATGAAGACTTACCTGTATTAGAAGAAAGCCACATATGGGAAAAACTGACACCGGAGGTAAAAATGAGTAATCCTTTTTTACTATTCTTATTAAATATATTTAAGGAAAATATTAATATGAAAATGTCTTTAACCTATCGGGGAAACAAGTCAATACAGGGATTATAAAGGTAGTAATACTGAACATTAATGGGATCAGTTTGTCCCATTTTTTCCCCTTTCAGGAAGTCATTGCTGAGGCCATCTTAAGCAACAAAATACCAGAGGCCCAGATCTTCTTCAGAATCCATCAACATCCTGCTCAGAATTTTCCAGAACTGATTCAGACAGGTTTGAACCTTGTCTATGACTGTCTTCTGAAGGATGATACCAGAGAGGCCTCAGAGCTTTTGAGAAATATGGTGAGAGGTGTTCACTTTGTTACAATTAACAAAACAAATGCTAAGAGTACAGAGGGCATTTACCTGTCTAATAGATTTATTGATTCTACCATATACATGTATTACAGTGAAAATTAACTTGTTTTAAAGAACTGCTTTGGTCCCTAATGCATTCAGAATGCTGAGGGTGCCTGTTTAGGAATGATTATTGACGGATGTCATGACCAGCAAAGTGCAAAGGTGATTCTGGCAAGTCAGGTGTTACAGGGTGCGTGTTTTATGTCCCATTGCACAAGTCACTGGGTTGTTATGACATCTCTAGTAAATGGTGAAGTGAATGTCACAAACATGCTTGTAAAGGTTGTGTGCTTTGGGAAGAAGGCAGGTGCATTTATTTTATCAACCTACAGCTGCATTTGTACAGTTTGCATACAATGAGTATCTTCTTTTTTGTTAGGGCTTTGATGTGAAGGAAGAATTCCGTAAAATATGTTTCTACACAGTTGATAAACGTGTACGAGATTTGTTGGTAAGTGTAGAAAAGGCTTTTTTTGTCTGGGTAATGTTCTCAGGTCTGAAGCCTGTGTGTGCTGAGAGAGAGCACTGGACTGAACACACTGTCAGAGTGGAACAGACAGGTTTTGTCCCTGCATCCTTGCAGCGTAGTTGCTGAGACATGTCACTGACATGCCTGTATTCTTTTGTACTTGAAGTTAACTTTAATATATTATGAGTAGATAAAAATTGTAATTGGAGATAATACTTTAATTTGAATTAAAGGTGAAAGTTTTACGAGAAGAAAATTATTTTTCTGAAAAAGAGAAGAAAATGATAGACTTTGTGCATCAGGTTGAAAGCTTTTACTCGGAGTCCTTCCAAGAAAATAAAGAGATTCATTCTCTTTCCAGGTAACGTGGGTTATCAGTTTTATTATTAATTAATAACGTTAATGGGATTTTAAATGTGCTGCCTTCTATGTTGCGTGTGATTTACTGCACTAACAAATCCAGTCTTCTGTAATTTTGTTAATTTCACACTGGTCTTCATTTACAGAAATAACGATCAGTGTGGGAACCAATTACTTTTCTCATTAATGTAACAATTGTTGTCGTGTTCTTTCGGGACTAAGTCATGACTTGGCGTAACAGAGGTCTTCTGTTCACGTCATCAGCACCATAAATGAAGTATTTTTAATAGCAAAGGATATTAAATATTAATATGTTCAGATGTAATGTTTGCTCTATTTTTGATATATAATATCCATAATATAGCAAACTAACTTAGAAAAATAATTTTACTACTAAATAATTGTAAAAAAATTATGATACTGTTCACTTGCTATGTCAGTTTTGGAAAAATGACTTAATTCTTTGCCCATTTCTCTCACACACACTCTCAAACTTCCAGCTGAAGTAAGTCCCTCTACCACTTGCAGAACTGTCTTCAAAATTGACCAGCAAAACTTGTTGACCTTTCATCATCTTCTGTTTGTTAGAATGTGGTTTGTTTTGTAGAAGAGTACTAGAGAATGTCCTAATTCAATATTTCATTGCAGTTTGAAGAACTGGGGAAAAGAGCAGGAGTTTTCCAGACACACAGCTATCCTGGACTCGCTGTTGAATTGCGACAGACATCGGGTTCAGCACCGGAGGGTCAGGATGGTGTTTGACTGGGCCCAGAGCTGGGATGAGCTTACACGGGAAATGATTCTTCTCCCCAGAAAACCACACCAAGGCAAGTGTTCTGGTACCAAGGACCTAACTGTGAATTAAAAATCTGGTTTTTTACATAGTATATTGCAGTTGTGTAGGAGTGGCATTGGTAGAACTCAAGGTGTTTGTTACCACAGTGGGTCACTTATTTTTGTTAGTGACAATGGGTAAACAGGGTGTTTCATCCTGTTGTGTTCTGACAGGGATCTCTGTTTTTCCTATATATAAAAAATCGGACCTGGCTGGAAGGGACTTGTCTAATGCATGGGCACTTCTTGTAAATGTTCTGTTCTGCTATGTGCTATAGAGCTTATTACTCAGTAGTACTATGTTTATCTTCTCCAACATGAAACTCTAACAAGCTGTAACAGTGTATTTAGTCTCAACTGTTCGTTAAAAATATGTACATGTATTACAAATATCAGTATTTCCGTAAGGGAGTGTGTGTTTGTGCTGGTTTCATCGGTTTGCCTTTTGAAACACAGAACTCAAGACATGCAATCCTGAGGTTCTTTGGAGACATTTGACAGCCCAGCATGATTGGGTTAGCATTTGTTCATGGATTGAAGAATCTGAGCCCAACCAGGCTTTGTGTGGACAAGAGAACTGGCCTCCTCTCACTCCAGACATTATTGACCAGAGCACATTATGCAGCAGCTATATGAGAAATGATATATTAAACACACTGGCCAGGTATGTGCCCTTAATGCATTGTACATGTGAAGCCAAAATCAGATATAGAAATACACGTAATAAAATCTTTGATACATGTTAACTTTTATGTTGTATTTAGTGCCCTTTTCAAAACAGTACAAATCCATTAATAAATTTAATTTTAGTCTTGTACTTGCACTTTGCATTTTCTGCAAGGGTAAGAAACAGGAGAACAACAGGAATCTGTCAGCCCTTCAGCCTTTCACAATGGTTCTCTTCCTGATGTGCATTTTAATGCAAGGGAGAAACTTCTAAACACAGTATTTCGCTCCTCACACCTCGTTTTCCGCAGTGAACTGTAGTAACTGAGATGTTGTTTGAGTGCTGTCAGACTTACTTGGGCATGTTATGTTTGCCTCAGTAGTGAAGTAATCCCCTAGAAGGAAAGGTCCGCTTTACAACTTTGAACTGAAAACACCCTTCAGAACTTCCTAAAGAGAGAACTGTCTAATCAATGTGTGTGCTTTTTGTCTTTTCTGATAGAAAGGGGATTTTTGTCTGTTCTGAGTTGGAAGATTTTGAACTTCTGCTCCAAAGATTGTCCTACGTTGGGGGAGTACTGCAAAATCCTCCCCCTGTTCCGACATACAGTGCTGCAAGCGGTCTGGACTTCCATGCTCGCTTTGTCCTTCACTGTTTAGAATATAACTTGCAGTATCTCTTATACACTTACTTAGACTATTACAGGTATGAATGTTTTTAAATTTAAATAATGAAACACAATTTTAATAGTTGGCAGAAAGAGTTTTCCCTGGCCCTTGCTGTTTGGCGAGAAGGATTACTTGTGTCACAGCAGTGGCATTGAATGAAAGATTGTGGGGCAGTGTTTCAAGTTTCATTCTGTATTTTGAAACTCTATTCACATTGCCAAGATTAATTTGTATGTCAGTCATCAAAGGAAATTATTATAGTTGTAATTAGTGTAATGTTATAAGCAATACAATCTTAAATGGGCCAAACCAACTTGTTCTTCAGAAACTCTCTCACTTGAGCACGAGTACGAGTTAATTCTTGATACTTTCACAAATAAAGACATTGCTGGTTTCTGTCTGAATTAGGATTAGTTGGAATTTGAAGGAGAAAGAACTATTAGGTATAGGAACTATATGAAGACCTCCCACTTAATGAATACTTTGCAATTAAAATTTCTTAGCTGTAACTCCAGTCTAATAGTGTAATTATTAATAAGGTGAAGTAGACCAGAAAAAAGCCAGGAAATCTTGTTTGTTTGTATAATCAATTCTAGTTTGCATAAAATATTTAGACTGTGCAGAGTGGTATTTGTGAATAGAGTCCGTTCTTTGGGAAGTGTCTGGGGTTGTCAGTGCTGGAAGCTGCTACTGTGATTTTCAGAAACATCACCTCCGAGAAGGGACCTGTCAGAGTGGCCGTGTCAGCTAAAGCTGTATGTTGTGCAGAGAAGAGTGATGTGATTTGCCTCCTTCATGAGAATGGATGAAATAAGTCACTATAGCACCAAGTCAGACGCTCTTTCTTTTCAATGCAGCATTATATTGGGGCAGAGGATGGTTACAAATACTGTGTTTTCATTTTCCAGTTTAAGTCCTTCAAATTGCCCGATTTTGGATAAGAAGGAACTGCATGAAGCGCACCCCTGGTTTGAATTCCTCGTGCAGCTCCGAGGGGTGGCTGTTAACCCACAAGGTAGGAGGGGATCCCACCTCTGTGCTGCTGGATGCGTTTGGCACAGCTGGGTTTAATTCTCTGTGCTGCTGCAAGCTCTTTATTGACCATGCCAAATCATTTACATGTGCATCAATTCCTCATCTCTATAATGCAGATTATAATTCCTACCTAAACTGTACATAGAGATTTGGAGGCTGTGGATATGTCAGAATTGTTTTGCATATGAGCATCATTGCCTTCATTTTGATTATATTCCTAACAAGTTGAAAAGGAGAATTCATAAGAAAATACATATACTATTAAAATTAAAACTTCCTCTACTCCATGTGGTTCTTCTCTGCTCCTTGGATCATGTGTTTGCTTTTTATTTTAGTTATTGTCATTGAAAATCAGTAGAATTTCTGCTCTTAACTAATTTCAGGGGGTTTTTTTAAATGTTTCATCTTTTATAGAGTCCCACTTTAACAAATTATAATAATAAGCCCAAATGAAGCTTTCCAGAAAGTGTGATGAGTTTAGGATAAAAAAATTGAACCAGTACAATGCTAAACTGTGGGACTTGATCCAAATCAATCTGTGTAGGTAAAACTATGTATTGAAATTGGGGAAAGCTTCGTAAAATTTAGAACAGTTTATCTGTATTTATAAATAAATTGAGAAAAATCACTATTAACAGCAAAAAATAGAAAATTCCATTTTTTTCATAGTTGTAGAACAGTTTTAATATGGGATTGAATAATATTGTTCTTGCATGAAATTAAATCTTTTGTTTTTCTTTCAAGATCCGAAGCTGATTTTTCAGGCCAGTCTAGCAAACGCTCAGATCTTGATTCCCGGTACCCAAGCTGGTGTGAGCAGCATGCTGCTGGAAGGACGGACGCTCCTTGCACTCGCTACTACCATGTTTGCACCTGGAGGTATTGATCAGGTACCGTGTGCCACAAATTACTGATGAGCATGTGGAGAAATTCTCACAAGGTGCTGAAAACTCAAAGGGATAGATTAATAGGTTAATAAATGTGCCATCATGTAATTTCTTTTCACTTAAAAATCTGATTTTGGTGTTCCATGTGTCAGTGTGAGCTGACCCAGTGAAGTGAGTAGAGTGGTTGGAGGTTACATGGTTTAGAAGCAGCAAGACACAGCGGCTGCAAGTTGGAGTCATTAACTCCTTTGTAACAGTTACAGCTGAGAGGGTTTATAGGCACTTGTGTTCCTTAAATCGTTCTAGTTTGCAAAAATGTTTTCAAAAACTTTTAAAATTGTGTGCCTGTATTTGTTAGACAAATATCCCCTTTTATAGCAACTTGTAGGCTTAATTTTCACGCATTTTAATTAATGAAGCAGTAAGTAACTGGACTACATTTCTGCTAGGTAGTATTCAGCTTCCATATTTCTATTTTTAAATGCTGGAAATCTGGGGACATATCAAAAAAAGTCACCTTGCTGGTTACATTGTGTTAACCAGTTGCATTGTGTTGTAGATATAAGAAAATCACATTATAAGCAATTATCGTTTAAAAATATAAATGCTTGTTGAACCACATGTTGAAACAAAATATATTAACACAGATATCTTTTTGATACATAGCACAGTAACATAAGACATCAAGTACTGTTGAAGATATGTACAATAGAACTTAAAAGGATTTTCCAGGAAAAAATATTGTCCCTGTGTTGTCGCCATACGTTAAGTTTCTGTGAGCAGTTTGGCACATTGAAACATAGTTTTGTTATTATCTTAATGCAGTTTCTTCTTCCTAATGAAATAATTTTGCTTCCTTGCAATGTAGGTTCTTCAGAATGAAGACACGGAAAAACCTCTAAAGAAAGTTGATCCACAGCTCTTAAAAATGGCCTTGGCTCCCTACCCCAAGCTCAGAGCTGCTCTCTTTCCCCCGTGTACGTCTCATGGAATTTTGCCGCCTGACATCTCTCTTTACCACCTTGTTCAGGTACAAAGTGCTCCTTTGTAGAACTTTTGGGCAGAATGAAAGTAAACTGAGAGAAGCTTGTTTTCAGGTAGAGCCTGGAGGGCGGGGACCATATGTTCTTTTCTTAGAATCCTTAATTTGGAGCTGAAGCTTATAGCTTCGTTCTGAACTGTTTTTTAAAATGTCATCTAAGTATTGTGAGTCTGCTCTCCCCCTAGTCCCCCCAGCTGTGTGAAAACATCTGCAGTGTTTAGCTTCAGCAGTCCTGGAATGTCAGAGAAGTGATGTTCTTGCGATGTTTAGTGGGGAGGTTGTTTAGTATTACAAAAATCAAAAAGTTTTGAGTTGTTTAAGGGAAATTGAAATTTAGATTTAAAGGATAGCATCTCATGGAATGTCATGACACATTTCTGGGCAAATGCCACTTACTGCACATCTGTGGTATAAGGTAAACTGGAAGTTGGAAGAAATGGTGAGAATTATTCAATATTAGGAAAGTGTTAACCTTGCTAAAATCACAGTTTAGCAAAATACTTCAGCATGTTCCTTCCCCATGTTCTTAGACCAACGTCTGAGGCTTTCCTTGCACTCATTTGTGTTCTGATCCTGCGGAGCAGACAAGTCCATACCTTAGTGAGAGAACTGCATGGATATATCACTGCTCCACAGCAGCACAGGCCATTCCTGAGTGCCTGCTGCTGTAGCTCCCTAAAATGTTCTGTAGTCTGGTCTGATGTGAAAATTTTCAGCTGTTTCAATATATTTTGTTTCTAATCTTTCAGTCATTAGTGCCCTTTGATCCCACTAAATTGTTTGGCTGGCAGTCAGCAAATACTCTTGCTGTATCAGGTACGTTACTTCCAAGTTTTATATCCCTTTTTAACCTGAACACCTAGGATGAAATGCCTTCAGTGGAATGATTTAGCAGCTAAACTTATTCAAAAGACCATTTAATCTTAAAAAAAAAAAAGTACTAACTTTTTTAAAATTAAATCCCAGAAAAGTTACCTTTTTCTATTAAGCTTTTCACAGACAGATTTTTATTGTGAGGTAGAAAAGCAGTGTTTTCTTTTAAAAGCCAGTTGAGGGCCTAAGAAGTGATCTAGAGTTCTGATTTTACAATGATTTTACAATTGGAATTTCAGTGGGGTTTGAGTATGCTGAGATTTGAATTAGAACAAGAGGAGAGGTGTTTGTCCTCTCATGTTTTGTAGCTGAAAGCCATTGTCTATCAACTCCTAATAAGATGATATTCTTTCTAGATGCATCAAGTGACTTTCCTCATTTTTCATCCCCTGAACTGGTGAACAAATACGCTATAATAGAGCGACTGGATTTTTTATACTATCTACACCATGGACGTCCATCATTTGCTTTTGGTACATTTTTGGTCCAGCAGTTAGTGAAGAGCAAATCCCCCAGACAGTTGTAAGTCTGACGGTTCTTTTGAAGTTATAATCTAGTATGTAGATTAACATAAATCCTCCCCAACAGCAACCGAGCGGTGTTTATTGGCATCCTTGGAGTTCTAGGTGTCCTAGGAGTCTGTTCATTCTAGCGTTGAGTAAGAAAGAAATCAAATATCACCTGAAAAGTCAGCTTTATTGTGAATTACCTAAATAAAATCTATACAGTGAAAGGAAGAAATGAAAAATGTTCCAATCATATGAAACACAGGGAGGCTTTTCTTTTAAGGACCTGAGCCTCTAGATCACTCTGTAGAAAAAAGGAATTAAATTTTCTGGCCAAAGCTTCAAAATTATGTGTTCAAAAGGATACAGTCAAATTACACATCTTGCTTGGATGTATTGAATTTACTATTAAGTGTATTCAAAATGAGTAGGAGTTACATGAGAACAAATTGCTGTTTGTTCCTAGAATGTCATTTGTGTATTAGTCACTATATGGTTCTTATCATCATTTTGATACAAATCGGTTTCTCCTGTGTGAGCATCTAAGATTTGGGCAAAAAGGAAAACATACCTTAATGTGGACTTAATAGTACTTCATAGCTTAAAAGACAATCAGGCATGCGCTGTTCTCTCAGTTACTATGTGGAGCAATTCCAGGTAACCGATGAGGCAGCTGCTTGTGGGAGCTCTTCAGGGACCTTTTTGGCTCAGTGCAACCCACAGATCGGTTCAAAGTTCCTGGTCCAGCAGCCCTTGTGTTGTGAACTCTGCAATGGGACTTTTTGCACTAAAACTGCAGACGGGGGCGGGGGGGGTGGGATTTATTCATTATAATAGCAAATAGATTTGCTTTAGTTTTTGTTAAAGTTTATTAAATTGCAAAATCTGTGCTTATCATGTGTGAGGCTTTATTCGCATACCTGCTTTTTTTATAAATGTGAAACTCCTGGTTTGCAAATATATTTCATGCTAATGAAGTCTGTGAGTTTAGTAAACCTTGTAGGTACTTGTTTATATGGGGAATATTTGTCTTTGAAAGTTGGTTACAAATTGTGTGTATTAACTGTTGTTTTGGTTTCAGGATCCAGCAGGCAGGGAACGAAGCCTGGATCTTAGCTCTTTCTTTCTTCAACGTCCGGTCGGTAGGAGCAGCCTGTGTGTGTTTCCTGGAATTGCTCGGGCTTGACAGCCTCAGACTCAGAGTCGATCTTAAAGTTGCAAACGTGATTTTCAGTTACAGAACGAGAAATAAAGAATCTCAGCACAATCAAATAAGAGAATCTTTGGGTAAGGATGTCTTTTGTTTTAATATAGAGTACTCTGTATTTATTGAGAGGAGAAGCAGGGATGGATGGGAAGATGGTGCCAAACTTCTCAGTAATGCAGTAAAAACATTCTGTCCTTTGAAGAGCTAAGAATTTTGCTTTTCTTTTATTCCTGCTTCTTACTAATTCCGAAGGTGGATTTTGAACCTGGCATGCCAAATAGGGCCAAAGAGCGCGGTATGACGTGCAGCCAGAACTGCAGGAGTATCTGATAGACACTGCTGAGCAGTTGCCTAAGCTCAGTGTAATACTTAGTCAAGTTCAGCCTGATGTTGTGATAATATAACTAGAGGATTAAACAAAGGGACATGACCAAACCTCTTTTGTACTTGAAAACTGTCTTACAGTTGCAGTGAAATCAGCTGTAAGGAAATATCCTAGGAATTACTTTAGAAAGTTGAATTTTACCTGTAGGTCCACAGGTATCTTTTTGTCCCAACTGTGAAACTACTGGCATTTATTTATATTTTCGTGATAATTCTAAGAAAGTATGTGTTATTTAAAACTACAGGTAGAGCTTATTAAAAAAAAAAAACACTAGTGTCGTGTGATTTGAAAGGTGAAGTTATTTTTCATAAGTCCTGTAGCCACTTTGGTGCCAGACTTGGCATAGTTATTAAAACATTTACAGGAGTGAAATTTGTTCTGCTTGTTGATTCTGGTACTTTTGAAAATATTACTGTTACTTTAATGCCAAATAGCATCTCAGAAATAGTCATATGTTCTTTTAACAGTTGAAAAGTTAACAAAATTGGCTGATGGTGAAAAAGCAGCAGCAGCAGCAGTTCTTATCTCCTTAGAAGAAGCCTTTTGGGATGCAGTTGAGCATCAAGGAATAAAGAAGTGAGTAAAACTTGATTGAAAGGGTTATGCAGGCAATTGAGATTGAGCACTGAATTTTACCATTTGTGTATTCAGATAAGAGATCTGTGCGTGTTTTATTGCAGTAAACCGAACAACAATATTTGAGGTTAGAACATAGTCTGGGTATTTCCAATATTAGAGGTAAGAGGTGGATGCTGGCAAGAATAAGAGGGTGCAGCTGGTGTGTTTAGACTGTTCCACAGAGCCCTTGCAGCACACTCTGCAGTGAAAGCTGTGGGCTTTTCAAAGCCTGTGGTGTCAGACAAGACACTGTCCCTGCCCTGCGGGTGGGGACGTCCACAGTGTTCGGTGGGGAAGCTGCCATGGTGGAATGTGACCCAATCTGGAGTGGAGCCAGTGGAAATGCTGGTGTTGCCATTCACATGGATCTTGGGCCACGTGATGAGTTTCTACATCATTAAGATCTGGTATAAACGTGAGTTTATTACAACTGAAACTGTTTCAATTCCATGCAGGACGTCTAGTGACTCTAGAAGGCAGTGGTCTTTGGTAATGCAGTTCTGTAAACTCCACAATATTGGGCTGAGTACATCTTACCTGAAGGAATGTGCCCAATCCAATGACTGGCTGCAGTTCGTGGTGCAAGCGCAGCTGTACAGCTACCAGCGGGAGGAGGTGAGCTGGCTGTGTGCAGCGGAACGGTCTTTGTGTTGTCAAAATAAGGAGGAAAAAATACCAAGAGAACATCACATTTTGGAGACAACGTAAAGCTGAAGCCTCAACAGTTTCCACAGATTCAGAAGCTGTCTCAGGGTGTCGATATCCTCTGATTACAATAACCCTTATTTACAGCTGCATTTCCCAGCTTTTCTGCTTTTCTCTCCCCTTTGGTATGTGAAAAGTGAACACAAGACAAGGGACATAGTCTTCAAAGGGAGCTGGCTGTTTAGCAGGTATAAGAATATGCTTCTGAGAGCATGAAAACTATTAAAGGAGAAGATCAGGAAAAAAATTCTGGTTTGAAAAATCATGTGTGTTGTGGAAAAAACAATGTTCAGAGAGGAGTGATTTGAGTGCCTCTTTGAAATGAGTTGGGCACAAAAGTATTTGCCAAGAAGGGACTTAATTTTTATTTTAAATATAGTCAAAATTATGACATACTATTTGTAAGTTTAAATTAAAATAATTTAGTTACTATTTTTTTGTTTTGTTGTTGGAGAGTTACCATATGTTCAATGTGAGTTTTAGTAAAACCACTCATCTTTCCTTTCAAAACTTACATTGCTTTTTGTGTAAAGATATTTAACCTTTTGAGATTCCAAATCTTTCCTCTTTGGTTTTGAACATAATTTAAAAATCAGTAAAATGTACCAATATGTAAAAATTAAAAACAGTTTGGAAAAGTAATGTGAGGAGGCTAACTGGAAAATTCCAGCCAAGATGATACTTAGCGGGACTGGGGTTTTTAACTTGTATTTCTCAGTTGTTTTCCTGAAAAGAAAAATCTGTAATTACACAACAGCAACTAACCAGACACTTTTCATAATACACTGTTAGAGTATGAGAGATATGACAAAAATGGGTGTCTCTAGGAGGCATTTTAGCTTTATGTAAAAGGATGAGTTTCAATATTTTTTTATTCTAGTTCATACCTACAGAACACTTTTTCCTCTCTGGGTCTCCAAAAATGTTGTAAAAAGTCAAATTTGAAGAATGTTTTATTTGTCTTTTCTGTGTATTTAATGTTTTAGCCCTTCTCCCTGGTTTTCTTTGGACCTCAAACTGTACAGATGCTTTGGGTTCTGTTTCCCCAGGTGATTTCTGTCCTTCAGGATTTCACTCCTGTTTTACAAGATCACTTGACGCTGGCGTTGGAGAAGTTCCCGCTGTCACATCCAGGGAGTTCTGGTAACAGCCCTGCCGGGGTGACCAAGAGCCAACGCACAGAGAGTCTCTTTCAGGTCCTGTTCCAGTGCCAGGGGAACCCCAGCCCCTGGCGGTACCTTCTGGCTGAAGGGCTGAGAGAGCACGCGCCCATTCTGAGCGTCTTAGCCACCTGCTTCCAAGTGAGCATTGACCACGTTATTTGTCTTTTGGGGGAATAAGTCATGAAATAGTGGTGGTTGATTTAATTATGTTAAATGGTGGATATGTAGGTTGCATTTAATTGAATTTTTTTCTCAGTTTTTGTAGAAACTGTGAATAGTGTGACATGTTTGGCCAAGTGGTATGTAATGAGGTGATGTTTGTCTCAGGCTGTTACAAACTCATCATTTTTGACAGGATGCAGACATCATTCACTGTCTCTGTGTTTGGATAATCACTGCTGTGGATGACACCACCAGAGCTGAAGCAACAGACCACATTGGAAGCTCAGTGGAAAATCACCAATGGGACCTTCATGACCTATCAGTTATCTGGAAAGTCTTTTTAAGAAAGCAAAAAAGTAAAACACTTCTAAATGGCTTCCAGCTCTTTTTAAAGGTGAGGTCATGTCTCTTTTATGGTGCACCTGAGTGTGTCTCAGGTCACCTTGCAGAGGAGAAGGCCCATAAATCCCCCCCGTCTGGCTGTTTGTGGCCTGGATAACCTGGGTGTAATACACCAAAAATCCCAGGCGAGTGAGAAAATCTTTGAATGGAAGTTCTTCCAATTATTATGAATTTGCAGATCATATCTCAATCTTGCATGCCGTTTTAATAAATGAGAACTTTGTTGTTCTGGTACTGAGGAAGACAAATTCTACATTTATGGAGGTACTTCTAGGAAATAATGATAATATATTTTTGTGTCTTAAAGGATTCCCCTTTACTGTGTATGCTGGAGATGTATGAACTATGTGTGAACTGCAAAAAGTACAAGGAGGCAAAAACCAAACTGGACAAGTTTCAGGAAAGCCTCACAAAAGTAAGCAAATTTGTTTGCTCTATCTTTGTCTAGGTCTTTCCTTATTAGATTATGATAGGTATCTAATGTAATATATAAAAATAATGTGAAAGGATGATGTAGGAACTGATTTGTGAAGGAGATTCCTTTTACTGCTGGCACTTAATGGAAAAATATCTTCAACAGTTCAAAATGCACAATGTATTTTTCTAAATGATTTTGGTTTGAGTTGATGTGGGCAGATTGAAATACAGTGTCACACACCTTGTGTGAGCAGTTTAAGGTTGGAAGGTTGGCATTGACTCAAGTAGGACCACTGGTGGTAAATTGAATTATTTGTGGGATATTCTCTGTTCTGTATTGACCAGAGCAGGACAACACTGAGCTGGTAAACCAGTTGAAGATCTGTGTAAACAGGGAACATCTGTTTGAGAGACAACCTTTTTGAATATGTTTGAAAGCTTCTGAAAAAGTCTGCGACATTGCTTTAGTTTTGATAACGGTCAGAAGTTGTGTGGACTTTTCTTTGAAAATTGCTCAGTGAACTGAATTACACTCTTTGATTAAAACACTGATTTAGCCGTTAATTTGAAGAGGACCACAGGGTTTTCATGCAGTGTTCCTTCTTTGGCACACACAGATGTTTTCACAAATTGTTTCAGTTCTTTCTGTCACAATTTTCTAGTTTCCTGAATATCTTGGTGACTAACATTCTGTGTCATTGGTGGGTTTTCTGTCCTGCAATCCGAGCTAAGGCTACATCAGTTTCCTTTCCCTAACCCCACAGAGTGGATGTGCTGATAGAGTACACAGCTACATGACAAGGGCTATTAATGCAGCAATTTATTTTATCTATCCACTTCTGATCATTCTTGCATCTTTCATCTCTTCTGTGATTATCAAAAGTAATTGGTGGTCACCCTGTCATAAAATTTCCTACTTAGAGCTCAAACATCCATCAGAAATGGGCAGTGCCCCTTGGGGAGTGGCAGTTCACTGTTAAAGGAGGAGGTAGATCTGGTGCACACCTTCCATTTACAGTGTGATTCCCACCAAAATGCGGAATATATTTGCACCTAAAAATATTTATCTACACAGCTTAAAACTGAAGGTGAACCAGCAGCGTCAGAATTACCTGTGCAGTGGTTGGAATCACAAGCATTGTTTCTTCTCGAGTTGATGATGCAACAGTGCAAGACAGAGTATGAATTAGGAAAGCTCTTACAGCTCTTTGCTGCAGCAGATCATCTGCCACTCAATGGTAAGTACAGCTTCCCCTATTAGATGATATCACTGCTCTAATCTAAAAACCACATAAAATGATTTTGGGGTGACTGAAAATGTTAAGTGTATTCATACTGGTTTATTTTTTTTTTTATAAGAATTTATACAACCAAAGTTGGTTCTTATGGAGAACTGCAGTGGTGAACATGTAATTGTGTGTGTAGGTCTGTTTGGTCGAGTGATGATGTACAAGTGTTGCTGAGGGTTGCACAGGTTATCTACAGAAGTATTTTAATTATGGACTGAGAGCTTATTTTCAGTCACATACAATTTTTAGAGTGTGAAATCCGTGCTCCTTCTCTGGCAGGGTTGCATGCTGAAACCAGCAGCAGAATTTCTTCAGGTTTTAAAACTGAAGCTTTAAAGCTTTAAAGCTGCCTTCAATTGTTAATACTCTTTTAAAACAGGCCCTTACGTGAAGAAACTGTGTGCACTGAGTGAGACTCTGAAGGATTCCTCCATCCCAATTAACCGCTCCATCCTAACCAGTTACAGCATGGAGACATTCCAGAGCGAGTGCAGGTCCATTCTGGAGCAGCTACAAGAGAAGGGAATGTTCTCCCTGGCTCGGCAGGTCGCAGCGCTGGCTGGATTGCCCGTGGACAACATAGTTACCCAAGAGGTACAGTATGGTTGTGTAGTTATATCCAGCTACTGATACTCCTATCACTGGCCATATTGAGAACGTTACTTCTCAGTCTTCCTGAAACACAAATTTTCCATCAGATCACTTTTTATTTTAAACATGGGTGTACCAAACAAGTTGACTCTAAGTGCTGAGCTGAAAAGGACAGAATAGCTTTCCCTATTCTCATACTATTTTTACTTGCTATACAATTAGTTTTATTTGGTGGGAAAAGCAGATGGATTTGTTGCATATTGGGACACAATGTAAATTCAGTTTTTCAGTATTCAGGACATCCAGTGTGAATTGTTTGTTTTTTTTTTTTTTTTTTGGAAAGGTTGTTTAAAACTTCTGTGAATTTTGCAGGTTCTAAGAGATCTGCATCATTTAAGAGACCTCGGACAGTGGCATCAGAACCAGACAAGAATTGAATTCTGGAAAAAGTGTAATGACAACTTCCTGAAAAATTCAATCTCCAGCAGAGCTGCGTCTGATTTTTTTTTGAATCAGGCGAACACAGTATTTGAATCTTTAGCTCATAAGAAGATAAACAGCATCATGGAGAGACACTTGTTGCTTACCCTGGCTGGCCACTGGCTAGCCAAGGGTGACACGGTGTCACCGCATGAATTAGAAGAACTGGAGAAGCAGATCTGGATCTGTCGCATTGCACAAGCAGCGCTGTCCACAGATGAGGGGTCAGGCGAGCCCAGGTCGTCCTCCTGTGCTGTAGTGAACAGGGATCTTTCCTTTGATCACTTAGCTAAGGAGTTTTCTTTTTCAAAGCTGCCTGCTCTGAACACACCGAAGTACTTAAAACTAGAAGGTCTTGCATTCAGAGAGTCTCAACAGACCTTGACCAGTGAGGAGGAGGAATCACTCCAGGTTCTGATTGGGCGCCTCCTTGACGAAGGCAGCGTGCATGAAGCCAGCCGGGTTTGCCAGTATTTCCACTTCTACAACAGAGACGTTTGGCTGGTGTTGCACTGCAGAGCTCTGGCTGCCGGGGAGGCCGAGCTGGACAAATTACACACAGATATTCAGACTCTCCTTGTAGCAAGAGAGGAGACACCTGAAAGCTGCGCAGCTCAGCCAAGCAGGGTCCCCAGCGGTAAGTGACACCAACCAGCTTGGGCGCCTGACCAGTAAACCCATTGCTGGGGTTCCACTGGCTTCTTCCTCTTCTGTTCCAGTGGTAATTTCCCCCAACATTTCTGCAGGAAGGAAGGTCTTCCTGACAGCAGGGTCTCCCTGGTTCATAAATCCTCTAGCGAAAGGAGTTTGAAGCCTTGGAGGACACACCGCCTGTTCATGTGTTGGGCAGGGCGTTCTGTGTACGCTTTCTGTAGTCTCTTCACCGTTCATTTTTGATAGCTCATGATTCTGTGGTAAAGTAGCACTGAACTCATCCATGTTCCTGCTTTTGGAATACGTGCTGTAGGAAATCTTGGGTATGTTTCTGGAGCTGAGACATGGAAATGTTTTAATTAATATTTTCTCTGAATTGTGTGTTATAAAGGGTTTAGTCTTTCTTAACAGAAAAGCTGATTTTGTTTATATATAAAGTACTCTGTGTATATTTCTGAAGTCTGAATGAGAGAGCTGTCAGCTGGAACATTGCTTTCTAATACTACCATGTACAAAGCTTAATAGGAATAGAAGAGAATAAATAAGGCCTAAGCCATCAGAAAGACTGCTGAAACCTTAGGCTCTGTTATGCTTAGGAATTTTATATCTGAGATATTGTTGTGGATATTTTGGCTCATTCATTTCTACCCTAAAACTTAAAAAAAAAAAAAAACACACCCAAAAAACCCACAAGGATCAAGAGTTCAGTTTTCAAAGACTTGTGAAAGCATTATGTATTTGCTGTGGATTTCTGAGGCTTGCTTCCAGTGTAAGGCTTGATGGTGTTATCTGTCTTTGAGAAAGGAATTTTTCGTTCCCAGCATCAAGCTTAGAAGACTGGACACACATCATGGCTCCATCTCCGGAGGATCGGGTGGTCGCCAGTCTGAAGGCTCTCACAGATGAATGTGTCCATGGCAGAAACTACTGCAGACAGGTTCTCTGTCTATACGAACTCGCTAAGGTATGTGAATAGTAATGTTATTGCAGAAGGAAGTGGTTTGTATCAAGCTGTGCTGTGGAAGTTTGCGGAGAAAAGGTCAGAGGGGTGAAAGCGTTCCTCGGGTGTCCAAAACAAGGTTCAGAGTGGGAAATCACCAGATGCTTCCTGGGCATTAAGCATTGACATGAACTCAGCTCCCAGACCACCTGGGCCCCACCTGTGTTTCCGCTAAGCCAGACTGCAGCCCGGGCTCTTGGATGTGCCTTTTTCATCATCTCCCAGGCGTGTGGTGTTTGTGGTGCGCTGCTTTCAGCCTCTGCCATGGGACACCTTTGAAATCACCCTCGCCCCCGCAGCAGACACAGAGCAGCTGCCGTCGGAGCTGGGCACAGCAGAGCTCTGCAGGGGCAGCTTGTGACTTGGGCTGCTCAGAGGAGCGGCTGCTGCGTTCAGGCGGTTTGACCAGCCGGTGACAGAAGTGGTGGTGGTGTTTGCTGCCTACGGCTCCTGGCTGCTGCCCAGGGTGTGCCAGGCACAGAACCCTTCCCATGCTGTTCACTCCATAGTGTGGGAACACAACGTTAGTTTTTCTGACTAAAACCAGCAGTGCGCATGCTGAAAATATTAATATTGTCTTTGTCACAGAGGTTCTTAGTTTTCCTACAGAATTTTTCATGCCTCCGGTATTCAAAGTGAGTGCTTTAGGTTTGAGCTACTAAGAGGCAGTTGTGCGACTGACTTGTTCTATTTCATACCATCCATGTACTTTTTGTCTGAATCTGGGAGTCCACACTGTGAGGTACATTTTTCAATTAATTTGTAAATTTATGAAGTTGTAAAATATTACAGCAGAGTATTTACAGAGCCTCACCAACTCCTCTTCCAAATGTAGCAGATGTGAAAACTAGTAGATCTTTTTTGCTGAGAGTTTGTCATATGTAGAGAAGAGGAAAAGGAACCTCATAAGTAAAACTTACCCAGTGAAACACAATTCTTCATTTGGGAGGAAATGTACCTGCCTTTCTTTCAGGAATTTTAAGTGTTATGGTTTATGTTTGGTTCAGGAAAGCATCTCTGTCCGTGAGGGTGACAGAGCACTGGAACAGGCTGCCCAGGGAGGTTGTGGAGTCTCCTTCCCTGGAGACATTCAAAGCCCGCCTGGACACATTCCTGTGCGACCTCACCTAGGCGTTCCTGCTCCGGCAGGGGGATTGGACTAGATGATCTTTTGAGGTCCCTTCCAGTCCCAAACATACTGTGATACTGTGACGACTTCTCTGTGATAATTAAACTTCAAATACAAAGTAGTTACATGCTGTCCTGATCTGGAGAACTTGAATGCTGGAGATAAACAGATGAGGACACTGTTAACTGATAGAGGAGCAGATCATGTTTGTGGTTTTTGAAGCTGAGTTTTGTCTGCTCCCCAGCACTCTCCATGCATCAGCTCATCATTGGGAAGATGCACTGCAGGTCAATGGATGTTCTGCAGTGGAGTTGTCAGTGTGTAGACTCAGAATTCTAAGTGCATGTGTGTTTTATAGGAACTGAACTGCTCCTACAGTGAGATGTCAGCACGCGACCCCGAGACGGTGCTGGGAGCGATCCTGTCGTCCCGCCGGCCTGACCGGTGCAGCAGAGCCCGGGCGTTCATCGCTGCACAGGGAATCCTGCCCGAGACCGTGGCCGAGCTGGTGGCTGAGGAAATCCTGCGGGAGTTACTGGCGTCTTCGGAAGGGAAAGGTAGGAAAGAGGCTTCAGTTTGTATTCTATTTGGTTTGTAAGGGTGATGCTTGTGTATCTGAAAACCAGTCTTTGCTCTCAAGATATAGTCAGTAATGTTTGGGCAGCTCTTGTATAAGGTTTGTAAACCTTGTACACCTCGTGTAAGGTTTTACATAACTTTATTTTTAGTTATTTTCATGTCCATCGTGGTGCTACGGTATTTAAGCTTTTTTTTTTTTTTAATGGATGTAAATTTTTTATTTTTATTTTTTAAAGCACTGATAGGGTTTTTAATGATGATCTTTGTGGGCCCACATCATCTGACTTGGAAAGACTCGTGTTCATTTCTTAGTAAAAAGCATGGCCAAAAGATTTTCGTTTTTATTTTTGAGTTTGTGAAATGAGGGATGTTCATCACAACACCAGGAATTATCTGGGGGACTTTTCTATTTGAGTAACTTCTGCTTTGCCACAACATTAACAACAAAGTTCCATGAGACAGAATAAGCCATCAGATGGGGATTCTTGAGCCTCCTCTCCACCTGCTGCTCCCCAGGCACTGGTTCCCCTGGTTATCCCTAGGATTTGGAACTTTTGCTTTGGAAAAGTCTATTTACTGACCCAGCAGAAAACAAACCTGGGAAAGGGGAGTTTTCTGTTGAGTTCATGAGTTGAACTGGGTCCTGGAAGAGTATGAATTGGAGCCACTGCAAGGGATGGGTTAAAATTGTGTGGTGTCAGGAAGAGGAAAATGCTCTTATTCTCCACAGCAGCAGCTGACTGGGCTAGTGAAATTATGGGTGTAATTGCAGTGGCAATGCAGTTGCTCAGTAGGATTCATTGACTTGAGCTGGCAAAGTAGTAGTATCTGATTCTTAAATTTAAGCAGTAAGATCAAAAGTGTCTTTAGAGCTGTAGTTCCAAGTCCTGAGTCAGTCTGGATGAAGTTATATTGGTGTTTTGGGGTTTGGTTTGTGTTTTTTTTTTTCCTATTAATGTAGCTAATCTCTCCTGAACAACGAGCACTTGTGACATAACTGTCTCCCTGTGGACACAGGACAGAAGCAGGTTTGGAGCCCCGCAGCTGAGAGCCAGGCGTTCCTGCAGCTCGCCAAGCTGGGCCAGGATCACACGTTGGTTGGCATGAAGCTGCTGGGCAAAGTTCCCTCTGTCCCGCGCGGGGAGCTGGCGTGCAGTGAGTACACGGCAACAACCCTTGACGTAGCTAATGCGTTACTGAACACGGCATCGCTCCGTGTAAAATCGTAGCATAAAGAATAAAAGCGACGCTGGTGTAAATACCTGCTACTGATCTCAAATGTGATGTGAAATTAATAGGTCTGAGTGTGTGCACAGTGAGTAAGCGTTTTGCCACAGTGCGGTACCAGTTTACTGGCCAAACAAAACACAGTTTGTGCCAGCAGTGAGTGACCTGGGCTTCTGCAGTTCTGTGTTACAGAAGGAGGGGTTTGTGATCTCTTCAGGTTAATCACAAGTGTAAATTGCTTTCTTTATCCACTTACTGAAATAACTTCCTAGATCTTTTGTTAGTAAAGTCCATTTTACGCTTTGCAGCTTTATATACTGTGGACATGTTGTCATTGAGTTCATAAAACGTAGCCAAGGTACTTTGGTACTGTTTGCCACTGTTCTTTGAATGCAGTCTCTGCCAGGGTACCTTTTTACAGGCAGAGACATAATTGGTTTGCTTAAAAATATGTTGTATAGGTTTATGGCATTAACTGTGTTCTTTTCAAAATCTGCATTTTTAAATATGTTGTGTACCTGTTCATAACTACTACAGCTTTTCTGAGTGAATTCCATGGTGCTGAGTGCAAGGTCTGAGACCCCACCACTTGTGTTGCTTTACAGTATCAGATCAGGCCTCCCAAGGAGGATGGGGTATGCTAAGATGTGCTGCTTTAACTCTTTTATTTAGTATATGGAATTTATGAAGGATTTTTCAAACCCAGATGCAAAACTTGTGGCCTTCCTCTTGCAAATGCAGAGCTGGTTGGTGACAGTGAGTGCTGGTGTGGTGTTGTATTCTTGTCAACCGGCTTTTGGTGGAGGAGGTTGGAAGTTTTGTGTGTGAAATAAAAGAACATTTCAGAAAATGATCCAGACTTCCCCATAGATGGAGAAGTCAGACTGAATACATGCTGTCATAGAAACTGTTACTTCTCGAAGTTGTATAGGACAGAACAGTAATAGCTCGAATTCTAATCCAGTTCTGCGGTTTGTAACGGGAAAGGTTGTGAATCCTCTGCAGAGGTGGCATCATGTTTGGAGAAAGGCATAATAATTAACTTCCTGAGCTTATTAACTGAAATACCTGCGTTCTTCTGTTCCTCAGTTACAGAATTGCTGATTTTGGCCCATAATTGCTTTAGTTTGACTTGCCACATGGAAGGAATCACCAGGGTCCTGCAAGCAGTGCGGCTTCTCACAGACGAACATTTGGCACCCAATGAAGAGTACGGGCTCGTGGTGCGTGTCCTCAGGGCCACGCGTGTCCTCAGGGCCACGCGTCTGTCCAGCTGCTGGGGAAGGCTTCCTGTGCATGTTGGCAAAGAACTTTGCTCATGAGCGCTGCAGGGCAGCGGGTGGGGATGGAGAGCAGACCAGCCTGTCACCTTGGCTTGACTGGTCACATCCTGCCTGTCCCTGGAAGCTAAAAGTGGGTGGTTTGGTGTGTGATGATTTTTATGTCACAGAAGCTCTTAGAAGGCTTCTCTAGAAAAAGAGGTGGGGATAGTAGAATGGTGAGGTGTAGTAAATCAGAACGGGAGTGTCAAAGTAATTGATCTGCTGGTGAAATGTGAAGGTTTGTGTGACGGGGCTGTCATGCATCCCAAGTCCTGTCTTGAAAGGACTCCCGGAGTCTGAGGCATGCCCTGTGTAATGGAACCATTGCTAAAAGTTTCACTGCATGTTTTCACATGGGAAAATAAAAAAGATGCAGTGGGTTGATTTGAAAACCAAAACTTTCGTGACTGTGAGGGAATATCTGTCTGTGAGGTGCAGCTCACAGAGCCGTGCAGCTCTTTGGGCTCTGCCCTCCGCAGCCTCCCCCCACGCTTTCTGCTCAGCTTGGAGCTTCAGCCTGACACTGTTAATTCTACAGGTTCGTCTTCTCACTGGAATTGGCAGATACAATGAAATGACCTACATATTTGAACTGCTGCATGAGAAACACTACTTTGAAGTGCTCATGAGAAAGAAATTAGACCCGGTAGGTGGAGGGGAATAAGGGGGGAAAACTTTGACAGAACTGTGTCTGTCTGCATCAGAAACTGATACATGCACAAGGCGGCATTATCTGGGTATTTGAGTTACTGGAGTGCCAGAAGTGTTACTCACGTTTCATAGTAATAAATTAACTCTGGCTTTTATTCTGCTTTTTGCAGAAGTTTGCAGCATTGAAACTTCACACTTCAGGATGTCACTTAGAGTTTTTGTGTCCTGCTTTGGCTATACTACTTATTTAAAAAAAAAACATAAAACATTAAATATTTATAGCTTTCTTGTAACACAGTCATAAACAAATGTCAGTTTTGGCATTTGTATGTAAATAAATAAATGCATAGGTGCTGGATTTTCTTACCTGACATAATGTAGTTAAGCCTGGGTATAATATTGCTATTACGTTTTAAAATAACGTGGAGAAAAGTGTAACGATCACTTTTTGGAAAATTGTACCAGAACAGATTTGCTTGTGGGTACTAAAATGTGAACTAAAAAAAGGGGTTCAAATCTTAACCTGCTGCTCCCTCCCGCGGGCAGAGCGGGACGCTGAAGACGGCTCTGCTGGATTACATCAAGCGCTGCCGCCCCGGGGACAGCGAGAAGCACAACATGATCGCGCTTTGCTTCAGCATGTGTCGGGAAATCGGGGAGAATCATGAGGCTGCCGCTCGCACGCAGCTGAAACTCATCGAGTCGCAGCCCTGGGGTGAGTGGAAACTGCAAAACCGGGAGATACAAGCAGGTTGTGTAAGTTTGGATTGTCTGTGTTGTCCTGGTAACACCTGGTAGCTTCTGCCTGGAGGAGGGTCCCATTTGCCAGGTTTGGGGGGTTCTTGTGCTGCTCTGGTGTTCAAAGAGTCGAGGGGTTTGGCTCTCACCATGATGTGACGTTCCTGGGTACCAGGTCAGGACACGTGCCCGTTTCCCTTACTTCAGTGGGGTGTGACACAGTGGTTTTTATATAAAAACCCCAACCCTTTCTATACAGATTTTACGTTTGTGCAAATAACTTGTCACCCTGTGAACTGGTGAGTTCTGTACAGCTGGTGTGGGGCCCACGGGATCTTTCTGGGAGCCCTTGGCCAGCGCTGCAGCAACGCAAACAGCAGCTGTGCCGCTGGTTCTCTGAGTTCACCTGGTGACCGCTCTTGTATCCACTGCAAATGTAGGATCTGGATTTCTTTCAAGTTTTCAGTCACTTGACCAGGTTTTGGCAGTAGCTTTGGCCCATTAACTGAACAGGCATCACTATTTCTTTGCAATTTTTTAATAAGAAAACTTTTTTTGGTCTTTTCCTTTGTGAAACACTCGGGGCAGACTTGGTACCAGGTGGTATTTTTGACTTATTTTGTAACCTTTATAACTAATTGGTTATTTTTTTTTTTTCTCCCGTTTCAGAGGACTCTCTTCGAGATGTTGCCAGTTTAAAGAAACTGCTGATGAAAGCTCTGACCCTTTTTATTGATGCTGCAGAAAGTTATTCTAAGGTAAAATGAGCTGGAATTGTGTGAGTTCTGTATAGTGCTGGGAGCACACAAGGAGTGGGCTGGACAGGGAGAATAAAGGCAGCTGCTGTGGGGAGGCTGAGCAGAGCCCTGTCCAGGAGCAGAGCAGCAGAGGTACCTCTGGCTCCGGCCCAGCAGTGTCCCAGTAACACTGTGGCATCCAGGAGCCACCGGCTGGTCCCTGTTCAGGCTTTGACATTGGGGACTGCAGGCAGGTTCCCCAATTTGAGAGCAGTGACCAGGAGCTTAACTGGCAAGAATAGAATAATATAAAGTGTTTAAAAACTGGCCTGATTATGATGAAAGTCATGTTTGTGGTGAAACTTCTTTTAATGGAATGTGATCAATGATAAAACTGCAGGGATCTAAAAGATGAAATACCTGAGAACTCTGAACTTGTTGTTGCTCTCAGGAGTATTTATTGCTTTCCTCTAGAACCACGCTCCAGCAGCTTGTTTGTGTTTGATTTCCAACCCAGGAGTCCTGTGTGCGCCAGGCCCTTCGCTGCACTCGGCTGACGAAGCTCATAACCCTCCAGCTGCATTTTCTCAACATGGGGCAGAGCACAATGCTGATCAACCTGGACAGACAGAGCCTGATGGGCTCCATCCTGGCCTTGCCCAGATTCTACCAGGTGAGCTTGGCTTCTTCCCCTGGCATTCTTTCTGTGCCAGAATGTTCCCTTCCTGCTCAGTGACTCCAGTGCTGGTGTCCCCACAGGCAGCCATCGTGGCCGAGGCGTATGAATTCATTCCAGATTGGGCTGAAGTTCTGTACCAACAAGTGATCACCAAGGGAGACTTCACTTACTTAGAAGAATTTAAACAGCAAAGGCCACTGAAGCCCGGTGTATTCGAGGAGATTGCAAAGAAGTAAGTAGGTCTGTAGTCAAAGTGGAACTTTTCCACAGGCTGCTTTAGAGGAGCAACTGTGTGTTCAGTCACATGTAAGTCTGAGTGCTGTTGGAACCTCTTACATGATAAAGCATCGTGTACAGGGACTTGAGATCTATTCAGCTGCTTAAGCGTATCGTGGATAGTGTAGGCTCTACCATTCCTATTGAGCTGGACACGTGGGGTCCCTGAGGGCTCATCAGATCAAATCTTATTTTTAAAAATGAATTAGTGCAAAGTAAACAACCAGGACAATCCAACAAACATGTTGAACAAAACCTTTTTTTAAGTAATATATTTCTTATAGTTCTATAGCAAGCTATTCTTACAGTCACTGTTTGTGAAGTCTATTTCAATTATACACACAATCATTTTCAGAGTTAAACAACACCCGCAAACTGATGCTGCTCTGAAAAATCTGAAGAAACTGCTCACGTACTGTGAAGATATCTACACATACTACAGACTGGCTTACGATCACAAGTTCTACGATGTGGTGAACACGCTGCTGAAGGACACACAGACCGGCTGCTGCCTTAACGACATGTTGTCCAACTAGGTCCAGCGCCTGGCTCCACAGGTACCGGTGCCACAGCTCCTTGCATAGGTAGTACTGGTTCTTTAACAGATACTTTTATTAATTACCTGCTTACAATAATATGCTGCTATGTGAAAGTTCCTCCAGGAAACTGGTGGTCATTGTAAATATTTAAAATGCTGAGACTGTATTAACCTAAAATCATGTTTTGTATAATAAATCTATTTACAAAATACTTGAGTAACCAGCAAACAGAGGCATGTGGGTGATGGATCACCATGGAAATTGTAACTAAGCTGACAAAAGGCTGAAAGAGAATGTGCAGAACATTGAGGAGCTTGACAATGAAATGAGCAGGACAATCAGTAAACTCCTTTGAAAGTTTTAGAGACCCACTAGGATGATCTGGCCGATTCCACTCTGATTTGCCTGGTTTTGTTTTCTAGCTTAATGATGAAGTGAAATAGTCTTGCACAACTCTGAACAGCAAGTACTTACCTTTGCTGCTGCCTTGGAGTAACCATTATTAAATCTGAAGCCCTTTGCATGCTCAGCCAGTCCTACTGGGCAGTTGGTATGGAGCAAGTTTATGAGAGTGAGTCTGATTTAACTGCGGAGGGGACAAGACTTGGATGCTGCTTCAGGCAGAATCCCCTGCAGTTGGGATTGTGTGTGCCCAGCCAGAGCCGCAGCTGACACAACAGAGCTTGTAAGTGCAATTAAATGATATCGTACTAAACATTATCCTAGCAAAAATACAGTTGCCATAGCAACCAAGTTAATCAGCAGAGAGATGCTAACTTGGATTTATACCTTATTCTCCTTTGGGTTGCTGAATGCAACCGCTCCATATAACAAACATTTACTTGCACAGTATCTTAAATGTGCAGTGGCTGCTCTGGAAGTTGTACACAGGACAAGTCACAGCTCCTTTGATAAATATTCATGCAGGGAGGATGATGCCTGAACAGAACACAATATGGAAGTCCAGTTCTAGTCAGTCTCCTAAGACCAAATGAACTAGGCTGGCTGTGATTAGACCAAGTTAACTCCTGGCCAGCAGGCTTTAACATGAACTGTCAAGGTCATGGCATGAAAGGAGAACGTGGAGCTGTGCTGAGAATGACCATCCCTGAGCCTGGAACAATTTGGGACCATTTCCAAGGGGGAGGGCAGTACATGCGGATCCCGGCCGTGTTGGGAACAAACACCTGAGAAAAGCGCAAGCTGTACCTGCAGGACTGGAACACAATACGTGGTAAGAGCCACCCTCGAATACACCAAGGTACGTATGAGCTGCTGAGTGCAGCAGTTCCAGTAAAAGATGAAGTTCCTCAAAAGAACTGGTCCCAAGACAGCCACAGTGAAGTCCTCAATAGTGATTTTTATTAAATTAGTTGCTTTATAAAACATTGCAGATGTCATAGTTGTTAACATAACAATTTGCCCAACTGTAACTGTTGCAGTTTGCTAAGCAAGTTTTTGTTTTAAAATGAAGGAAAATGGCTGAGTTGTGAAAGATCTCCCACAACCCATAAAAGACCAAAAGGAAGTTTTGTTTTCTTACACTTAAACCAGGCAATTAACTGTTAAAGAATACCCAACCCATACAGCTGCATTAGTAGAAATTTAGATGAATGGAAACTAAACTTCATACTCAAGACACAAGTTGCGTTTTTCAAAGCAGCATCTCTCTGTGTCCTGACCCACCTGGTGTTTGCACGTCAGGCCCTGAAGCAGTGGGGCTCTTGGCTGCTGCGTGTCCTCCCGCTGAAGTCGGCAGTTCCCTGCACAATATACTGAAAACCTCAAGCTCTAACTCAAGACAAAGCAATTGTAATACTAAGTGCACACCACGCCTTGCTGCAAACTGCTGCTGTCACCAAACAAGTCACCCTGGAGGTACAGTTAAGGCCGTATCGCTGAGCTGTGCTGGTTATAATACTTTTTGTCTGTTGGAATTAATTTCCAATTTAGTTGCTGTTACTATAAAATAGCAACAGTTACCATTATCAGAATTTTGGGGGGTTGAACTCCAATTTGCAGAGGTTTTAAGTGTCCTCATTGTAACCCCCTCGGGCGCCCAGTGCATGAGCACGGACCCATCCAGAGCTCAACCACCAGCACAGAGATACTGCAGTTCTGATTGTAGCATTTGGCAGAATTTAAAGGAAGAAAAGTTGTGCTACATGTTTAAGGGATTGTGGGCAACAGAAAGACAACAGAAGGGGAGATTAATGTCACATGAAGTCTTCAAAGTCTTGTACGTATTCTCCATCGTATCCTCCGTAATCAGCCAGGTCATCTTTCATCGTAGCCTTTAAACCACCACCGGGCACAACACCTTTTTTCTTCTTTTTGGCTTTATTCTGCTTAAAGAGGAAGAGCATGTTTACTTTAAAATCCATACTGATTTGTCCTGACTCTAGAGTAATACCACGTCTCTGAGGGGTGAGCATTTGTGTGCATGTGCCTTTGCCATGATTTCTACCCCTTGTTTCCTCCCACAACGTGACCTGTTCAGGTAAAGCTGTGACATTTCCAGGTGTCCCCCAGCTCCCGCATCACATGCTTGCCCAAACTATTCTATGATTTATCATCTGTTGCCTTTCATCCTGTTTTACATAGACTCTGAATAAGCAAAACTAAGTAAATGCAAAGTCTGGTGTTGAGTTTTGTGACATTACCAACTGCTTTTATCACCAGAGTGGCTGAGTGTCTTCCTTGCAAAAAAAAAATCAAAGTTCTAGGCAAACTTACAAAACATTTCACAGTAAAGTTTTCCTTCACTGGATTGAGTAGGTGCAGCTTTCAGTGGTTGACCAAACTGATTTACATGAAAAGCCAGGAGAGAAGAGTATAAAAATTGCAATTTGCCACATGAGCCCCTTCAGCTGCAGAAATACACACAGTTCTTACCTTTTCTTGTTTTTGTTTTTCACTGCATAGTACTGTCAAAGTATTCGTGATCTTTTTCAGATCATCAACTTCCACTGCATCAGGGAAGAAAAAGAAATATTGCTCAGCAACGTGGTTCTTAGAAGACAGTTAAATAATCTCACATCAACATTCTCTAAAAACTAGAAATAAGCATGAAGTATAGGCAATTGCTTGATTGAAATAATCAAAACACACACTGGGTAATTCACAATTACTATTTCCCATGGTTCCTTGTAAGCAGCTTGAATGTTGTAGAAGGTAAAACTTGTACATTAAGAGCTACTGAACACAAAAGTCTTAATGAGGAGGCATTTGAACAGTAAAATATGGATACACTGAAAGGCAGTAAAAGATATCAAAAGTACTTCAGCCAACCAGAGCAGTGGAAAAAAGAGTTCAAGTTCTTTTGTCTCTGTATCATTATATGTTGAATTCCAGAACAATTAATTTTGCAGTCCTGGAATTACATGAACTGAATTTTATAAGTTTCCCTCCAAATGAGCTACTCAAGTTACCTGGCTCAGAGAACTTTTTAAATATTATTATTTTTTAAATGGCTTCAAGAAAAACATGCAAGATTTAGATCAGCATAAAAATTCCCACTTTTGAGGATGACTGCCTTGAACTTCAAGACACACATGTCTTTAACTGACATGCAGAAACTCTTGGACCAGCACACAGCCTGTAAGAAAGTTTGTGGGGATGGAACTGGATGCTCCTCAGGGCAACAGATTAGTACCTCATTTAGTGTAAACTACACAGTGCAAACCACATCTTCATTTAATGTTCACTGCACCAACATGTTTCCAACTTCAACTCCATTGCACTGTTGGTAGCAGAATATTCTAGGATGTCTTTTGTTTAACTTACATGAAATACATACGTCTCGAACTAACGCTTCCAAAAAACTGGCGTAATGTAATGATTTTTCATACTGTGTGATTTTATCTTTTAGTAGTTTGCCAAATTCTGTAAAGTCGTCTTTTGAAGAGGGATTCATGGCATCTATTCCACAAGTGTTATTTACACCTGCACAGAAAGACAGAGGAATTGCAGAAAAGCAGCTGTGAGCGCTAAGAAATGACCCAGAGACAGCGGCATCTGCTGGCACCAGGTCCCCCCCTCACCCCACCTTTCCCAGACCCCAGCCCGGGTTTGCTCACACCAGCTCCTGCCACACAAAAGGCAACAGCCCCAGCTCCTGACCTGTGCAGAAAAAGGTTTTCCTGCAAAGCTCAGGAATTGCAACAGCCATTCCTGTTCGCTGCAGCGTGTCCTACATGAAGCTCCTTTCCTCTTAGATAATTCCTGTTTGAGTTCCTAAGCGCAAAGTTGAGTTGCTTCTTCACAACTGTGTTCAGTTTCCCCCCCAGGCACTGTCCTCCTCCAGAAGCCTGACAGAGCAGAATTTTCCCTGAGTAATAACCTGTATAATCCACTATAATCAAGGAAACACGCTTTCATGTTTGAAGCACGCTGCTATGAATCAGTATCTCTGCTGGTTCCACCAAAGCACAAAACCAGACTGATCTGCTCCAGGCCTAGGCCGGGACACCAGCTCATCCACTGACCCAACTGGCTCGCTTGACATCCAGCCCATTGCTCAGACTGCCCCACGTCAGCGTGTGTGAGCTGTGCTGAGCCGCGCTCAGCCAGAGCCTCGTTACATCCAGCACATTCACAGACAGCACCTTTGAAGGTTTTTTTTTCTTTTTAAACACTCATCTTTTTACCAGAAGTACCAATATGTTGGAAAATGTAGTCACCATCTTTTTCCTGTAACCTCCTACCAGGACTGTGAAGAAAAAGCACCTTCTACTCTAAAGATGTTTTTGTGGTTCTTGCAACTGGTCCTTTGCACCCACACATGCCTCCAGTAGTTTGAATTTAAACCCTCTTTATTCTCACTAATGCAACCTGCACCTGCTCCGACACCAAATCCTGCTTGGCTCTTTTTGGGGGTATCATCTCGACATAACACAGTTTTATTTAGAGGATCCAGCTCTTTTGTGTACTTGCACTTACCAAAGGTTTCTTTTGCTAACTCAAGGTCTGACTCCTCTTGTAATTTCTTTAGTCGTAGTTTGTCTGCTAACTGTTCTTCTGGTGTAAGTTCTTTATGTTCCTCTGGTGCATCTAACTGAATTTAAAAAGGTATATAGAGAGAATGTTATATTTCTTACCCTTGAGCAGAGATAGGATTAAAAAATCCTGTTTTTTCCAGTGCCACCCGAGTCGCTTCTGCCTGAAGCAATAAACCCCAAGCACGTACAAACCCGAGAACCAGCCCGTGAAGTACCACAATGCCACTCTGTTTAATAAATTGCTTATTTTACAAGAAGCGGGAAGAAACAGCCTAGCTTTCAGTTTCAGAACTGCATGTTTTATCATGTAGCACTTACAAAAGAAACAGATAAGCATTATGCCAATAACTGGTTAAATTACAGAGAAATTAAAGCTGACATCCCCCAGATGTTCTTAAGCATAAGGCTTAAGTTTGTTTTCTCAGACTAGTCAAGATCTTTACAGGTCTTGTTCAACCTCAAAATAAAAAATCCTACCCTCTAAATTTCATGAGACCTGAAAGAAATAAGGAGTTACCCTTTTTTTAAGCTCCTCTTGCTTTTTCTTCTGTAGCTTTTCTTTTTCTTTAATTTTTTCTGCTATTTTCTTTTTTTCTGAAACCTTTGGTTCTGTAAAACATTGAACACCACAGCACTTGAGAGGTCTGCTCATTTTACTGCTGAAACACTCCTCAGAGTGAAAGGCACAGAGCCCAGTTACTGGAATCCCAACATGCTTTGTCAAAAAAACCCAACCCCATTAAGAGGTTTTGATTCTTCAGATACACTCAAGACGGACAGAGTCTGTTCTGATGCTGCAAACAGAGCCACATGTTTAAGTCTTACCTTGTTTTATCTCTGTCTCCTTTACTTCCTCCTCTTCCTCCTCATCATCCCAGTTATCCTGCAAAATAAGTTTTAGTTAAGATTCTTTCACAGATATTTTCTACTTGTTTGGGTAACAAGAAAAGCATCTCACACGTAACCTCTCTAAGTGCTCACAGACCCATGACTGTTCTGTCCTGGGGCAGGAAGAGGCGAGAGCTATACAGGGAATGGCTTTGGGGAGCTGACCCCAGGTGTTCCAGGGCCAGTTCTGACCATGAAAAAGGCAGATTGTAGTCAAAGCATCAGAACGCTCATGTCAGTGTAGTTACAAAAGCAAAATCACCAACAGTCAAATCAATGCCCACAGTAAAACTGAGTTTGTAATAATTCCTTTGATTACACAGTACCAGATGCTGGAATGCCAGGAGGTGCAGGCAGGTGATGCAGCCACCGCTGGAAACCCACAGCTCGGCTGAAACCACCTGAAACCCCAACACGCTGTCACCACCGCAGCCCTGTTCCCTCCCAGCACCACCGGCGTGTCCCTGTCCCGGGGCTGGGACTCCGCTCCTGGGGCTGCACGTGGGACAGGACACGTGGACACAGCAGCCACCACAGCGCGGTTCTGACCAGCAGCTTTCTAAGAGCCAAAGGAGCTCTCAAAAGACTCTTCCCACAAACAAATCACCCAGATGTTCTCCAGCAGCCACCATGTTCTCCAGAGCACGGCGTGTTCAGTCTCAGCCGTGGTGTTCGCAGTGACTCTGCCTCCAGTTTGCACCTTCTCAATCAGACCCTGAGGAAACACGTTCTCTACAGCACTGACCCGCTGCTGTCACCTGCAGGCTCAGCCAGCGGCGACTTGGCAGCTTCATCCTGACACCTCCCTGCGTTTTGGCAAGATCTGTCCTTGTCCTAGTGCCACTGCAAATCCAAGCGGATGGCATATGCTTGCAAATCCATGCTCTCAAACTGAAGTTACATCATGTGGGACCCAGTGTGTACACACCACCGGTTAAAGAAATCTCACAGGAATCTAATTTTAGTTACCTGTTTCAACTCAAGTTGCAAGCTTAAAAGAGTACATTTGCCAACACCCCCTTTACACAAAAAATCACACTTACTGTCAATACATCATTATAGGTAAGCTTGAAAACCATAAATCCCAATTTTTTTTTTATTTCGACCTCACAACAATAATGCAGGAAGTCACATAAGCTATTTATTAATCCCTAAGGGTTGCTACTGGCACGGCAAGATAAGAGACATTGGCGGAAACACTCGGTATTTCACTGCAACACACTGATCCAAGCAAGGAAGACACCCGAGCTCATCTACCAGCTGACTCGAGTTAATTGGCACTTGTACGGGATTCAGCTTCCCTTCCACATTCCAAGAGGCTGACTTGAATTTGGAGCAGCATTATTTTAGCTCCTATCTAATTAAGAGTTTGTTACACCCACTTCTTAAATAGCTCTTGTCATGATTGCTCTATATAGCTTGCTGCCTCATCCCCTGCCCTGTCCTTCACCACACATTTCAGAATGACACATTTCAGGGTGCAGAGCCCCAGCAGGGGGGCAGCCTGTCCGTGACACTGAGGTGCTCGGGGACGGAAGGGAACAGCTGCGTGGCCAGTGGGGACAGAGCGTCTGTCATCATGTTGGGAGCCCCTGCCCTCGGTAACGTCTCCCAAACGTACTGATGTCACAGGATGGTTTGGGTTTGAGAGACCTTCCCAGCTCCCCCAGTGCCACCCCTGCCATGAGCAGGGACATCTTCACCAGCTCAGGTTGCTCAGAGCCCTGCCCAGCCTGGCCTGGGATGTCTCCAGGGATGGGGCATCCACCACCTCTCTGGGCAACCTGGGCCAGGCTCTCACCACCCTCAGGGACAACAATTTCTTCCTTCGATCTAATCTAAATCTCCCCTCTTTTGGTTTAAAGCCATCACCCCTTGTCCTGTCACTACCTGCCCTTGTGAAAAGTCCCTCCCCAGCTTTCCTGCAGGTCCCTTCAGGCACTGGCAGCTGCTCTTAGGTCTCCCCAGATCCTTCTCCAGGCTCAACACCCCAACTCCCAGCCTGTTCCACAGCAGAGCTGCTCTAGCAGGCCCATGTCCCTCTGGTGTTGGGGGTCCCAGAGCTGGACCAGCACTGCAGGGGGTTCTCACCACAGCGGAGCAGAGGAACAGAATCCACATCCCAACCTGCTGCTCACACTTTTGGTGACAGCCCAAGGACATGGGTGGTTTCTGGGCTGTAAGTGCACATTACCAGGCTGTGTTGAGCTTCTCCTCAACCAACACCCCCAAGTCCTCCTCAGGGCTACTCTCAACCCATTCTCTGCCCAGCCTGTGTTTGTGCTTAGGGTTGCCTTCACCCAGATGCAGGACCTTGGACTTGGCCTTGTTGAACGTCATGAGGTTCGCATGGGTCCCACCTCTCCAGCCGGGTAGGTGCCCCTGGATGGTCCGTTCCCTCCAGTGTGTCAGCCACACCACTCAGCTGGGCGCTGTGGGCAGATGTGCTGCGAGGCCACTCGATCCCACTGTCTGTGTCACCGACAAACATGTTAAACAGCACCAGTCCCAGTGCTGGCCCCTGAGGACACCACTGGTCTCCACTGGGACATCGAGCCATTGACCCCAACTCTGAGTGTGACCAGCAGCCACTTCCACATTCACTGAGTGTCCACCTGTCAAATCCACGTCTCTCCAACTGAGAGCCACAGATGTCATGAGGGACAGTGTCAGATGCTTTGCACAAGCCCGGGTAGATGAGGTCACTGTCTCTTCCCTCGTCCACCAATGCTGTAACCCTGATCTCAACCGTAACCAAAGGGACGGTCGGCTGCCGGGAGCCGACCCGCAGCCCCACCAGCCAAACACCACTGGGACTGGGAACGGGAACCGCCAGCTCAGTGTCACCACAGGAAACACTCCTGGCCCAGCAGCGTGGGAGACGCCACGTCCGAGAACTCACTGCAGACGCGCGGGGGCCCCAGGGTGCTGAACACCCACTCACCCTTCTCCAAGAGTTTTTTTTACCACTCTCTTGGAGGGAAAAAAATGCTTTAGTGCTCTATCTTTGCACTAAGTAAATCAAAGAGGTCATCTTTATTCCAAAATATCCACTAAAGTAACTTAGAGCTTTGAAGTACTTCCACAATACTCATCTATGCACACTTTCCTAAAATAAGGCTATTGAAAACATCTTTCATTTCATGTACATAAGCCCTTAAAGAGAGCAACTCTCTTATTGTTTTGTGTGCTCCACAACATGTACCTTAGACATATGACAACGCACATTATTGCCCCAAAACCAAAAGATGCGACTGGAAAGCAGCAGGTCTCCAGCACTGGGGTTCCAGCTAAACCTGGATCTCTCCTTCCCCGCCAAAGGCCAGTGCCAGGCCAAGGCTGTCGCCTGCGCGACAACACGCACACCGCTCAGCTTTGGCTTTGTTAAGCACAGAATTGCCCAAGAGCAAAAGGATGCAAATGCCTTGGCAGGAGGCCCGTCTGCTGGGGGACACTGCAGAGAAGTTTTGTTACTGATGAAGACACTAATTTTAAACCCAGGTAAGTAAAAATTTCCTGAACTTAACAGTTATTTTAAGTTCATTACTAAAAAAATATTCCAAAATAAACTACAGGATCTGGATATACAAACCACATTACAAAGTGTGAAATATCAACCTGGAGACAAACTCATGGTCAGAAAACACTTTGTGCTTCTATTTTAGACCAGGTCATTTTTACCACATTTTTGTGCCCAAGGTAGACCAGTGCAAACCAGGTATTTGGAGCCAAAGCAACCACCAAGCCCTTTCAGTCTTTACATACACAGAGCAAATCAGAGTAGAATACACCTGCTTTCTTTGCTGGCCCGGTCCTCCTCTCTAGATGCAGCTCCAGTGCTACAACCACAATCCCTCAGAGAGTTAAGTGGCTGGATTCTTACTACAGGTGCGAAAACTGTTCCTTTATTCAAACAGCCACACAAAGCACAGGTGTCTTCAGAGAATAAGACTCCTGGACACATTCTATGGTAGCAGAAGAGTTTCTCACTTCCAAAGGCAGGAGGAAAAGCAAGCCTCATATACACATATACAAATTATATATATGCACATATAGTTACATGCTAACCACACTCTTGACAAATGACTGTAGCTACTGTACACAGAGATACTTGTAGTTACTTTGCCTGCTGTAACGTGACACCTGCGATAACTACAGGGTGGGGGTGTTATTAAAAGGGAAAATGGACAGTCTGTAACTTACATGAATTTGTTAACTTTTTTCAAAAAAAGATTAACTACTTTTTTTTTTATAAAAAGAATACCCACTCTAAGCTCCAAGGACAATTGTGTTGGTGTTTTTCAGAGGTTCTCGTAACACAGTCAGTGGCTCAAATAACAAACCCAATGAATCCTCACCACGTGGGCCACAACACTCCACTCCAGAAAGCTTCACATGGTGACCACGCTGCAGCCACCAGGTCACCTCCCGAGATTGTCTGTTACAATATCTCAGCAGCTTGTTTTGAAACAAAAAGGACTTTTTCAGTCCACCTATTTCCATTCCTTACAGTCATCAAGAATGTTCCTTGTATGTTCCCTGGCATCATTTTGCTCACTGTCCACAGGAACACGGAGCAAACTGAGGTTTCTGTGGCACCCACCAGCTAGTCACCCTGGCTCACTACTGTACAGCTGGAAGTAAGCAGAACACCAGCTTTTATGGCAGGTCTGCTTTCATCAGCATCAGAAATTAACATCCACACATTTTCATACTGATTCCATGCAGACATCACTCTCTGGAGCACAGTAAAAACCTGGTCCAAGCAGTGTCTTAAATGAACACGTTTTAAGCGACCTCGGCACCACCAAATCTGAAACCACACTGTGAGGCTGTTGTACTTTCCAGCTACGGGTGGTGGGGCCTGGGGGTGTGAAGAAGTAGGAAAAAGGGTTGGCAAAGAGATGGTGCCACACGGAAGATGGTTCTGGTGAACAGCAGGAGTCCAGCAGTGCTGTCATTAAACCCAACTCTGATGTCTTGCCCAGCACATCAGACGCAGAACTGCAAACCTCAGAGGCTACAGAAAGCTGCAGGAAAGCGCCCAGCAGCCTGGCAAGAGCTGGGAACAGCAGGTGGGTCCCTAGAGAACATAAGACCCCCTCTTCGGCCTTGAAAAGCGTGTCTGTCTGTCTGTCCGTCCGTCCCCTGGAAGAACCAGCGCAGCGGGAACGAGCCCCGAGCAGAAACGCCGGCCCCGAGCGGGGGCCCTGGGGCAGAGACCGGCCCGTTCTGCGCTCTGCGCTGTGACCTGGCTGGGCCCGACCGCTGCCCTTTCGGGGCACCCACATCGCCGCGATCCGCCGCGGAGACCCCGCCGCCCCAAGGGCCCGGCCCGGGCCGGCGCGTCGCCGCCCACACCGCCTGAATCCGGCCGGGCCGAACCCGGCGGGAGGTTCCTCCCGGCCCCCCCGCCCGGCCCGCGGCCCCGCACACGCGGCACCTCACGGCACAGCCGGCGGCGGGCCCGGCCCCGCTCCCCGGTCCGCTCCCCCCGCGGCTCCGCCAGGAGGGCCCGGCCTGGGCCCGCCCGGCCGCACCTTCACGTCGTCCTCCTCATCCTCGCCGGCCCAGCGGTCTCCGGCCACTCCCGGCACCAGCCGCTTCGCCACCGGCTCCACCACCTCGAAGCTGTCGGCGTCTGTGGGGGAGAGGAGAGGGCGTGAGTGCGGGCGGGCGGGCGGACGTGGGCACCGGCGGGGCGCGGCGGCCGCCACTCACCCCACGAATCCACCGCCTCCGCCGCCATCTTCCCCGCCGCGCCGCGACCGCCGGCGCTCTCAGCAGGCACGGTGAGGCAGCCGCGCCAGAGCGGCCCCAGCCAGCGCCGCGCGCGGGGCACGCCGGGACAGCGGCGGACTGAGGGGGGCCGCGCCCCGCCCGCCGAGCCCCGCCCAGCGCTTTGAGGGGCGGGCGGCCGCCATGGCGGGAGCGCGGGGGAATCGGGCTGCTGGGCCGAGGGGTTGCTCCCTACTTTCCGCGTGCCTCACCCCCACAGGGTCGGCTCCCTCAGCGCCCGTGGGCGCGGTGCTCCTCGGGGGAAGGGCCGTTCCCCGCGGGCGCTATCGCGGCGCGGCAGCTGCGGCCAGAGGAGCCGCGCCCGGCGGGCAAGAGCGGCTGCCGGAGCTCCCGCCGGGGACGGGGCTGGTGGGAGCGCTCACAGAGATCCGGGGGTCGGGGCGTCCACGCCGGGAGAGTGAAGCGGGCGGTGCTTTGAACAGGGTGACACCACAGAAACAGCATCATCTTCGAGAAATCAGACCCGGGCAGGGCGAGCTGGGCCTGCTGGTACTGCTGCCCTGTCTCCTTCAGGAGGAAAGGCGAGTGCGCTCCTCTGGACAGCCCTATGGAAATATTAATGTGCGGTTCCAACAGAGCGAAGGGCAAAGGCAGGGGAAACTGCCCAGGTGTTGGCCGCTGAACTTCCTCAGCTGACTTTTCCTTCAGGTGGCGCAGGTTCTTCTTTTTCTTTGATAGAGCGGAAGTGTAAATGCCACCTCCAAGAGTACAATAAAAGCTGGAAACATTCAGTTTATCCAGTTTACTTCGCCTCAGCCTCCCAACACTGGGATTTCTGTGAGAATCTGAGCAATTAAGGGGAAAGGGAGGAGATATTTTTGTCTGAAGAGAATAAATTTAGAACGTGTGTCTTTCATATAACAAGTGGAATGATCTATGGTACTACATGTTAGCTAGAAAAAAAATTACTTCCAAATTTTTGTCATTTTTTGTCATTACCCATTTACCGGGCAATATAAACAATAGAGACACAACTACAGATCAAATAGTGGCACAAGTTCCATCCTCACCAAGGGGTTTCGCAAGCTCAATATGCTGTGAAGATAATTATGAAATGGCCAAGAAGTGTGCAATGCCAACGAACATATTAATTGGAAAAATATTATGGCTGAAGTTTTCTGCTTAGGAGGAGAAACAAAACAGAAACGGATCAGGCCCTGTGGTCATTTTACTAGAGATCCACAGAATGTGCCTCACAATGAAAACCAGATTCAAAGCAAGAGCATCTGAAAAGAATCTGCCGTGACAATTTTGGTACATAAACCACATCTATTTTTTTTCTTGTTTGGTCTCCAGTATCCTTAGTTTTTCAAACACACGCGCCACGTCTTTCTGTTGTAAAGGCTGAAACTGAATGAGAAACATCCTGCTCTACAGGAAAGTCTTCAATGAAGGATTATACTAGCTAAAAATCATAAAAACAGTAGCCAGAACATAAATATTTAATATAAATCTTTATGATTTGATATGCTAGAAATGATTGCAGAAGAAACACAAGTTTATAGAACACAAGTTCTCTTCCAATTGTATTTTACAAGCCTATCAGTACAATGGCATATTTACAAGTATCAAAAAATAAAGCAAACCGGTATTACATTAATAGTAAAGACAACCAAAATAGTGATGTGATTCACAAAATGTGTACAAGCTCCTCCTTCGCAGACCATCCTTGCTTGTTTCCAAACAAAATCTCACGCGACCAATTTTTTTTTTTACTTATAATTTTTGACATCATTGTGACTCCTAGCTAAGAAAATGATGCATCTACGCTACTTCTCATCAGCCATTTATCAACAAATCTCTGAGAGCAGATCTCTAGTGTCTTCCAGAGACTCAGTGACACTGAAGGAATTTAATGCGACTGTTATTTTTTTCCATAACAATTGTCTTCTCATGACCTACCACAATGGTAAGGGCTCTGCACCTGCAGTCCTCCTTGCCACAGTCACTCCGTGTTGCTCCAGGGGTGTTTTTTGGCCAGATCTGCTCCCGGCACAGACTCGCCCAGCACAGGCAGCAGGTGACGAAGGTGACGCAGGGAGGGATGGAGAAGCTGGCGAGGAAGATCCCAGCCCAGGCCAGCAGGGAACTGCACCCCCCACTGCCATCCTGGGTTCTGTCAGCCTGCACAGTTCAACTTCACACTATTCACAGAATGGATTTTAAAGTCCCTTTTAACTCCAGTTCTCAAAACAATCTTTTTTGCCTGAAGATCCTGATGGTAAACCTTTGATGGATTACTTCTCCCAGAAAGAGGCGTCTGTCTTCCAAAAATGAAGACATTTCTCTCGTTCTCGGGCCATGAACAGCTGTGCGCTGCGTTCTAACCCTCAGTGTACGTCTGTGATTGCTTTTCTGCTTGTATCGGTCCTTGATAGTGAGTTTAAGAAGTCTAATGGCGTGAGACATGGAACTGGCAGGAGACGTGGAGTTGGTCTGACTGCAGATCAAAGGTACCACCTGTTGTCTCTGCCACACAGACCCACAGAAGCCTTTCACCAGAAATATGCTACGTCACCCAACACTCTGCTTGCTGTGGAAGACATTATTTCAAGTAAAAAATGATGAGTTTTGCTTGGCACCTGTTGGAACAAACTTCTCCAACTGAGCTGACATCACACCAGCAGGAATTATGTTTTTAAACTGACAAGAGGTTGTGAGTGTTTACCTTCTGGCCTTGACTTCTTGAATTCCTTGAAGTTGTGCTGTAGCTCTTTGTACTATGTTGGCATTAACTGCCCATGGAAAGGTTGGCTTTGCCAAGGGGCTCTCCCAGGCAGAAGTCGATGAGAGTGCATCCAGGGGACTGGAACGCACAGGGAGCCTTTCTAATTCCCCACGCTCAGGCGGGCTCAGTGCTGCTCCTGTCCTCGCTCGCAGCAAGAGGGACCAGGAAGGACGGCAGCCATTATGCCCTGCAATGCAGGCAGGGGCTTGCTTTAGCTTTTATATCAATTGTGAAGGTGAGAATCACAGAATCTGCTTTGATATACTAATGGTAAGCTGTTCATTCAAGGTGGTTTAGACAAAGAAGACTAAAGGGTCTGATCTGCAATGCAATACTACACGGAAGCCAGAAGCAGGAGGAAAAGTAAAGGAATATGGGTATTTACTCCGTAGAGTCCCAATGTTTTTGTTTCTGGCCATGATTCTGTACCGAACAAGCCAACCCTGTGGTTGCAGAGCACGGGCCCACATTACTCTGCTGCTGAGGGCAGAGGGTTGATGGATTTCCCCCCACTCCACCTTCTCAGCCCTCTCCCTTCAGGGCTTGACTCCGTCCCAGCTGTTCCAGTTCAACCACTGCCCTCCAGCTCTGACGACAAGAACCGCGTCTGGGGAGGGGGACACTGTGCGACCGGCAGTGAGCAGGAGCAAACTGGAGCAAACTGGCCTGGCCCCCCCACCAGAACTGCGCTGCGTTCTCCAGCACCGTACTTGCAGAGCTCGGCGCTGCTGAGAAAGAAGAGACGTGTCCTGAGTGGGCCTTTGCTGGTACCACTCTTGGTTTGGGACATTTTTAATCAGCTCTTCAAACATTCAGGCTTTCTGATACATTTCAAAAGTAACAAAAAAGTGTCTTCCTACACAGATGGAAGGTGAAATGAATCAAAGGCAGAAAGGAAGCCAATAATACCAGGGTGAACACTATTCTAGCTATATAGCAATATAAAGAAAAAAAGAGATTGAACATGTATTGCCAAAACAAGTATGGAAGATGTTATTTTGGTGTCAGAACCAAGAATGCTCAAACCTAGAACAGAATACATATGGACATGTAAAATTAACATGCGATTACCGCGATCAAGCAAAAGGCCACAAATGAAATAATTAAGAACTTCGGAAATATGATGTTGTGTTTTCTAAAAATACATAAAGTTGGAATAAATGATACAGCTACAAGATAAACTGCTGGAGTTACGCAATTTTACATTCAAGACTCGAGTGACGCTCGCAGGGACTCCCCGGCTGGCAGGGGTGACAGGCTGAGCCACTCGTGTCAGAACAGCCGAGTCTCACCCAGGAGACTCAGAAATGAAAATAAACCCCCATGGATTGTACCTCTGCTCCATGCAAAGACTGTTCATGCCAGAGTGTTTGACACTTTTAGGAACTTACATTTTGAAGCAGGTAGACTCATTCTGCAAAGAAAGCTCAGAATGATAAATACCAGACTTGCAGCACATTAAAATATTAATATTTAATATGTTTACTAAGCAGTCTCTGTTATTTTTGCTGTGCATCTATGTAGAACTAAATCCCTCCATTTACATTTTTATTTCCCTCACTGATCTGATCGTCACAACACAGATACAGCTGTAAAGTGCAATGTATGCTTTGGTTTCCTTAACTAAAGAAGCACTTTGAGAATGGTTTTCGCCAAAGACAGGACCATGTGTGTAAGGACACTATTGGAACAGGTGATCTGCTCTTTACAGGCAGAGAAAAGCGATGAACTACTGAACAAAAACCGTTTCATTCTGCGAGACTAGTGAATTTTAAAGCAGTTCTTTTATGTCAATTACTTGGAGAAATTTGGAAGAATTCCACATTAAATAAGGATTTACTGTTAAACTAATTAAAAATCTCAGATTTACGTTGTAACAAACAACTAAAAAATAGTTGGCAAACCATGTAGTAATTCAAATACAAGCTGACCATTTTCAAAATCTATAAATATTTCCAGAACCATCTTATCAACATAAAAACAGGAAGGAAGGGGGCTGGTTACAGGGTTCACACGTTGCGCAAAAGCATATATAAAGGTAATGTTATGTACATTTTATTTCAATAAAGACATAAGACAAACAGCGTAAAGATGCCCAGATGCCCTAAAGATAAATACATTTAAAAGATTCTCATTAAAATGAATCTGTAGTATTTCTTTCCTGCAAGCAAAATACCTTTCTTTAAATACAAAAAAAAATCAGTATTCTGAATTACAAATGTTTTCACTTTTTTGCAGAAAATCTGCCATGATGTTTTTTTTTTTTTTTAATGAATAAGGATTTTCCACAAAACAGGCTTGCTCTACATGCTAATTTTTTAAACAGTTCAGTGACACAATGTGCTAGCTACATACACAACAGATAATATAGTAAGAAAACACTCAACCTGATGAAAAGTTAAAATCTTCGTTAATACACTGGAAAAAGTTGACATAACTCATGCCTTTTAAAATCAAAAATACAAAAATTAAATGTTTTGCTAAAAAGATTTTCCTTATTTTAAGGACTCATTTGAAAATGAAGCTGCATGTAATTTGTACAATAAAATTGTACAAGTAAACAGGTAATATACATAAAAAATTAATTGACATACCTCTCAATTATCAGTTGTCCACCTTTAATTTCCAATACTGTACTTTCTTAACAAGCATACAAAATATCAAACTTCTCTTTAGAAAAAGTGCCATTCTGTGACATCTTTTACACAAAACCACTCTGAGCCTGTGGCGTTAATGCAGTCGAGAGGCGAAGCATCCTGACTCTTACCAACACTCCTTTCCATAAAAAGCCTCCGGCACAGGAGTGTACACACCAGTACAAAAATATCGGCCTCTGGCGGGAGCTGCACCGGGACCACGGCTCACAGACCCTTCCCACAGCAAACCAGTCCGAGCGCAGCTGGGCCATCGTGCCAGGCGCAGCCGTGTCTCCCGGCTCCACCAAGCAGCTCAGAGCGCGACCCCGCGCGTACCGGGGCCGTTGGAGGGAATTGGGACCCACCTGCGCTCCCTGCGCAGCCCAGGGATCCGTCTCCATTGGCTGTGCTGCCGCGAGCTCCCGTCTGTCCAGCGCACACGCCATCACACCGCTTCCCAATATCCTACCAGGCATTCTCAGAGTCTTGTTACCTAGCCAGTCTCTTGATTTTTTTTAAAAGATTTCAACTACAGTAGAATATTACAGAAAGAAAATATAAATGCGGGGTTTTTTCTTTCTAAATGAAACTTACGTGGACTAAAAGTAGAGAATACTTTTAAACAAATATACAGTATGCAGGCAGACAAAGCAGGAAAACGGCCATCCAACTGTTTAATAAAAAAAACTAAGAAAATTTGGCTATTTCCAGAAAAACTATGAAGCGCCTCAACTAAAAGGAATGCATAATGAAATTCTAATCTAATACAGGTCAAAAGTGTAAAAAGGTTATAAACCTGAACAGGAAAAAGAAAACAACTTTTACTGGCCATTCCTGTTGAAATGAGAATCTGAAAAGTAACAGAAAAGTGGCTACAAACCCACTTAGAGCACCGAACAGAGAGAAAATAAGAGTCCATTTTCAATCTCTGTTATATCATAAAATCCTGTGTTTCTACAGGTCAAACTGCTGGTGGCAGAAACAGAATTCTTTATAAACTGCAGATGTCCTGTACATAAAAAAATTTCATTGGAGTCGCACTAGTTCTAAAGACTGTTCTGTTCTAGCCTACCTACTGCGCTGTACTGGATTGTTCTGAATGGATCCAACCTCCGATGCACAAAGTCTCTTTCTGTAACCCTTGATTATTTTTGGGCACCAAAGATAAGAAAAGCAAGACGGGGTACAAAAATGCAAAATTTCAACAGTAATGGCAATGTTTTGTTTCAGTCCAAAAGGGTCCTGCATTTTCTCCCCTTCAGTAATTCGAGAAAAGGCTTTAGTCTGGGGGTAGCAAGTCATGCAAGCGAAATCTGTCTCTGATGTGAGGTCGGACATCTTCGTTCTGGAGGAGAAAAAAGAAAAGGTGCCAGTTTTAGGAGAATAAACACATCTATAGATCAGATTTTAACAGGGTCTATTTTCTAACACCACTATTACAATATAACAAAATATAAGCCATGAATATATGTATTTACAAGAGCCTTACAGAAAAAACTATGTAACATTCACAAGTTAGGAGTAATTTCTGTGCATTTTAAGAACAAAGGCACACATCACAGCCAACAATAGGCATTATTTAATCTAAATGCCTACAGATTCTCAATTTCATTATAATAGAGGTTACAATTCTCCATTTTTTTGATCAAAAGCAGTTAGAAATAATGATGTTCTGTCTTTTAGTATGTAAATAAGTCCTTATGCATACTTGAATTACTGCCCAGAGTATCCTTTTCAAAAAGAGACATACATGACTTAGCAGTCTACATCTCAGCAACTCTGAAAATCCCAAAATATATGACAATACTTAAAAGAGTGAACTAACATATTGGGCAGGGGCCTGGGGAGGAGCCAAGTCAAGGAAACACTTACCAGCTCTACAAGTTTCTCCAGAAATGGAATCAATTTTAGGAGTTCATTGTCATTTTTATCCATGAACCAGCTTTCTATAGGAATTCCATTTGAAAGCTGAAGTAAAAATAAAAAAATCATCAACACATGATTTACAGTTAACTTACCTAAGAATATTGTGAAATAGCATTTTGGGGAAAAACGTTTCCAAGCTAGAGTTTATTAAAATGTACTTTTCCTCTAAAGTTTGTATTAACTTCCAAAATATCTCCTTCCTTTGCATCCATCACTATAAACATTTCCACATGGAAGCTGAAACAGGACTAGCTCTAAAAGCTCTACTCAACTGAAAAGCATTGGTATTTTGAGAAAATGTGATGTTAAAGCACACGAGGACACTGACAGTGTCCTGGCTGTACACAGCTTGTGCACATGAGGGCTCTTCAGAAATGCAGAATGAGAAATAAACCTGACTGGTCACATAGTCTGCTCGTGTAACAAGGCGCTCGCTTTGCACTTGATCAGATCTTCATAAAAATAAGAGAATATAAGTAAACCTGTGTGATTTGTTACAGTTGGGTTCGTAAACTTCAACACAAACCTGAGCACATAACTTAAACAAGAAGTTAAATCCCACTGCAGTTTTTGGCCACCTGCTGTCAGGAAGGTTTTGCCGCACCTGAGGAGTTTGCCGACAGCAGTATCCTTACCTGATAAGCAAAGGCTTGCGGTGAATTGTCAATTATGATCGTTTTTGAAAGATCTCTGCCAAGAATGTTTAAATCTTTGATGTAATTTCCTTGTACACAAACACAATGCTCACGGAAAAGTCGATGCCTGTGATTGAGGTAAAATACTTGTTAATGAGACAAACCACAACACCGACATTGCACGGGGAAGAGTGAACTCCGCCAAATGTTACCCAGGATTTTCTCTTCTGATCCACTTAACTCCTTTTAAAGAACTGTCCCCTTTTTTCCCATTCACTTGTGAGCTTTTTACTGGTAAAATTACTAGCTACGGTGATTTGATATTAACCTAGTTCTGCAGGTGGTTGTTTGTATTTAAACAAAAAAGCTCAGCTCAGATGTATCAAATATATCTCAACACGCTCTGGCTTTCTAACCATTTTTGCAGCTGGATTGACAAAGGAACCCAAAATATTCAATGAATTTGCAAGGCCCCAAGATCAGAGATTAGTTCTGCACAGGAGCCAATTTGTTGGTGTTTATTATTCCTTTATTTTGTTCCAGCTATTCCAGCACACAGCTCCCCATGCCACTGCATGCTGGAACACAAAGTATCACAAGAAATTTTTTCTACGTTACCTCTCTTTGCAATTAACCTATTTCACTTATTAGAGCTTGAAAAAAGCCTCGAGGCCAAAACATTCCATCAACTTCTTCCTTTCCAATTAGTCTACTCCCTTTTAATTTTTTACAAAAGAAGTACATAGTAAATGGATGGATAGACTAAAAGGACTGGATTAAAAAATACCAGGAATAAAACTGGAATTTCATGGAATATCAACATAATTCTAATTTAAAAATCATCGTAAACCAGACATTTTCGGTTTTACAGAGCTGTATTATAATGCTGTTTTTAAAGCTGCTCATATTTCAAATGAAGTTTTTAGAAGCGGTACATAGTGTGCTTAATTTCCTAAAGGCCTTGAGTTCCTGATGTTGCTCTGGAGAGAAATAAGCTGACACCTGGGCAGCCAGCGAATGTGTATATATACACATATATATACATATATATATATATGTGTGTATGTGTAAATATATATGTGTGTGTATAGATAGATATATACATATATGTGTGTGTGTGTCTGTATCTATCTATCTATCTATCTATCTATCTATCTATCTATCTATCTATCTATCTATCTATATCTATGTATACCTAGATCCCAAGTCCCCCATGCAGTGCTGACATGCCCTGCATTGGGCTCCGGGCACAGTAACCCTGCCTCGCTGCCAGCGTTTCCATGGCATGTGAATCACAACCAAATTCATGCCTCACATGCACCCTCCTACGCATTATCAGCACACTGTTTGTCTGCATGTTTTATTATCTTTTTCCTGTTCCTAACACAGTTAAAACTGCAGTCCCAAATCAGACGTATTAGGTTCTCAGAGGCAGGTTTTTAGTGCCAGGGGTGCACACTTGGCCTCATTCTCTGTGCATGAAAAGGCCTCACTCACTCGTCTGTCCCGCTGGCTGTGTGGTTCAGCTCACTCGGCTATTCCAACAACCGAAAGCCTTTGCAAGTCTAGTTTTGTTGGCCTGTTCAAAACGCAGCGGCAAGTGAATTTACCAAAACCCAACTAGGATTCTGTTGCACATGCCACATTAACAACAAGTAATACGATGACTATTCCTGGATTAAACCCAGCCAACAGTTCATCTTTATGCTCTTAAGGAAAATGAGTTACAATGTGCCTAAGCTACCATGGGAAAATAGTGGATGTGACTGCTGTCTCAGTCCAAATGGTAATTTTATTACACGTGTAAAGAAAACTATGTTTTCACTGAAGAATATTACAACAAAATGAGGCAGAGAAGTGCTTTGTCAGTGATGCCCCAGGTACAGAATTGTACAGGTCTGACTCTAACCAAGCCCAGGTGTTTCCTTCCCTTATGGACACCCTATGCAGGGTGAATCCCCTCTTTGGTTTCAGCTTTCCCACGTCACAGTTCACCTTCCGGATGAGAATAACGTAAAGAATCTCATCTGGACGAATTTCTTTATGCCTTATGAACTGTTCTTGAGAAATGCCAGTCGCTTCCAAACAAAGCTCAGTATTAAAGAATGAAAAACCAAAACAACTTTACTAAAAACCCGACAAACAAGTTCTTTTGAGATTGAATAAGAAATAAAAATATGATGATTGTAAAGATAATTCTACAATTCCTAATTTATAAATAATCAATCAAGTTTAAATAGTTCAACAGTAATCTAATGCTCAGTTCCTTTGCTTTACCATAATGTAAATTCCAAAGCAGCTCAAACACGTTTGATGCCATGAGCAAGAATAACGTGCTACAGAGAACAAACAGGATGATTTTGGGCACAGGGGCAATATAAAGCTCGTGGGGTTTATCTGATCACCAAGGCAACAATTCAATCACTTAACTTTTCTCTCACTCTTAGACCAGACAAAACCACAAAGATTCAGTTTAGAGAGACACGCTGCAGTAACGAACATGTCATAATCACTTCCTTTCATCACGTTTGTTAGGAAATACTAGTTAGTTTGCTTACAACAGGTATGTTCATAATTTTCCATTTTTACCTGACCAGTTTCTTTTTAGGGTCTAGTATGTTCAATAGCTTGTCTGCATACACCTTCTTAGAAGCAGTAAAAAGAATGATCTATGGATAAAAGGGGAAAAAGTAATTATTTTACAGATAAGTATGTGAATATAGTTTAGAAGTGAGATTAAAAGGTAATGTCTAATTGTTTTTACCTCATAAATCTGAGACATACGTTCCAGGAATTCTCGGAAGAATGGCCTTAACCGGACATAAACCTGAAACAGAGATGGACTTTATTGAAGATTCAAAACACTGCAGCTATCACCTGCACTACTAAGTATCAGCTTGTCAAGATTAGGTCAGAGTGAACAGTATGAATAAACATCAAATATTAACTTCCTACAGAATAATAACTCAGCTTAAACAATATTAAATTAGCTTGCAGCCTAAGCACCTGTAAGTCAAAGTGTAAGATGATAAACACAGGCCTAACAATTTCACAGGAAAATCTGATGGAATTATAAATAATTTCAATTAAAATATAAAAAGTTGGACACTCTCTAAGGAAAAAATGAAACTGGTTGATCTGACTAAACATTTTGAATCAGCTTTCACCAGCTGGGCACCACCAGTTCAATTACTAGATAATGTGTGCGAGCACGTAAACTAAATAATCTTCTTAATAACCTTCTTCCACTAAGAAGGGGCTGTCAGGAGCGATAAAAAGAAAAGGCTTCAGCTGTTTCCAAATTTCCATAAATTCAAATGCCAGCAGCACAGAACTGCACACATACATGAATTATCCTCTGCAAAATCTTGTAGACTTCTGAGAAGAGATCCCAAGTTAGGAGACTTCTGCATCTCTGCTTTAACTGCAAATACCTGACTGGGGTCTCAGCCGGCTGAGCCGCAGCTCGGGGCGCTGGCAGATGTGTGGGTACACGGCCAGCACTGTCCTGCTCCTGTGGCACCAGTTCCATTGGGACTGGGACGATGCTCTGCTGGGGCGTCTGGCACAGCTCTGGGCTGCTCCAAGCCCCAGCGGGGACAACAACAGCTCATGCTCTGCTCACCACCCTCTGGGGCAGAGATCGCCCACACTTAGAGTACACAGTTTGGAGGAAACAGTTACTAAAATATCCCAAAAGAGAAGGAAGCATACTGAACTTGTAATTTCAACCAAGGTAATTTCAGCTTCATCAATTTTTTAACAGCCAGCTAGGAATAGGCTTAAATTCACCTTCAGTTCACAGTAAATCTCCATAAAGGATCTGTATGATTGCACTGAATTGTATCAAATTTCTATGTGGACCAAGGAGAAAGAAAAGGGGGATAGTTTAGTTTTGTATTACTTCATATTCTTAACACATGCTGCAATAGATCTTAGTCCTTCAAAGGAAGCACATATTTCTAAATGAAAGCGAATTTTATGATTTAGCTTAAAATTTGGTAAAGCCTTTATTTGTTTCTATCCTGAAGTTCTGAATGTAGTTTGCAGATGTACTACAGTAACGCTTCAGTTTTCTTTTTTTCTGCCTGCACTAGGAATAGTCACCAAAAGCAGAGAATCTGGGAACAGGTGTACGAAGGCCCGTTCCTTGACCACACAGACAATATGAATTTCCCTTCTCATTCTGGCAAATCCAGGATCAAATCAGCTACCGAGAACAGTGTGGAGAGTCTGCAGCCAGGCACTAAATAACATGCAAGTTGCTGTAAATTCAGTGCAAAGCGCTCACTCAGTATGTAGCAAGCACACAATGTGATCAGCAAACCTCCCTCCTTGGAACTCAGAGATTAAGGGGAGGTGAGTTTTTCTTTGCAGATGCCAAAAGGATTATTCTGTTTGTAGCATTTTTCCTGAGTAAATATTTACTTTATTGCAACCTAAATCTTTCTCTTCAAAACTAAAAAGTCATAGAAAGGACTTGAGTGTTTTCACTGCACACAAGATTAAGAGTTGCTAATAATGGTATGTGAAGAGGATGTTATTTGGTTCTAAGGTTTCTTCCAGGGCTTGATTTCAAATGAACAAGCCTATTCTCTGTTACGGAAGAAATACAGATGTTATTTCAGAAACAGCCTCTTCAACATGTCTCCTACAAACTCCCCTGGCAACCGAAGCAGTAAGATATCTGTTGATATTTCAGCTGCCACTAATATAAATAAAGCTGTTTTCTATATAATTTATTGTTCCTTTTAAATCTGAATTGAATTATATTGGTCACAATGGCCAGTTAAAATAATTTTAGAAATCATTCAATTAGATCAGAGAACAGTTCTGGTTGTTTGGGTTCCTCACGTGTGCACGCCCTGTGGGGTTTATTTTTCAGTTTGTTTAGCCTGTGGGTAATTGCAGCATCTTTGTAATGTGGTCTATTTTAGGTTACTGCCAGGCAGTGATAAGTGTGTATCTATCTTAATACAATATCTATTTTAATATCAGTCTTTCTCTAAGAAGTTCACATGTGAATGTAAAGAAGAAATCCAGGGAAAATAATTTCTCTGTAGAATATGTATTTCTAATCACAGCTTATACGCACACACATAAAATTTAACAATAACATCAATGGCAGGTTCACTGGTTTGTTTTTACTGGTTTGTGACATTCTGGCATAACATAAAACAACCACACCATTACACACAGCTCCGAGGAGCTGACACAGAACCCCAGGTAACCAAAGAGAAGAATTAAGTAACCAAAGTAGAACAAAACACACCCATCACTCCAGTGAGCAGATCTAATGTGACATATAATTTTTGAAAATACAGATAGAAGTCTAATAATAATTTTCTCCATTTTTAATTACTGAAAGTTTGTCAGAGATCCATCCTCATAAGTGCGTAACATATAAAAAAAGGCCCTCAAAGGTTTTTGGTGTTTTGTTTGTTTGCTTTTCCCCATCCAAACGACCATCATATTCCACTGTTTCAATGGCAACAAAATCCAACAAAATCTAAATGTGCAAAATCAAAATTGTCATTCAATGCCTTCCTCGTTCACAATACAAAGGACTTTAATTCTTTGAAGGTGGAATTGGAAGGAAAGATTATTCCTTTCATGCATTAAAAAACCTCAAAGATGTGTGTTCCACTTGGTGTCCCAGTCTCTGGAATGCCAATAAGGAATTTCAGTATACCTGTGATGTATCTCTATCGCTCAGGATTTGCCATCATTTCACAAGGTGAACGCCAGAGAGGGCTCAGTTCACCAGCCATGTGAAGCTGCACTTACTGCTGCAGCACAGCAGGAGTGCCATCGGCCCCGCACAGCCGGGCACCCACTGGACCCTGGGGATGCCAGAGCAGCACGAGAGCCACGGGACCTCTCCTGCTCCTCCCTGAGCCCTCGGCAGGCTCTGCCGCAGGGCCCGAGGGCACGTGCAGCTGCCTCCCTTCAGCCTGCCCCACACACGGCAGGCCTGGCTGCAGCCTGGGCTTGCCAGCTAAACAAGTCCAGCTCATTTCCCACTGAACCATGTCTTAAGTGATTCAAGATGAAGATCATCTCCTAACCAGACAGAGCTTCTTCAAGTGCAGCCAGCCGTGATTCTTCAAGGGGCAGAACTGCAATTCGAGAGGTTCTGCTGAACTAAGCCTGTCTTCCCAACCTAAGACCAGATTTCTCTGGATGCTGCCTGAGATACATGACGGCTTCCTGGCTTTCAGATCCAAAGCTGGATGGCTCTTCTGTTACTGCCGAGGAACAGACAGAGGGGAGCTGGTTAGAAGGGAGAGCCAGAATTCACAAGTATTGTTTATCTCATCCCACTGCCGTAACAAAGTAAAGCACCTACGTCTTCATCGGTGACAGCAAGACAGAATACATGGAACACTACACTCCATCACCTACAACTGACCAATGGAGCTCCCGAACATCTTTCAAGGATCACAAAGATCAAAGGGAATTATTCTGTGATGGATCCATAAAGATGCATTTCCACTGAAGAACTGAGCAAAATGGAATATAGTGATCAGGAGAGTGTGCTCAGAGGCAGTGGCTGACCTTCTCAAGGCTGCAAGAAGCTGCTCCTTGGCAAAACCAGCCCAGACACCAGAGAGAGCTACGAGAAAACTCAGCCAGGACCCACATAGTAACTGTACAATGCCATTAAATAAAGCTTTAGAAATCTTGTAAGTCACTTTTTCCATTGACTTCCGTTTCCTGAAGGCCAAATCCCAGATAGATCTCAGCATAAACATACAATCACTAAAAGGACCACAGTTATAGACAGAAAATACTCAAACCATACTGTAATCTTGTAAGAGAAGAAAGGAAAAAAAAATGAAGCTTTAATCTTCCTGATTCTGTTAGCAGTGTCAAGAACCTTCAAAGAACTAATTCTAAGGCTCCTTCCAAGTTCAGCCTGGGTGACACTGTGCATGGCCGTCACCAAATAAGAGATCAGATAACCCACGTTTAAAAATTATTTCAGCTTTTGCGATGCCAAGGGTTTTTATATGCAACAGTGAAGAAAAACATCTTTTAAATCAGGAAAAGTACCTGGACAAGTGGCCTTTTAAGGTGCCTGATGAGTGGCTCATTCTCCAAAGATACTACAGTGAGGTCCGATATGGTGCGAACTACATGGTGAGGAAGCTGCACTTCCAGGTACATCACACCAAAGGACCTGGGAACAACAGCCTGTGTCAGTGCAGCTTCTTGGGTAGTTGCAGGAAGAGAGTTCCTCCTTCCCACGCTTGCTCCTCTATGCTATGTCAAGATAAAACACACACAACTAACAGCACCTCCTAAAGCAGAACAAAAACCTAAATTCAGCAGTCTCCACAAGACAATCAAAAATCACTCTAAGTACCCAGCAAACTCTCTCTGGGAGTGAAGAGGCAGAATGGGCACTGGCAAAGCACATGGTAAGGCTAAGGATCGAGACAGTGCTGGTCACACCAGGCTCTGAAGATGTCTGCTGGGTGGAGAGGAGCGATCGGCCAGCATGGACTGGCTTTCCCTGTGAGGGAAGGAGCGATCAGCATGGACTGGTTTTCCCTGTAAGGGAAGGAAGGGAAGGAAGTGAAAGTCAGTGAGAAGCTGCCCCTGGGCAATGATCCAGCTGAACTCCAGGTGCCAGGAGAACAGCTGCTGGCAGATCGCTGTGACAAGGATGGTTCCCGCGCTTGCAGCAGTGAGGTTTGCGACCGGAGCCAGTGACTGACCCCACCGCATCGCTGCGGCAATGAACAGGATCTCTAACACAGGACAACCCACCGTGCACAGTGTGACACCTGCAGGTTATTGCCCAGGCAGCTGTGAAATGCCAGGCAGCTGCTTATCTCCCTTTAAACAAGATGATAACAAGTATGTGCAGCAAGAATTCATACGTTAAACAAAATTAAAAGGTACATATTTTTCTATGCACACTAGTTACCTGGTAAATGACATCTTGAAAAAGAACTGGAAAAGTGAGTGCAGCATCTTCTAGCTCATTTAGACTACAGTGCACTAGTGTTTCATCCTAGAAAAAAAATTAGAGATGGTATAAAAGAAAGAGAAGATTGTGAAACTAATGTTAAAAATAGAAGTAGCTTTCTGGATTTTTATGCTCATTTTAACATAGATTTGTTTAGTCAGGAAAATTTATTTTAGTGCAAGTGCTGTCGAGATTGAAAAAGAATTCTTAGAATGAGTTATGCATTTCATTATTCTTGCAGTTTTCAAAAAATTTCATTTAGAATTGTGTGCCAAGGGCATCATTATAAGAAGATATTTTAATTTTTTAGGCTATCCTATCATTCAGTTCCAACCTGCATTTGTCAGTTTGAACACTCTATCCATTCATGCGACCACTAGAGGACACACCAATCGATACTGTTCATGATAAAGTAATGTTTCTGACTTCATTAACAGGGTGTGAAAAAACTTTCAAAACTGAGAGATTGAAATAAATTATTATAAAGACAAATATATTTTCTATTAATATTTTTAAAGCGGATTTGTGCCCTCTAAGAATTTTCTAAGAATTAAAAGATTCATTCTTGATCAATCTTGATGCAATACATATGAAGCTGAATTTTCCTATTTATTACATGTTATTTTTTCCCACATTTTACGAAAGCTTTATGGGGACAGATAACTCTTTGTTTGAGACAACGAAAAGTGTAATGCCTTTTTTTTTTTAAACAGGATGTTAAGTATTCAACAAATATAGCAAGCATTCTGTTCGTGCCACTATTATTTTTTTAAATGTAGACTACAACTAAAAATACTAAAAATTGTATAACAGACAACAAGACCTTTTTGTTTAAAGCAAACATTACTAATTTCAGCCACAAACAAAATAAATGAAATGTTACATAACCCTTGCATTTAGTTATGTGTTTATAAAGGTATTTACCAAGTCTAGAACTAATGAGAATTCTGGTGTGCTTCTTGTTTTCAGTGGAAGAGCTGGCTTCCTGTTAAGCTGTTCTTCTGTTAGTGGTGGAACATGTTTGATGAAATAATATCTGAAAAGAATACAGATTTTGCTATAGAAATGCATATACATTATTTAACTGGCAATGTTGTAGTTCAATTTAATATTTCAAATATTTAAGGCTGCACAAGAAATCAGTATTTTAAATTGAAAAAAACCACATCAATATACACTTTTTTTTTAAGCTAACAGCATTTGGAATTCATTACCATGATATAAAACTGTTCCAACTTAAATGTCTTAATCCAATACCCAAAATTATCAATAAATTTTCAATACAAACGTTAGCACTTACGGATCAAAGACTTCCCAGTCTTCTTCATAGGTGGCTTCTGCATGGGCTGATGAGTAGCCACTGTCTGGAGATACTGGTGCTAAAATTCAATGAAAATTGACCAAAACAAAAAAATAAAACAAAAACCCACAAGAGCTAGTTTTATTAGTGCAGTTTTTAAAAGTGAAAATTTGCACTTGATACCCGAGTGCCTGAAACAACAGTGCAAACAAACCTCCCTTCAGCCCAGCCCTGAGTTCCCCTGTGTCACCCTGCGCAGCCTGGCAGCAGCCAGCCCAGCGCTCGGTGTCACAGCACCCACAGAACGGCATGGCGTGGCTGAGCGGCAGTGCCCACGTGACACAGCATGGCAATCCACACAGCCCTGGGGGGATGGACTGGATGCACGTTCCAGGGGTTTGCAGTGACTGAGGGGCCCTTCTGACGCCAGGACGTTCCAGAAGGTCTGGAGCAGACCTGTGGTCACCTCCACGGCCAGGAGACCTCAGACTCCCAGCACCACTTACAGAATGTCCTGGGGGGATTTAGAGCACGGGTAAGTGATGCTGCCCATCCACAGAGAGGAGAAGCTGAATGTTGTGGATACAATTTTTGTCAAAAAATATGTATGATGAGTCTTTTGGAGGATATGTGGAAAATCAATGTAGGATCTGTATGTTTCTGACTCACTTCACCATGTTGTTCTAATGTAAGATATCGAAACGGTGCACATTTCTCTTTGTGACCTGCAAGTCTAGTATGGCCATTTTTAATATGGGGGGGGGGGGGGGGGAAGGTTCAATATTAATAAAAATTCTTTTGGAATCTTTGTTTTCATTTGAAGAAATACTATGAGGTCAACTGAGTTATACTGGGAATAGACGAGACTTGCCAAAATTGTGTCTTTGGTGCATAAAACACGTTTGTCTATTGAACACAAAAGTCACTATTAATTCTGTTTGCATGCTCCAAGAAAAGATGAAATATTAACTTGCACAAAATTCAGGTGCTAGGATTTCCATAAGAGTACAGATCACAAACACTTCCCCACTACTTGGAGTCCCAGCAAGCCCACGTTTCTTACCCGTGAGCGGTGGCAGGTCCCGGTCAGTTGCTTCCTCTACCTCTTCCAGGCCGTTGTTGACAGCGGATCTGAGCTGCACTGCCTGGCTGCTGTACGCTGCTCCGTTGGTCGATGTTGCAGTACTTGTAGTGATCTCATCTACCTGCTCCATGTCAAGCTGTTTGACTATTTCTTCAGCTTCAACAGCTTGGCCTGGAGAATCCGAGCCTGATGTTCCTGCAGGAAGATTTCAGTGCACTCATAGCCAGGACCCTTCAGCTGAGTTCCCCAGCAGAATGCTGGTCATCATTATTAAACACACACCAAAGATGTTTCAGAGTAATTGAAGATGGCTGTGTTTGATCCAAGTTACAAAAATAAGAACCAAAATGAAGACCATGACAAATGTCTTTATGTTTGGTACAAGGAACTTAATATAATTTTTTTTCCTTTTTTTTTTTTTTTAATAAAAGGTACACCACTAGCTATTTACAATAGCTATCACTACCTATTTCTGATGCATATAAACTCACTACTTCTTTTATTAATGATCAACCCTTCCAAGTATTAAGGAGGCCTTTTATTTGGTAGTAGTTACTCTTGATCTTGGTCTGTGTATCACCACTCAAAACAGCTTTTTCTTAGAAACAAGCAAACCAACCTATCTTTCTTAGCTTTAGCAGTACTAGTTTTTAAAATAATACTTACCATTTTTATTTGCTGGTGAAAAAAAATTGAAAACAGGAGAAAATATGGTTCCCAGTAAGGTAGTTCGTGGGGGGCTGCCAGTGGTAGGATTATCTTCTAATTTTCCATTTTGCTTTACATGTTGGTTTGTCATTTCATAAGTTCCAGCTTCTGAAAAAAAAAAAAAAAGGTAGGAAGTATAATACCATGCTTCTGCTTTTCAGTTACATCCTCTCATTGTCATTATTTTCATTATAGGAAAGATGACTCTTGCTCATGGTTCAATTTAGTTGACAAAAAGAAAAATAGCATAAGTATTTAATTTATTTTAAAAAACTAGCAATTTAGTATTGACATAAAAACAAAATGCCAATTTTCCACACCATCTTAAGGTTAACACTTCAAATTAGGAAGCACTCATTGTTTATAAAAGTATGCTCTAGATTAACAAACAACAGAAGTTTCAGTCCTTTCAATGGGCTTGCCAACAGAAGACAGAGGTGAGGATGCTGTGCACCTCTCCCAACAGTCAGTGTCAGTAGCAGAGGGACTCCACTAGATGGAAACAAGAGCAAGTGTCAGAGCAGCTCCAGTGCCTGAACCTCCACCCTTCACCAGATCGAGCTCATAGTTTATTCTCCACCTATCCACACACAGTTATGTACAGACACAGTTATGAAGTCAAATAATTTTTAGTTATCATAGGTAAAAAAGGACATAAAATTAAATAAATCTCCACATTACAGAACGTTAACACATAACAATTAAGGTTTCCTATAAAATTGCATGTAAAGTACATCCTAGAACTAAAACTTGCCATCTCATGGCTGAGATCCAAGACATGGTTCTCGAACTGAAATGCAAGAGAAGATCTTGAGTTCCCAGTGAGGAGGCTGGGCAGTGTGTGTCCATCTGGAATGCATGCTGTGCACACGCACTGAGCAGTGCTCTGGCAGCTCAGCTGGACAAGCCCTTCGCACTGCTAGCACTTCTGTGAAGAATGCAGGGTGTGCTGGCTGCACCTCAGCGCCTTCACTAATACAGAATACCTCAACCCAGAACTTGGTGTGACGGTCACACGGGTTCAGTGTGCTCTATGTGCACAGGATCTCCAGATGTCTGATTTAAGTCAATAGTTTCTCTCTCATCTTTGAGCATCGTCTGTGCGTATCACACTGTCAGTGGGTGCGTATCTGTTACCTCTCCAGGAGGAAAAACAACTTCAATAACAGCAAACACTAGGAAAGGGGTTCCTCCTAAAGCCATGTGTGACACAGACACCTGACGGCGACCAAGCAGTGATCCTCTCACACTGTGGCCATCGCTCAAGTCACTCACTTGGAGCTCTGTCCTTTACTTAGATACCTATGTTGCAAACCTTGTTGGACTATGAGATCTCCGAGTCCTCTGCCTTGCTGACAAACCTAGCAGAAACCAGATGATGGATTCCAGAGTCACTGGGGGAATGGGGAATGAAAGAACACTGACAGGCAGCACAGTCACCTAAGTCCTGTTTCCTTACAAAAGAAGTCCAGAAAAAATGGGGCTTAAGTCACATTTAGAACCACAGCTGATACTCTACATTAATTGACCACTTTATCATGTCAGTATTAGAGATATTCAAAAAGAAACAGTTTTCACAGGGAGGTGGTCAGACGCCGGAATGGGGTTGTAGAATCTCCATCCTTAAAGATACTCAAAACTTGCCAAGGCTGGAGCAGCCTGATCTAACTGCACAGCCAGGTCTGGCTTCCAGCTGGATCCCCACTCACTGGGGAATGGGGGACCGGCCAGGTCTCCTCCTATGATACTATCACAGAAACCTGCCTATGTGTTTGACAAGTGCTTTCAATATCTAAGGACATCTGGTTACTCCCACAAAGGTCATGAGTTGGGAAGTCACATTTCACTATTTTTTGGTGAGGAAAGGAGAAAAGAGCTAAATCAAATAATTATCTTTGGCTTTTTAGGATAATAAAAAGAAAGTTAAATCAGTTCCAAAATAGCTGGTCATGATCACATTACCAACTTGCTCTTACAAAGACCCAGTGGATATGTGTCTGAGAAGTAAGGTAACTGTTGCTTCAGTCTTAGAAATATTAGTTTGCTGCTATTAGCTCAGCCTTGTTCTCACTGAAGTCAATCACAAACCCCTTCACAGCCTCCACCAATGAAGAATGTCCTGTACCAGTTAACAGCAGTAAGACCTCTCAATCACCATCTGCTGCAACAACATACGATTAGTGTATTTACAAACCTCCATTCATCTGATTTTTCCGCCGTACTCGAGAGATCTGTTTATTAGGCTTTTCTCTTGTTTGAGGTGTGGATGTAATCAAGTTGTTATCTATATCCCGTTCAATTCTACTTCGCTTTGCAGGATTTTCTCTTTCTTCCTTAAAACAGGAAAAGGGGAAAAAAGAAACATACTGAAGAGTGCCTCTTTCCTCCATGGAACACTACCAGCAAATATTAGCTGTTAGGGAAAGTTTCACAAAAGATCCATTTATTGTTCCGCTTCCAGGTGCGGAATATGCAACTTGTAGCTGGCCAGCTGGAATTTTAAACTCATTTAAACTGACACAACTCAAGGTAAATAGCAAAGCATTAGGAAAGAAAACTGTACTTGGAACTTCTGTAGTGGAAAAACTGCCTTTAAGTACTATTTCACTAGATAGCCCATTTATAAATATTTAAGTGCTATGGAGTTGGGGAAATGGAGAGACAATTATTCGAAACGTGATTTCTCTGCCTGTTAAATATACAGGATGTAAACTGTACAACAATATTCAGTATGAAACTCTGCACCCTGCTCCCTACAGAAAGTGGCTTGTTAAACTGTATTGCAGTGTGTGACTTGCTGCTATTCCATCCAGATCAGGCAGTACATGGCAAAACGTGGGTGGTAAAAATGTAGTAAACAGCGGTTAGGACCCAATGATTCTTCTTACCTTGAAGTAAATTACTGTCCTGCCCTGTGGCACTCACATGAATGATACAGAACCAAACATGTTTGCATATTTTCTGTGCATGACTATATATGTAGGCTCATGTTAAAGACAGGTTTCTCCCCTCTTCCCCCAAAGCACCTACTACAACTTCATAAAATGGCAATCTGAACTCTAAAGCGTGACCAAAAACAGTACACTGAGGCAATGCAAAATAAATTGAATTAAATATCCAAATAAATAAAAAGGACACAGACCATAACAAAGTTAATTAAAATTTCAGTTTTAGAATTACAATATTACCCTTCTGGAGCAGCAGTTCATCTTAGAAAAAGAGAAAAGTGGTTTGCATGCTCCAAAAACACCCAAATAGCTCTTTTAGAAAAATTAATCTGAAGTCCATGCTAACAGTATCACAGCTAAAAGAAATACTAATGAACATGGAAATGTGTTGACATCCATATCAGAGGACAAGTAAACACCACTGATCCCAAAAGCCTCCTACTGGCAATATCCTTGACCAACAACCTTGGTAAGAACAACCTAATTACTGCCACTAGAATTAATAATACTGTATATACCATAAATCCATATAACAAGGGAAAACGGATGGCTCACTGAACTGATCTAAGAACAGTGAGGCATCTCATCTTCTAGGTCATTCAAGTGGTCAACACCAGGTAAAAAATGAGATAAGTTAATTAACTTCTAAAAGCTACCCACTGGCCTTCGTAAAATGAGTTGCATTCTCATTCTGCTTTATGGAAAACAAGTGTAGAACCATTGCAAAAATGACAATGAAAGCAGGAAATGTGGCTGATGGTATCGGCAGAGGCTCAAAGAATTCACTAAGTCTAGAGAGCTCTTTTCCGCCAGCAGAGGAGCCACCGCCATGTGCTAGGAAATCTCACGCTGCTGTGCCCATGTGGTGTTAACGTTAGCTAACAGAGTTCAGAGGTGGGATTACATATGAAGTTATTGAGCTATTTGGTTTATACACTGAAAATTTTATTGCACAGATAAAGAAAGATATCTTTTCAATGTATTTATATAATCTATTTGAATTATCTGATCAATTCAATACAACCTATTATTACGAATAATGGTACCATAAGGAACATGGCAATGTCTACTGACATAAACATTTTGGTTGTTTTCAGAAACCGTGTAAATATTAAGGAATGGCCTAAACTGAGACTAGAATTAATGACAACACTTTCAAAGTCAACTCAGTGCTGGAACCTGCCAAATCGAACAAGTTTAGAGTAACTTGCAACAGCAAGTTCTGCAATATTTCTGACATTAACATTTAAAAATTTTCATAGTACTTCCTGTACGCACACGCGTACCAGTTCCTCTGGTTTATCGGATTTGTCACTGTATAAATGACAATGATAACTGTGTGCTCCACACTGTTGCAGGGGCCCTGAGTTAGTGAGCGCCCTCCAGATCAGACCCGCCACCATCCACACCCAAAGAACCACATTTTAGTCTCTGGTACTGTAACTAAAGAGCTTTAAGGTTTTTTCAGATTTCTAATACGACACCTTTACAACACCACATAGATGACCCATGACTGTGATCAAAACTGTCCAGGTATACTCATGATTAAGCCATTGACTGCTGTAAATTCATCAGAGCTCAGTGGTGGCTCAGGCTTTAGCATACCCATGAACGAACAGCCGGGCAAGTTGTGCACACCCACTGTGTCTGGAGTCAGAGGTTTCCATGGCAGCCAAAGGACCACTTTGTTAAGTCACAAGCGTGCTGGCAGCCAGCTCAGCCCTGTCACTGTCCTGCCACCAATGCCACCACAGCCACACCACGTCCTGCCAGAGCCGCAGGAGAGGACAGGGAAGGAAACGGGGCCAAAATGGGGACATCCTTATATATATATATGTATATATATACATATATACATATATACATATATATATATAAAACTATCAGAAAAAAAAAAAAGAATGAAATGTAATTTAAAGATTTGGGAGAGGAAGACAAGAGAGGAAGAGAGAAGGTTAACAAAACCTTAAAGAGACAAAGGAAATTGAAAGGAAAATCAGACATATTTCCCTTATCTTAAAAATTCCAATGTAAAATGTTTTGCTTAGATTTCAGCGTATTGTTGCAGTGGTTTTGCAGCCAAAATGTTGCACTGCTATGCTACAATATAGATGCTGAATGTAAAATAGATTAATTGTCCCAGTTTGATGAAAAACAAATGGTAAGCAGATTTAATAATGTGTTTTTACCAAACCATTTCTTTGTCAGTACCTCCGTGTTTCTGTGATAGGTAATTAACACATGCCACGAAATATTAAATTTCATTATATTTTTGACAATTTAAGAATATACCACTACTTTAATTACAATTATTTCTACTTCAGCTTGTTACAAAATGATCATTTCAACACTTAGTCCACCCCCCCCCCCCCCCCAATTTCTGAATTTATACCATAGCGTTTTTAGCATACAGTTATTCTGGGATACATTTTAATTTCTGTGATAACTTCTTGGCTACTCTTCTTTAAAATTTACAGCTACATAATGTCAATATCTGGAGTGCTGGGACTGAAAGAAATGGGTTTTGGTCTTGTTGTGGTTTGGTTTGTGTGTGCTGGTGTGTGGGGTTTTTTGTTTGGTTGGTTTTGGTTTTTTTACTGGTCTCTCTTTACAGAAAAAAAACCACAGGTTTTTGAAGCAATTGCAGTGTTACATTCAGTCTAGCGAAGTCATAGATAGATAGATAGACAGACAGACAGATAGATAGATAGAATTCACCTTTAAAACATACATTCAAGAAGTTTTAGCATGTAAGAGCTGGTGAAGTTCAGATCTGTGTTCGCATGAAGACAGACAAGGTTTAACAGTTCAGTCCTGACAGTGTTTGAATGTGATCCCTTAACGGGGGCAGCATTCGCTGCAACAAGCCACTGAGCAGGCAGGTCAGTTTCCTGATGGTTGAATTTGTGAGGTTAGACCTTTATCGACTGATGGACTCCTAAACAATTTTGAATAAAAATGCTAAAAATACTCAGCAAATTTATGCTTGCAGACTTCCTTTTCTTAGTTGCCAATACTGGTAATTCCCAAATGGAAAAAATCCTTAAACCTGAAATTAAAAATCTACTGAATTTATTACTCAACATTTTCACAAAGAAATACCAAGGCAATAAATCCTGTAATTGACTGGATTGTCTTAAATACGCCTATAAACAACTTGCATAGGGTTTGAAAGTCTACCTTTTTTTTTCAAATATCTGTTACCTTACACAACTATCACAGGTACTTCTTGTCCTCCAATTCTGTACAAGATTGTTTTGCTTCTGCCACATTACACAAGTTCATTTATTCTTAATAGAAACATCTAAATCCCATTTAACTGCGTATGACCCAATTAAAAAACAAAAGACAAAGCCCACTGCCAGTGTACCTTGGTTGTGCTTCCTTTAATGAACTTTTTGATTGAAGACAACAAGCCTGTCTCATTTTTCTGCGGTTTTCCTCCGCCCCCAGGTACGTTCTCCTCCGCCTCCGAGTGTTTCCTCTTTGCCCTCAGAGCCCGTTGCGTGTGGATTTGATTGGATTGCTGAGAAGCCTTCCGCGTTCTCAGCCTCATTTTCATGGGTACCACATATAAAGCTATAAAAGGGAAAAACAAGCATACTTAGTCATTGAAGAAATGTATTAAGCTTCAGATCATGAATTCAAAAAATTATATAACACTGACAGCGTTCTGATGCATGGAGTTTTTACATCCATCTACATGGCTTCATTTAAATAGAAGAGAGGAGCTGTTTAAGTTGAAGCACAACATTGGCAGAAGAACAAATGACTATAATCTGGCCATGGATACATCTTAACCATTAGATCAATGAGGTGTTTGCACAGCCCTCCAACAAACAATGACCTGCTCTGAGGATGAGAAGGGCTGTCCTGATGTCCCCAGCCCCAATGGCCTGGGCAGTCCCTCCCATCCCTGTGTTCCCCACCAGACTTCATTTGAAGTCTCTACACTAAATCTGAGATGAGGCATAAAGCTGAATTTGTGTCGTGTTCACAGAAGAAGAAATAATAAACGAGACTCTGCATTCAATCTGGCTGAGGAGCAACAGAAGAACTGAAGATTGACCTCTAATCCACCCGTTTTTGGGAACAAGATTAGACCCCAGGAAGACTCATGCAAGGGCAATATTTATTAAAGGAGAGTAAAAGGCTGTTCCAGAGAATCCATCCCATTTATCTCCAACCTTCAACCCAAATAGAACTGCTTTTCTGGATGGAGGGATGTGCCCTCTTCAGCTGAACAAAGCTCAGCCTTGGGTTGATTGGAATGGGACGACTCCTGTGCTTAAAATCACGCATGTACTGGGTCAGGAGCAAGAAATCCATATGAGCTGTGATGCAAAGGAATGGCGGTAAGAGAGCAATAGGCATTTCCTAGCTGAAGTCATAACAAAAGGCTTTTTTTGAAAAGAAAAGCGTATGCCTATCGCAATAGGGATTACTATCTGCTTTTCATTTTGCATGTATCTTATTGCTGCAGAGAGAGAATAAATAATCTATAATATTTAAAATGTAAGTCATGTCACAACAGCTATTTTGTTTAGGAAAAGGCATTGATGAGAAGGATGCGATTTACAAACACAGAAATACTGTGAGAATTATTTTTAAAAACAGTGTACACAGCTGCATTTGTTCATAGTTAGGTGAATCTCAATTCCAAATGAAAGGTGTTCTACTTAAGGAAGAATAACATAACTCCTGACATTATTTTTAGAAGACTTAGTAAAAAAAGTACTCAACTGTTACTGTCAAGAATGAAATATTTTAATTAAAATAAAATATATACGTTGAGTATATAAACATACACACGAGTAAGATTCTTAATTCTCAGTTACCTAGTTCAAAAACCTCTGAAAGATAAGAGAGTTACACAGAACTAATTCAAGGTTTGATTGACAATGGATAACCACTTACCTTGGGGAATTAGGAATACAGTAAATGAATACTAAAATAATGGGATTCGGTATAATCAACGATGTAAACCACATTCATTAAAGTGTGACTTTTTGAAAAACTAGAAAACATCCTGTAATGTGACTTGACAAAACAGCAGTCTCCGGAACTGCTCTAGTGAGCAATGGAAGCTGACTGCCATTTCCCGAGCAGGAATCAACCAGGACCGTGCTAAAAACAATGTGTGTGAAATGGCATCAGATAAAATTGTAAAATATTGAAAAAAGACTGACTCTAGTGAAATTCCAATTTGAGAAGAAAAATATTATTAAAATTTGCTGTGCTGCAAGTTGCTTGATTCTTCTAGAACTGAAACAAATACTAGGCAGACAAAAGATGAACCAGTGTAATGTTTGTAAGTGGTGAGGAAGTATTTATCCAGAGGAACCATTCGACTCGTCTGTACACCATTGCCAGAGGCTTCTTTGGCTCATCGCACATCCTGGGTATCAAGCCTCGGGTTATAAATATCCCTGCTGGACTTAGCAACATTTACCTACAACCCTCTCAATGACAGAAGTTTACTTTCCTAATGCCAGATGCATTTGGCAGCAGACAGTTTTTATTTGAATTAAATTTGTGCTGCTCTTCTGAAACAAGCATAAACCAGACGACAATCCTTAGCATGCTCTTGCACTCAAAATAATCAAGTCTAAACATGCACCTGAATTTCCTTACGCAAACCTGTGCGATGGGGGTTCCAACGCGGCGGGCGGACAGTGAGGAGCCCAACTAATGCCAGAGGAACGAGGATCTCACTCTGTCCCCTTTCGTCCTGGCCAGCCCTACAGGGAGATTTGGGGGGACTACACCATACAACCCTCAGCAAGTTCTGTACTTCCAGCCTCTTTTCAGCGAGTTCTCTTTCAGGAACCTGCAGCTCAAAATCCTCTCTCTGTGCAAGACTGTAATTCTTTCACATCATGGAAAGCTGATACTGAAGTATTACCGCAACACTGTGAACCCAAAGTTAACTAAATATATTAACAGCAAACATACTGAACATCTAAAGACTCAGGCCATGTTTCTGCACTATATACATTCATATTTTAAACTCTCAGAAAACCCTTCTTGAATTCTTTCTATGTCTATAATAAACTCAGAAAGCAGGGGGAAAGAGGAAAAAAAAAAAGGAAAAAAAAAAAAGAAAACCCTCATTCTTCAAAAGAGAAATACATGGCAAAGAGGGACTAAATGGAATTCTCATTAAACAATTTGTGAGACAGGAAAGTCAGAAATGAAGGAGCTACTCAAATCAGCAACTGAACAAGCCACAGCTGCAATAAATTCCCCATTTTCCTGAGTCCCCACACACCACGTTGTCAGGCTGGCTACCCCTAAATACTGTTGTTATTCCATGGCACAGGTACAGTGTACCTACAGGAAAGAAATTCCTGTGAATGACTCATATTTCTAAATAAGAACATACCTCCATGAAACGTTCAGTTAGGGATGATTTATTTTCCCTCCCCATATGGTACTACCATTTTATCTATTTTTCCAAAAACCATTAAAAGAAAAATTAGGTGAGGCACATATAATTACAGGGTTTAAGGTTTTTTGATATAGGAAAAAGTTTGAGATGGTAAAAGAACAATCGTGATGAACAACAGGAAGAAATAACTGACACGAAAATTTAAAATTATAGTGTTGAACGATTTCTACATTTTATTTGGCTCATAGTAATAACACCGAATTGCCACCACTGAAAACTCTCCATTCCAAGCCTGAACACCGCTAGAGCTCTGGAGGACTAAGACAACCCAACACGCTTCAGGACCATAACTTGGTGAGTGACAGGAACACATTAGGGGATTTTTTGTTTTGTTTTGTTTTGTTCCTATCTCGCCAGGTTCTCCAGCATTCGATTGTGCTGTGCAGGATCCTCCTGGATCTCCTTGCTGTGGCCTTGGGAGGGGACACAGCTTCTCCTGGCAGGTGAGACTGGAAGAGGAAAGGCCAAAACTTGTGCAGCTGTCTGGGGATCCTCAGCACTTCTGACACAACAGAGCTGCTGCTGCTATAGATTGGATCAAGCTCCTACTGGGGACACAGTCTCTGATGACAGAGTATTTTCCCTCTGCTGCCACAGAACACCTCCCTTCCAAAGGGCAGAGTAAGCTAAAAAACGCTCCCTTCTCAGAGCAACTGTGCCCATACCCCAGGTTTCGCCATCATGGAGCTGACAGCCAGGAGTACGAAAAATTCATATTGCAAAACAACGCATACTAAAAAATTTTGTGAAATACATCTGATTTTAACAACCACAATATTCTTCCTGCATTGCTTCCACAGCACTTCTTGAAACATTTTTCACACAAAGCCAAGAAGGCAGTAGATTTTTTTTGCTTTAATAAAGTAAAATTTTGAGCAAAAGTGTCAATGCATGCTGTTTATGTTTTAGACACAGACGGACATGTAACCAACGCACAAAGCTGTGATCTGTCACCAGATTTAAGAGCTGTGACAACCGCTGCCTGCATTTGAACACGTGAGCTACTGGTGCAGGTTGGGTGTCCCACTGCCACCCGCTTGGATAATGCACCTCACTACTGAAAATGCAGTCATTCCGTCCAAATATTTCTGGATGTGAAAGCTGGATCACAGTGGGCAGATCCACAGGAAGAGGAATCATGGACAAATGTTTTCTTCCATGTCCTTTTAAACAAATAATAAAGTCATATTTCATCAGCACATTTCATTACTGCAATGTGACACAGATTTCAAGGATGAAGAACCATTCCAACAAAAAGATGTGTTCACTGAGCTGGCTGAAGTCTATACATGTGCTACTAGTGATGCCTTCAAGAAACCCAAGATCTTAAGCCAATGTACAAAGAAGCCCAAGTCACCAAGGGAAAGGGACAAAAAGCTGAGAAGCCCATGCCTGCTGGGGAGAGAGAAATACAGGACAAACAGTAGCCCTAGCATGATGATATACCTGTCTGGACTCACACCAAAGGCACAGAACATGACTTCTAGATAAAGTCTTTCATCCAGACAGGCCCTAAAGCACTTTAAAACGTCAAGGAAATGCTTTTTGTTAGTTCAAGGATGTTGAGACTTTTCCTTCTCAAAGACTCTTGGCCTTTCTTTAACCAACTTACTTTCCCTCCCTAGAAAATGACAGCAATTTCATGTTATTCCAGCTGATGTATTTAATATTTTGCAACACACCACATTATTTGTTGCTCTTCTTGAATCTTCAAGCATGTTTTTCTGCAACTGCCTCCTAGAGAGACAACTAATAACTAGGAAAACATGATTCAAACAAGTCTGGAAGTAGTGCTAGTATACTGTAGGTAAAAGCAAAATAAAAAGGCAATGATTTATTAAACCCGCAAAACACACAACATGTACTATTCAAATGTTGGTGCTTGGTTATGAAATGTGGATAAATGTATAAAGAAACCACAAGTTTCATCAAAACAATAGCTGGCAGTTATAGCTATCAAAGATGCAATGCAAATGGCACCTCTCTGCACAGGAATACAGCGGAAGATTTGGCGAGGTTAGTTAAATGTCAATATGTTCAAGTGACTTGCACCTGTCTGTAGAAAAAGCACATACATCACACTAATTGTTTTACTGACCTTATGTGCTTGATGAGTAGAACCTCTGTGTTAGGCCTGTGAGAAACTCTAGGCACCTTATCACTACGTCTGAGATTCCTGCCTTGTTGTGAGAAAGAGCGGGAGGCCGTGCCTGCCTGAAGCCTTGAAATACGGGCAAGTTCAGCAGGCCCAGGGAGGTAACTAAAATAAAACTTGCTCTTTGTAATACATTTGTGGCCTCTGGCTCTTCTTGCTATGTGTGTGCGTATGTGTACACACTCTCCATCTTCCTTGTTTCACTGCAAGCACCTTTTCTTCTTCTCCACATCTCCCAGGTTTCTAAGTCAGTTCAGTCTGAAACAAAATCCTGCTCAACCCCCTGGGTTCAGTCCTTGTTTGAACCAGGATTCCTCAGGCTCACATTTGTAGTTCTGCCTCCCAAAGCTTAAGCATCTCCCCTGAAAGAAACACTTTCTTAGAAAGAGTTTGGCAAAGAATGGAAGTGCCTTTGTACAACTAGCCTTAGCAGAAAATAGATTTTCTGTTACTATATTTTTCTGCTCTAGTAATCATATTTCTAGGCACCATTGTTTTGCCATGGCCCTGCTAGTGAGGCTTTGTTTTGATTATACTATATCCATCTGGAACTGAAAGTTTATCCCCTCCCGGCCAAGATATTTTTCTTTTTTCAAGTGAGGGTACACACTTATAATTAATTCAGTCTTTTCAGTTTGGGTCAGACTACTAATCAACAATAGCAAATGGAGAGCTGGGTTAATCACAGAAGAGTTCTCTCAGAACTGAACCCCAAAGTCTGCTGCCAAAGGAAGACACTATCTAGAATCTCTGGTGTTGCCAAGAATTTTACATTCCTCAGCTTCAGATATGGCAGAGCTCGCCAAGAGCTGAGAGGTTCTGAAATAAAAGTTTGCAGTACTCAAGTCTGAGAGGAGCAGATAAGAAATTCCCTATTCAGCCCTATTCAGTCAGGTTCTGGAAGGGCCCAGCTGTCTTTAGACATATTAGGCTCTCCGGACATTCAATCCATGCTGCTGGGACAGGGGGAGCCTATTTTTGGAAGTCATCTCCCTCTGATTCCAACCCATGGTACAGACAGGTTGCTGAACACTTCCTGAAGAGACCTGCCAGGATGTTGTCTGACCTCAAAAAAATTCTCATTAGCTACTTTCTTAATTGTTCATCTCATCCATATTAGTTATCTTTTTAATTAAAAAAATAAACAAACAAAACCCCAAACACACACACACACAAACAATCAAAAAAATCAAGAAGATTAATAAGCCCAAGTAATCTGTGTTGGGCTGTGGAAGCCATGGAGTAACTTACTAATAATTTTTGCAAGGTCTACACAGCCAAGAGAGTTGCATTTTGCTGAACTTCACCAGCAAACCTAATCTTGCTCTGCCTCACCATAATCTCCCTGTGGGATCAGAACCACAATCACATATTGCACAGGACTTTGCCAGGTTGCTATCTTTTAAAAGGCTAGATAACATTTTTGGCTGATCCATTGGCCTTAAAAATAGCAGACTATTTTTATTGTAGGATAAAACCTCTTTAAATGATAATATGAGTCTTATTGTCCTGGAAAACATTCTTCCTTGGTGCACTATACAGTTTCAAAACCGTTCAAAATAGTTTAAGCTGTGCTCTTTGCCCTGTAAGGGGCTGCTATTATGCTCACACCTGGTTTCCTGATTTAAAAATGAAAAATAAGAAATCAACCAACGTGGTTGTTAAAAATGGGGAAAATGTCATCACAGTCAAGATTTTTATCAGTCACTGTCCATACAGGTTTTAAACGAAACATTTTCCATTACATATACATGCTGATTTAAACCTGATGTTTTCATAGCCCATTCTGGCCTATTTCTTGCAAAGAAAACTTCATTCTTACAAACTTCAGTCTCTGAGATTAATTCGCCAATTCGTGCATGAACCTGAGATAAAACTGATATGAAAATAAGTGCTAAAGTTTAAACAGCTTTACTAATTTGTGAGTGATATTATGTCTTTACTTATAAGCTTGAAAACATAACATTAAGACATTATGAATTTGAATGTCATTAAGTTTCAGAAACTTAACGGAAATGAGTTTCAGGTACCTGTCTGAACCCACCACAACAAGGCTGTTTTAGACACTTTATTTTCTTTCATTATCTTTTTTTCCTATTTTATTTTGGGTGGAAAATCCACAAGAATAAAACACAACCCATTGGCTACTCCATGCAAAGTTATAGGGAGTTTCTGATCAATATACCGATAATATAAAGTATAATAAACACAAGTTGACAACAGCAACAAAAGTTTTGTGAGCCCAAACTGATCTGCGTACACATTACAATGTTTCCATTCTTCTTTGATTCTACCCTGAATTTCACTTATGCCACAAGCTAATTGCCTCCAGTTTGGACTAACATATCCCTGCCAACTTAAAATGGGTGAGATGTAATGAAATAATAACTTTATGGTGTTGAAGTTGCAGATACAGCTCTGTAAACAAGCAGGAAATTGCTCTGCTGACTGAGGAGACACTGACTGTCTAGTGCCTTACTTGGGGAAGCTTATGCTGGAGAAAAAGGCAGGAGCTATAGAACTATGAACACTACTGTGAGGGATGCTGAATGGTACAGGTTTACATTCTTTAAAAACCCATGCAAAGCCTGCTGGCTTTGTGTGCCTGGCAACTCCGAGTCTGCAAGCAGGGAGGTTGCACCCTTGTCCCATGGGGCAGGAATCCACATGCTGCCCAATGGGACAGGGACAGCTGAAGCCCACGCATCTCCGCACTCCATCCACACATTTATATCTATCTATTTTTAAACAGAGAAATCTGCAAGAACAAAAAGTACTAATATCACCTGTGAGCTTACCTGGCGGTTGGATTTTTTTCAAATTATTCCCCAGTACCAGGAATAAACCGCTCCACCAGGAACCCCACAGAACAAGGCCCATGCCACCTTCCAAAGCAATGCAAGTCTTCTGGACAGTGTTTAATTTATTACATTACAAACCAGTTACATTATAATTTGGGAGAATTTCCTAGATAATGAGAAGACCTAATTTAACTTAAATGCCAAACTTCATGCAAATTAACTTAAATACGACAGTTGTCACCTTTGTGCCTTCTACATATATGACAGAGCACATAATACTTTTCACTAGAAATGCTGAAGAAACTTTGTAGCAAAATCATGGAACAGTATTCTTGATACTCATAAAGGTGTTTCAAAAAGACAGACCCAATTTCAAAGCAGCATATTTCACGATGGCAACTTGTTATGATTACACAAAAAATTAAAAATAGTTTGATGAGCTATCAAGTTTTAGTAGCTTTTTATAAAGGTTCATCCCTTTCAAGTGGTAAGAGGTTCATTCATGGGTGGTTCGTGTCTGCAGAGATACCATGATTTCAAATTGGGTCCATCATATGATGGAAAACAGCCGGTAGAAGGGATGTTTTCTAATTTCCATACCTCCTTCTCCTCTGCATCCCTCCCAGCTCAGCAGCTACTTTTCCATGTGTTATGAGCAGCTACATGTGTATGACAGCCTGTAGTTCTGTGATGTTTTCTCCGACAGTAAAGTCAATTTAAGGCACTATTCATTCCTTCAGGACTGTGCCATTCGCTGCCTTTCAGTGTGTAGCTGCAAGACGTTAGTGTCTGCAGAGCAGGAGGCACAGGGTGCTCTTGCCTCCCACCCACACAGCTCCCTCGCCCGCACGCCAGGGTTTGCTGCTCCCCGCCTGGGGCTCCTCGACAGCCTCATCCCATCTCATTGCTGCCAGAGCGCTGCGCCCTCCCCCAGGTAGCTCTGGCACTCACCTCACTCCCCAGTTAGCTGTATTTTTAGGGCAGCTTAGTAAACTGAAATGTTTCAACACAGAATCACAAGCAGTGGAATAAAAACATACAACTCCTGGCAGGGGACAGGACAGCTCCAGCAGTAACCCAGCGAGGCCGTGGGGTTGCAGTGCTGCACCCCGATCACCCACAGAGAACCATGTCAGCTAACACAACCACTTGGCTGGCACAGCCCGGCTGGACCACGGTCACAGCACTCCCGGAATGCTGCTCACAACAGCCCACAGCAACATCTGGCAGAGGGCTGTTCGCTGCCGGCAGGACCAAGGGCTCATCCTGGTTTGGAGGAGGAGGACGTGTCCCCCACTTGCTCTCAGGGCCCCAGCACACACCCCAGACATCGCGCTGACTGCCAGTGGGACTGTCGCAGCCAAGACACTGTTCCAAGTTGCTGTGGAACCACAGCCTCAGCTCCTCCAGTATCAAACGTGAGGCTGCGGTTTTGGTTTGTTTGGTTTTTTTTGTTGATGTGATCACTGAAACTATTCAGGTTTAAAATGTTTCTTTTGTTTTCTGGTACATTATTTTAACAAAGATCATCTGGGCAGAAATTTTTAAAGCAACAGTATCTTATGTCATGGGTTTCATTTGCTTATGTACCCTTTGATGGGCTGTATTCTTTATCATAAACATTGGTGAGCTTTTTCTAGTGCAGTTGATTATTTTACAGCATGGTTTCTAGAGAAAATAAGGCTTAGACAATTGCACTGTCTGTGTGTTTTGTCAGTCCTCTGCTGTTAAATGGGGAACCCACTGACCAATATCAACCCAACTTCACAGGAGGAGAGAAATTTCAAACATACTAAGTTCCTACAAGTTCAAAATCAAAAGCTACGTAGGTAAAACAGACCCTTTCAGCATCTCCAATAAGCAAAAGACAGCTACAGCCCAGCCCTTACCCCACATCCACTCCGGCTACACACAGAAATGCTCCACCTTGTCTCCTCCCCTGCCTTACCTCTGGAAAAAAATCTCAGCTCCTCAGCAGAACCACGGTGGGGAACAAACAACCCAGCGTTCTGCTTGCAGCTCAGGCAGCGAGCAAAGCTAGCGTGGGCACTGCCGGCACCGGGAGGGACAGCAAACAGGAACGACTCTGATGGGAAGTGGGGTATTACAGGAGCTGAGAGGGCCAGAAGGCACAAGAGAACATGAACCTGTGGGAAAACAGACCTTATCAATTCTGCCATTCAAGAAACAACATACAACTAAGTGGATTATTTTAATTTTGCGCTCATAAACAGAAGCTAGTTATATAATCTCTTTTTGAACACAGAGGATAAACAAAGTCCAACCAGATTGGTTTAAACACCGACCTGCTGCAAAGCGAGCTAATTCAGCAGCCTGTGCACAGAGGCAGGTGAGGAGTGTCCATGGAGCCAGAGGGAAAGGAGCAGAGCTGAGCCCTGGAACTCAAGTAACAGATGACAAAGCATCTAGACATTCAGAAAACTCCCTACAGATTTTATGTGATTTGCTTCTATCCTCTGATGGTTAACTGAAGGCTCTTAACCCTCCTTTACAGCCTTTTCACATCAGATTTGTCCCTTCTTCTGTCAACTCCCATGTATTTCTCACTCATTTCACAGGATCTTAACACCAACAAAATCTTAAAAGTGCACACCCTTCTCTTCTGTCTTCTCCTAAGGCACAATGTGCTTTATCACAACTCTGCACCAGTTTTTTAGTTTGGATCTAGTACAAGCTTTGAAACAAATCTTGCCATCCTATGTACAGTGCTCCAGTTAACACAACAGAGCAGTCTCAGAGCAAACCGCTGGACTCCTCCAACTGAAGCTAAACTGGAAGATACACTTCAACCACTAAAAGACACGGGACTAGACTGAGCTGAAAGCTCCAGAAATGCAAACGACATGGGCATCAAGTCCTCAGTGCCAACAGACTCATCCTACAGGTCTGCTCCTATTGCACCACGCTATTGCCCTTACAGACTGACAACAATGAGTAAGCTCATACAACAGTAGTGGGTTTATCAGCATGGTCACTTCAGTTTAAAAACAAAACTAAACCATCACACAAACAAAAGCCCTTTGACCTAGTAATTCTGACAAAGTTTCGGCTACCTGCAAATGCAGGCACTGAGCTTTTCACACACCCAGCAAACGGCATATCCACAGCTCCACATACTCCTGTAACGTCTCTGCATCTAAACAGAAAGGGAACAGAAAATACATTTCGACTAGAAAGAGCAAAAAGCAATCTTCTTGAAAGAGCTTTTTAATTTTGAAAGCATGGACCACTGATGACAAATGTTTATTTTCTAATCTTAAACTATTTTATGTTTTGGAACCCTGTTATGTTAATTGACTCAGGACATATTTATATTAACTACTGATGTATGAGATTGACCATTATCAAGCATTTTCCAGGTATATAATAAACCAATCTACTACCTTCAAAAAAGTCCAACAGGGTAATTAAGCATGGCACCTCTTCACCTGAAACTGTATCTCTACAGACCATTTTTCAACTGAGCTCTCGAAGACTTTCTCTTCAGTGCTCTTTCTCGGCCCTAAGCAACACAAAACTAAGGAACTCTAAATCCAGTAATTACAGTTGTTTAAGAATATCACTTCAGCTACATTTGAGTTTCTTCCAAATCTATATTTTAAGAACATAAATTAAAAGTATCAAGATTCCACTAACTTTCTTGTTTTTTTCCTTTAATTTTCATCAATTCTGTCTTAATAAGCAAAATAAACAAACTTTTCCAAGCACACATAATTGATTTAATTACAACTGCTTGTTCTTGACAAGAGTTCAAGGTCTCAAAGAAACTGAGCTAGGTAATTCAATCAAATATACTATATTTAAGTCTAGCCTATACAAAGCCCGTAAGTACCTTTAATGTTGTAGATATTTCTGTTATTTATAAATTACCTCCTTTACTTCCTGTATGCTTTATTCCCCCCCCGAAAATAAATCTTACAACTTTAGTGCATACTATGCTTTCCTTCGGCACACACAGCAGTAACTATTGCCTGTGCTGCTGCTAATAACCAGCTTTCTCTTATCCTCTTTATTTCTTAACTTCTGACAGACACCCTTCTTCACCATGTCTCTGGCACAAGCAGACCCACAGCCGGGACTGCAGCATGAGCGCAGTCACATTCCACCACATTCTCCAAAGAGAATGAACTCAGCCCTCATCCTCATCTCTAGGGTTTCTCTCCCCCCAAGTGGTGGATTTCACTCAGGTGACCAGGCATCACATCGTAGCCCAAAGGCATTATTTCATAAAAAAGGAAACCTGCTGCACCTAAATGAGCTCCCCTAGGATAGGAAAATGAGAGACGTTCCTGGGAAAGGGAGAAAAGAGAAGCAACTCAGGTGATGTTATCTCATACAAGTAAGAGTATAGGCAAATGAAGTGAGGACAAAGGAGACTATAGAGCCTAGCTGTTAGCTCAAGCCAGCCCACTCCTTCCTGAAATAGTGACTGCTTCAGAAACCCCAGCGAGGAGATGGAAATCACACAAGAGCAAGCCCAGAGGAAACTACAGTGGGTGAAGCCAAATCCCACCCCGGGGGTAAGAAATCAACATATCCGTATTGAACTCTGCTCAAGCACCTTCAGCCCCTGTGTACTAAGCAGAAGATACTGAGTACCCTTGCAGCTCTACCTAGCCTAAGGAAATCTGTATTAGGCTGTGTCTAAACCAGAAGCTTTACCAGTACAATTCTACCTGTTAGAAATGCAAAAGCAAGGAGGGAATGCTATTTTTCCCTAGTCAGATATAACTGGGGTAACAAGCCTGCTAGTGAGTGTGAACGCAACCAGTGCTGGCAAAAGGAACCCCTTTGTGCAGAGATTTTATTGACTAGGCTGGTACTGCTGTGCCAGTAAAGTCCTTGTGGTATAGTCTAATCCTTAGATTGAATTACCTACCTTCCTCTAATTAGCACCTCCTAAAATATAGGGAGAATCAAAGTAATCATGTTTTAGAATGGCCTAAAGTAAACTAAGTTCTGATTTAGACTGATCAGTGTAGCTAAAGCTAAATTGCTTAGAACAACTGCCCTGATTTGATCGGAGTTATTGCTAATTTATTAACTTAAATTACCTATTCCTAAACACAGCCTAAATAAGAGTAGATTCCTTTACTTTCATATGAGGTTTCAAGGATGCTAACATGCCCTGCAGCACCACCTTCCTAGCCTTGCTCTGCTGATAATGATACTCCTGCTGTGTTGCCACTGTGTGTTTTTTTTATATATATATACATATATAAAATAAAGTCATTTATCTATAGGTAAATTCTAATCCAAATGTTTCAGAATATTGCATTTTTCCCTCCTACTTACATTTGGCATATTGGCAATGAATAGCAGGATATACTTTAAGCAAGCATGCATAGCTTATTTTTCAGATGTTGTGGAGTTAACAGCTCCTAAGCTAAACTTATTTTCATGATACTGTTACACTTAATGTTACACTTAAGGTTACACTGTTAGAATAAATATTATTAAGTCTAAACTAGAAGTGTTTCATGCCTTCTAACCAGATTCCTTACCCAAAAAGAAGAAATTCTGACTTCAGACAGGAGGTAGCACTGTTTGGGGTAACCTCAGTTTCCATCAGATCTTTTACGGGCAAGTCTGGCATCCACATCACTTAGTGGACAGAGGATCCCCATTAGATCTAATGCAACAGATCAGCGGTTTCCTAAATGTGGGGTATAGAGTTATTTTTAGCTAGATGCATAGAAATCTGATTGATGGGGCTGGACTCTCAGAAACCTTTCCCCATGGGGAGCTGTATTTTTTATGTTCCAATGCAGCAGAGATCAATGTGGTGCTGAGTTAATCTCGTCCACCAGCGGAGGCACATTTCCTTCCCACCAGTTTGTTCACAGATCTCCATACAACGGCAACAACCAACCCGTCAGGTAGGGAAACTGAGGCAACAAAGGACATAAAGTCAGACCACACATCTGACAGTGCTGGCAAAGGTGAAAACGCACTTCAGGCTGATACTCAGCTCATCACTTTCTTATATCAGACTGGCCTGACAAGTGCTTTCCTTGGATGACGAGGTATGATGAAAGAACTTCTTGTTTTCCATAGTTAAGAGGACTTTAATCAAAGTAATTACTGAAAGTGATCTGATTGAGAAGTAATCTATTTAGAAAAAGTTAAGACTGCCAAGTGGGAAGCTACTATCCACCCTCTGAAACTGATTGCTTTAGATGTGGATGATTTCCCACTCAGGTTTTCAAGTGCTATCGAAGATGTCTTTACCTGTAAATGTAAAATATTTATTTTCCAAAAATATTAAATAATGGCCATCTAGGTAACTCAACATGTAAACATCATGTTATTCTGGCTTTCAAGTATTTCAGCATATGTGAGTTTCTCCTCCAAGCAATCAGAAGAGAGACACTGCACTGCAACTAACGCTGCACTTGAGCAAATTAACCTGTTCAAAGCACTCCATAGGGCATGCCACTGTCAAAATCCTGCCTGAGAGCTCCTCTTTTGAAATGAGCTTGTAAAGAGCTCACTGCTACCTCACAGGATCACAGCAATTCAAATATTCTGCCCCCTAAAAATTGTAATCCATTATGAATTCGATTAATCAACTATACACTTATGGTGCATATTTGCATTTTCTGAGGACTTAACTGAGATGTATAAACATCAAATGAACTTTTCATATACAACAGATGAAAAACAATCTTCCATTTAAATTTAACAAGTGCTTGGTGCCAACACTTTAGTGGTAATGTAAGCTGCTAGCAAATGAAAGAATTTCATTCAGACTTAGTCCTTTGCTTTCTGGGCTAATAAGAGAAAGAACCATCATATCTGATCTACTCAGAGTAATGAATCAGAATTGTCTGAGAGGGATGCTCCTGAGAAAGTACCGAACAAGGATGTAGTCCCAGGGGGAGGGGGACACCACAGGCTTTAAATCTGGGATAACTCTTAACAGTCCTGTGCTGACATCACTCAAGTGCAAACACTGCAATACACAGACCTGGCTCCCCAGGGAGACTAGCCTGAAAACACGTGGATAGGGAAGAGCTTGGACAGGGGCTGAATGGGGAAAAGTTGCAAACCCATAAACTGCAAAAGGCAATTTTAGAATTATAGAATTACATTGGCTTCAGCTGGGATCTTGAAATTATCATGGTGATGTGCTGGAACTTCCAGTTATTCCTTCAAAAAGGCAAGAAGCCTCAGGCTTCTGTCAGAGTATACTTATGTCTAGAAATGCACATTAATTTTAAATTTCTGCCAAATTCCAGTCCTGCTTTCACAGACTCACAGAAGGGCTGAGGTTGGAAGGGTGCTCTGGAGGTCATCGTGTCCAACCTCCCTGCTCAAGCTTTTCTTGCAAGCTCTTGCCAAAACAGTTCAGTTTGACTTTCAGTATTGGTTCTTACAAAAACGTGCAAGTTCTCCAAGTTATTACTCCACTTACACCTGTAAAAATGTTTCTTCCATGGGAATGCAATATTTGCACAGAAAACTGTCGGAAGAGAAAATGTGATTCTTAAAGTTCTCTGAAAACACTACTTTTGTTAGTGTCAACCTCAGCAGCGTTACAAGTGATCAAAGAAAATAAAAGCCAATACAGTATGGAAAAACTTTGTAAGATGAAGACTAAGTTTCCTTTTCAATTCAGTAGACTCTTTTTTTTAACTGTTTAATGCTGCTCAGCCTGCAATAGTGTCACGTCAGCGTGCTGGGGAATGACCACAGTGGAAGGAGGTTATCAACACTTGGGATAGAAGTCTGAAGATAGAAAATTACCTTTAAATTATGAAAAAGCAGGTACAGCTCCAGCATATGTGGAGTGTTTACGACTTTAGAAAAATGATCTAACTGAACCATTAAATCTCTGGGACAGACTGACAAGAGAATTTTTTCTTTAATGAAAAAACTTTCTCAGATGAAACAGGAATGTCAGCTCTAGTGCATACTCCACTGACTGGAACGGGATCAAGTCTTAACTAAGTTCCACACAATGTTTTCAGGGGAAAAGTGGAGAATGTTTTACGGAATTTAAGTCTGGATTTGGCTTGCATCCTAGAACATATATCTTGTTATGACTGCTGAAACACTTTCAAGTGGGCAAGCCACAAGTGTCATTGGAGCTATCCCCTCAACTGGAGTCACAACAGGCAAAACCTCCTAAATACAAAGGCTTGAAATTGGAGGGGGAAGTGAGGGAGGGGCAAATAATCTTGGAAGGATATCTGTTATACAGAACTGTTCACTTGTGCCTACAGCATGAAGTAGTTCCAACTTGTTTTCTGCGATTGTCACAGATCCAATGTTACTTTAGCTAAATCATAATCTCTTCCTGCCTCGGTTCATCCATGTGTAAACTTGGTTCGCTAACTCTTACCTTAATGTGTCATGGGGCTTAATTAATAACACTTAGGTCTTTTAAGTCCTCTACAAACATTAACTACTTCTTTTAACAACTCTCTGAGGTATTATTATCCCTGTTTTACTGATGGAGAAATGGCAAAAGAGGCTGCGACTTGCCCAAGGCAACAGAGTAATAGTTATACTTAGAGATCCTCTTCATGGACTACTGTATTGTACAGTGGAAACATATCAAGAAAGGCCAAGTCAATAAATACAATCTCAAAATTACGTTTAAAAGTGCACCATAAGTAGCTGGAAGACTATGAAAAACCTCTACCAGAAACAATAGGCTCAGGATCAAAACAAGTGCTATAATCATCTCGAAGAGGAAGAAATATCCTTGACTGATCTAAGCTAGAGCTCACCAAAACAAGCACAAAGAAATAATAAGACCTGTCCTCTCATGTGCTCCTAAGTACCATAAAATTGAGCAACAGGCTTGTACAGTACTCTTTAGTAACACAGAAGCAAGCAGGTAATCAATGTGGTATGCAACGTGCTAATACCTCATGCCACGTTCCCAGGATTGACAGGGAATGCCAATAACGGGCTGAGATGGCCCCGGTCTCGCCCGGTACCGGGTAGTACAGTGCGGCCACCTTCCCCCCTCCCGCCCTCACAGGTGACAGCAGACAAAGTTGGTGCCATTCCCCTCTGCCCAGCCGCGCTGACATCCTTCGCACAGCCCTTCCCGCCCGGGATCCCTGCCCGGGCAGCCTAAGGCGTCGTGCCGGTGCCCGGTACCCACCGGGGAGGCAGCGGGGCGGCACCCCCGCCCTGGTCCCCCCCGGAGCCGGTGACAAGCACGTCCAGGACTGCCACTCCGGTGCAGCGACAACAACAGTCAGCAACAGGCGCGTCCTGCGCGGCGCTCGGCGGGAGCAGCGCCGGGCACGGCCCGCCCGTGTGCGGCAGGGGCCGGGATGCTGCCTGTACAGCTACGCCCCCTGAGCCGCCCGGGCCGGGACGCGCCCCCGCCGCGCACAGCACAGCCCCCGCGGCGCCACCGCCGCTCGGGCCGCGGGACAGGACGGGGCGGGCGGGACGGGGGGCGGCGGCGGGCGCCCAGGCGGAGGAGACTCACCGCAGGCCTCGGCCTAGAGGGGGAGGCGGGGGGTGTCAGCGCGGGAGTGACAGCCGCGCCGCCCGCTCCGCCGGGGGCAGGGCTGGCCCGGGCGGGCTGCGCCCCCGCTCCGGCGCGGCCGGGGCTGGCTGGCCTCCGCGGCCGGTGAGGGGAGGTGAGCGGGGAGGGACGGGGTGTCTTCGCACGCGGCGGGGCGCGGAGCCCGGCGGGAGGGGGCGCGGGGCGCAGGGCCCGCCGCGGGGCAGGCCCTGAGGGGAGGCTCCCGCCGGTCACTCCGGAGCGGCCACCCCTTGCCTTCCCACCTGATCCCGGGCTGGGACCCCGCGCTGCCCGAGCCGCCGCGTCACTTACCTGTGGGTGCGGGGTGCCAGGGAGGCGGGCCCTCAGTGTCCGGGTCCCCGGCGACCGGCCGGGCCGGGCCGGGCGGGCGCCGCTGTGTTTACACCGCCACCGGGGCTCCGCGCTCCGCAGCCGCTCAGCAGCCAGTCGCCATTTCCCGCCTACCGACCTGCTACACCGCACGGAGGGACCCGGATGGGGAGAGGGGCCGCCGCGCAGGCGCAGCCCGGCCGGGGGAGGGGGGCCTGGGGACGGCGGCGCCGGGGCAGGCCGGGAAGGAGGGAAGCAGGGAAGCCGGGGCCTGGCGCCCTGGAGCGGCGCCCTGAAGCGGCGGGCCCGGCGGGCGGGCGGAGAGCGATGGGCCGCGGCGCAGCGGGAGAGGACCTGGCCGCCTCTTCCCCGGCCCGGGAGCCGCCGCCGGGGGCGGGAGGCTGCGCCTGGGGCGCCGGGGCCGAGGGAGCCTCCCCCGGAGGAGGCAGCGGCTGCCTCGGTCTTCTGGCGCCGAGCCGGGTAGGCCGCCGGCGCTGAGGTGAAGCGAGGTGTGTGTGTGGGGAGCTCTGAGGAGGAGCGCGGGGCGGGGGTGGCGCGCGCGGTGCGGGGTCCCGCCGAGCCCTGAGGGGGGAGCTGTGAGGTGGGGGGGCGGCCCCGCTGCGCCATGAGCCGAGGGCGCACCGAGAACTGCGAGGCTGCTGGAGCGCGAGCTGTGGGGCCGGGTCGTGGCGACCCCGGGGTCCTGCCGGCTGTGGAGCACCGGGATCGGCGTCCAGCGAGCCGCAGGGCGGGGGCGGAGCGGGTGCCTGGGCTGGACGCCCGCGGCCCGGCTCGGTTCTCTGTCCCCGGAGGAAGCGGGCGCGCCGGGGCAGAGCTCACCCGCCAGGGCCGGGCGCAGCGCAAGGAAACGCTTTGGCCGGAGGGAGGGAGCGCTCCAAGGGGAGCGGAGAAGCGGCGCAGGAGGGAGCAGCGCTTTCCTGCGACCGCAGGAACGGTTCGCCGCGGGCGGGGGCCGTGGGTTCGCGGACCCGTTGCCGCGCCCGGGGTCGCGGTAGTCGCCGTTCCCGCTGCCCCGTCCCCTGCCCGCGGCCTCGCTGCCCTTCTGGGGACCTTAAAACGTTCCTCTCGGCCGGGCACACCGGTCCGGCCTCCCACCCGCTCCCTGGGCCTGCCCTGCTTTGGGACCCTCGGCTGGTGCAGTTTTACCTTCCTTTCCAACGCATAGGGCAGTGCTGGCTTTTGTGGTTTGAACTGCTGTTTGAAGACGCCTGCGGAGTCTAGTGTGAAGTTTTATTTCCACTTTCTCTTTTGTGTTTGTTTTTCTCAGGCAGCCTCTCTCGGTGTGATCGTTGAGGATGCTGCACGTGTTGGTATTTGAGCAACTCAATGAAGCAGCTCAACCATCTCATGCAGGAAAGTGTAAGAGCAGGGAGCAAGGTTAGCTTTGGAATTTGCATCCTACTGAACTTGTATATCTATTTTTGCTTTCTATTGGTGATCACTTTTGTCCACTAAGCTTTTAAATCAGGAATCTTTAGTTCTCAGGTTAATATGCATTATGACACTAGAAGAACTTCTCAAGGTATTGCTCAAAATGGAATGCTTTCACGAAAGTAGCTTATATACACATTGTCTAATTTAGCAGTAGGCAGAAACCAGCAAAGGTATTGCATGTTTTCTTTTCGTAGAATCTGTTGACTCCCTTCTTAGCTTTTAAACCTGGATCATATTATAAAAGTCCCAGCTCTCAAGTCACTTAAAATATTTATTGGCTAGTTAAACTGAACCACATCTGCTGCTGTGAAGCCAAGATTTGTTTTAGAATTCTACCACAGGGCTCTAACATTCTTTAGCAGAAGACATTATAAAGCTAATTTTACCATGGTCTCTTAAGAAAAGAAGTAGTAAAAAGCAGTGGCAATAGTGTCACCCTCATTCAAAACAGGTAGCCTTATTCCTTTAGAACATTAAAATATTTCTAAACACACTCATTAACTATAGTACTTGAATATTTTTTGTATGATCGGGTGTGAAAAAGGTTAGCTTGGACATGTTAAAACTTAATTAAGATTGTTTGTCAGTCCATTAAGAGGAACTAGTATGGCAAGATAACTTTGTGATGTCTCATAGTACAAACCCAAAAGGACATTCACTGATGCTTAGAAAGTGGGAGTTTTGAAAAATGGTAGGTGGAAATACTTTTTCAAACCATGTAATTAGAATGAAACCAGCTGCCAGAGGAAATCATTCAGCAAGATTCAAAGCAGGCAGAAATTTATATGAATTCCAAAACAGCCTAGTGCCTTTATAATAAAAGCCAAGAAAACATTTAGAAGAGAGATTAAAGCATATGACTCAGGGTTCAAACTGATCTTTATGGGAATGAGAAGGGTACCTTTCTGTGTTACAGAATATTGAAATGTGTCTTCCACAGTGGTCTTGTGCTGCGGAGTTCCCGAGTTCTGAGCAGGTCAGGGAGAGTGTTGGAGCAGCAGGACCACGAGCCGCATGTCAGGAGGGAATATGTAAAATCAGATTGCTAATTGACTTTGCTGTGAAGGCAAAAGTTCAAAGGTCCACCTGCCGTAACGTGTTCCCCGCATTATAATGCATACCATGAAAAGAGCATTAGCTCTGTGTGTGTGTAAAATGTAAAAATGCTAAATAATGGCAGGTCTGCTCGCATCCAGCGCTGGCTTCATGTGCCAGTGTCCCTGCCACAGCAGGGTTTGCAGGGCAGCGATGTTGTCTGCAGACAGCAGAAAGTTTCCTCGTCCTTCGCACCACGTCCAGCTCAAAGCTGCTCTCTGGATCGTGGTCCAGCTCCTCCATCAGGAGAATGATTTGCTGCTTGCTGCTGACAAACTCTTCACACCTTTTCTCCTGGAGGTGACTGCCTGGGAATACCCCAAGATGGCGAGGAGGATCATTGTAAATATACTCAGCTGGGGTGTAGAAAAAACACATACATCACATATTGTTTTACTGGCCTTGTGTGTTTGATAAGTAGAACCTCTGTTGGACAACATGGGCCTGGGAGAAACTCTAAGGCAACTCCTTGAATATGGTTGAATTCTGTATAAGATTCTGTTTCAGTCCAAGTGCAGTTCATTATGTTTTCATAAGTTTTAGTGTTAAAAGAGTGGTCACTTCTGATTTCTACCCAGTCTCTGTACTTTGCTTTAATCTAGTGTGATGAATCCAGGAGTTGACTCCTTTATGTTTCACAGTGTTAGTTACCAACAGTACCATACAGAGTCCTCTCTGCTCTTTCCAAGCTTGTCGTACCAGGTCCAAGGACAGAGGGATCTCCAGGTCAGAAGGAGGCACAGGCACATCCAGCACCACAGGCGCTTTCTTCTGGAGATACCTGTGTAATGATGAGGAAGCTTTTCCCAAATGCATCATATATTCAGTGAGCATCTTGTTCCCCAAAATATGCATTTAGGTCAGTTTTTCCTGTCAGGTTTACTGAATAGGGTCTCCCATACAATATTTTGAAAGGGCTTGTTTTTTATCTTATTCTTTTAGTGTGAATTCTCAGTAAAATAATTAGTAATACATCTATCCATTTTACATTCATTTCCTGACACAGTTTAGCTAATTGTATTTTTTTTTTTTATAGATTGATTAATTCTTTCTACCTTTCCACCAAACTGAGGTCTCTAAGGGGCATGCAAATCCCATCTTACCACCAGAAGAGTAAAAATAGGCTACATCATTTCTGCTATAAAATGTGGAACAGCCAAACCTTGCTATTATTTTATTCAATAATGTCTTTGGTACTTCTCTAGGTTTGTTGGTCTGGCATGGGAAAGCTTCAGGCCATCTAGAAAATTCAGAAATATCAGTTTACCAATATTATCCAAGAAAATTCCCTCTTTTTCCCTCTCCAGGTGGAGGTTTTAACACTATCTTACAACTTTGCATTTTAGGTCCCATTGCGTATCTTCTAATACTCACTTCAGCCCCCTCCCCAGTGTGATTGGGGAGGGAATCAGAAGAGAAAAGTGACAAAACTTGTGGGTTGAGATAAGAACAGTTTAATAATTGAAATAAAATACAGTAATGATAAAAGAACGTACAAACCAAGGGAAACATCAGCATGTTCCCCCCATTCTCCTGCTAACCCTGAGCACAGCACGGTACCCGCTGCCAGTCACATCATCCTGGCCCAGAACACTCTGCTGCTTCTCCACAGGGACACAAAGTGCCCAGTCTCACATTTGCTAGTTTATTGCAGTAGGATTTTTGATCCTATTAAATATTCAAGTCTCTCTCCTCAAAGAAGAGTCCCAGGTTACTGGAAGTATAACAGGTAGTAACATACTTGGGTCCCAAGTTACTTAAAGTTCCATATATATCCTGAAAAAGGATTGCAGTGAATAGCTAGGTACATGGTGTCCTGAAATTTTCTGTAATACGGATAAAACATAAAGTGGTCACAGCTTGAGAAGCTGTTTTTTAACAGTGAAATTAATTCTACTCAGAACTAAGGACCTCAAGAACCTTACCTCAAGTAAAATAGCATTTTTTGATCCAGTGTTTCTCCAACATGCCAACAAACCAGTGGTATTAAATATATTTATGTAGAAGAAAAGCTTTTGCACACTCAATTGCATATATTTCTTTGCTTTGGGAACATGTAAGAGCATTTTGACAGCTGTTAATCAGTTTTGGTGAGTCACTGTTTTGAAGAGATGCGACCAGTGTTGATAATGTGCACTGTGTTTTGGGCACGCTCAATAACGAACTACTTGTACTCACATTTGATTGTTGCTGCCTGAGAGACAGAGTTTCAGGATAATAAAATGTCATGAGTTTAAAAAAGGCTTTTCTTGTGGCATATGAGAGCTGAAGAAGCAGATTTTTCATGTTTTGTTGGGGTATGTGTGTATAAATTCCTCAGTCGCTGTCTGGAAGGAGCAGCCTCATGGAGCGGAGTTTCCACGTCCAGCCTGCACAGCACACGTGATTGCTCAGCAAAGCCCGGGAACCTGACGGGAGTGGATGTGCAGAAATTGCTGGGTTAGTGGAGGTACCATCAAGTTACAGATAAAGACCTGACTCCTTTTCATCTGTGTCATTGGTTTGGCTTCTGGCAGGTCATATATTGAACTGGGGGTTGAGGTTTAATGTACCGTTTTCATAAGTGAGTTTTCAGCGATGTTTTATGCAGAGTGTACAGCTTGTGTAGTGCCAGACCGAGGCAGACGGGCATGACAACAGGTGTGAGGTCTCGTCAGCCTTGTGGAGTTTCCAGGCAAACCGTACTGTGACTCACTGAAAACATCTCACGTTCTATTACAAAATACTTGCTTACAAGAGGTGTTTTGTTCTGCAGGCTTTGGATTTTTCACTGTTTATGATTTTGTCTATATGAAAATGTAATATGATAACATTTAATAAAATACGTACACCATTAGTTATTTAGTGTGTGTTTTAATCTTGTCACTTTAGTCTTCACGTATTTTAAGTAGAATGCTCTTTGCGGTTCTTTAAATTCTGATTAATATGGTTATTTTAAATTTGGTAATTTTTTACCTTTTGGTGAGATACTGCCCGTCGGTTTGGTTCTCCTAATGTGTAAACTGAAGTAGGTTAATTTGCGAGTCTTCACTTCTGTGGCATCTGTGGAACTTGGACAAAGCTTTGGCAAAGCCTGTTGACCAAACACCTGCAAAACTGGGACTAACTCGAGTGAACAGAGTCGTTTCTTTGGCTGTTGGGTGTCAGTGCCTGCGTTCCTCATACTTCTTGAAATTGTGGTTCAGGTTGGCAGCCAAGTCTCCAGCTTCTGTTTGTTGTTTCTTTGTGTTCCTCACAGAGGTACCTGGAATTCCACAGTCAGGCCGTGCTGAGGTTTTTCCCACCAGGCAGGATAAACACTCGATTTCACACTCACTGTTCAAAGACCGAATCAAATCATCTTGAGGGGAAGATTCAGTCTCCTCCACGTCCCTTTTTGTGGGGAGAGGGATAGAAAGGAACATTGAAGGAGGGAGGAAATGAACAGTGGCGGGGAGCACCATGTGAATTCTGTCAGGGATCTTTTTCTTCTCAAGAGCCCAATTTTTACCAGCTTCAAATTTCATGTGTGCCTCTGAGGTGTAAGGCAGTGCTCGTATTCAAAACTGAAACACAGATTTGTTCTGTGGCTGTGAACAGCCTCCCTGGTGGGAGGTGTCTGCAGTGGATGGCGGTTCCCGTTGGTGTGCAGGTCGCTCAGCAGCGCTGGGCAAAGAACCCGTGTTGCCATCACTGTCCGAGCAAAATCCCTTCGTTTTCTCAGTTTAACGTTGGGCAAAATATTTTTGGCATCACAGCATTCATTCACATGGACTTGCGAGTGCTTTTAAAGTATGGTCTCTAATGAGGGTTTGTAAACTTTGGTTGTTTACGCAGAGCATATAGGTGTTTTGTTCTCTTGTAATTTTATGTTTGAAGTCTTTGGGAAATGGGGCAATCGCAAGAAGTTTCTTGGTCTTTGATATGGTATCAGCTCTCGGTGTTTGAGGAATTCAGTATTTTCCTAAGCTTCCTTACACAGTTGTTATATATTTATTAGTTTATATCTGTACTGTGCTTTGAAGCTGTAAGGTGTTGTTATTATTTAAAAAATGGGTAGAGATCTCTGTGTTTAAATGGATGCAGATAATTCACCATGTGTTCAAAGCAATTCTTGCAATAACCCTGCTGCCACGGTCCTCGTTATATTTTTAATTACCCTGTTACTCTCCTGGAAGACAAATTCTGGGCTTTGCATCTTGTCGCGGCTGGGCCAGCACCGTCCCCCTACGCACAGGACACGAACAGCCCTGGGTTTGCTCAGCCCCACACTCTCCCAGCTCCAGGAGGCTGGGGCGGATCATGGGATGATCGCAGGTGTCTCTGAGCTCTGTTTCAGCCACTCCAGACCCGCTGGGCTCGGTTCCTGGGGATTCGTCCCTCCCGCCCCGAGCGCTGGGTCTGGATGTGCCATTGGGACCCCTCAGCCAAGTGTTCCCTGGAGAGCAGGAGAGTCCAATCTCCCCTTGAGGAGCCTCTTCCCTTCTGTGAGCTGTGGTCAGAAACCCACAACAATCAGACACTTCACTAATTAGCCCCGAGAAGTGCTGAGGTTGAGGACTCTGAATGAATCAAAGCTGTTGTGCCAGAAGCGCGCTCAGTGTCACTCTGGCTGCTGCTCTCCGAATAACTTCCCAGTTTATTACAACTTTCAGTGTGATTTGGATCAGTAGATTGAAAAATGCAGGGAATGGAACAGAGAAAAAAGTCTTTGCGTTACCCCTTAATAAAACTTTTGCAATATTACAGTGTATTGCAAAGTTACTTGGATAATTCCAAGTATGCGTGTAGTCAGTGCCAGTCCTGAGGGTGATTCAGCTGTCCTTGCAGTTCCTTCCAAAGGATAAATACAAAACTCCAAACATCCTGTTTTATTCAACCTTGGAAAAATGGAAAGTTTTTCACTTTTCAAAATAGGTGTCTGAGAAAGGAGGCTCTTGGCCACCAGCATCTTACACGTTGGTACAGGCAGCTCAGATGTAGATTTGGGAAAAATATTAATAAATAGATTTTTCATATTGCTTTTGAAAAGTGCTTTTTCTGTTTCCCTTTAACCTCGAGTCAGTAGGAAGCCCATTTTTCAGTAACTATATTTAACCCAGTTTGGGGTGCATTTGCAGGGCTATGTTAGGTGGGAGTTGTTCTTTTTTATGGACTTTAAAAGCAAGTGTAGGGAAAAGAGTGAACTAATCAGAAATCATTCTAGAAAAAAAAAAATTGAATAACTGTTTTCCAGTACAGTCGAAGTACGCTCTGCCCCTTTTGTAAGACCACACTTAAACGCATCGCCACGTAGATTGGAATTATCTATAGCATGAGCCTTCCCACCAGGCTGGGAGCTGCGGCCATCACTGTGGGGATGCTGGGCCAGCGTGAAGATGCCTTGTCTGATTGTTCCTGTAAACCAGTTCCAAACGGGAGCGCCGGGTGTACGTGAACGTCTGGCTGGTGGGTCAGGGCAGCAGATGTTTCAGTAGCTCACTCGCTGAAATGTGTCAACATTTTGTGTGCTGCTATTGCCATGGAAACGGGTATTGGCTCCGCAGAAATGGCACAGGGATTTCAAAATTACATTTTAAAAAACAAAATCAAGGGAGGTTAGTCAGCCTTATTTTGACTCATAAACACTGACACTGGTGCTGAACAGAACCTGTCTTTTGAATATATTAGGTGTAGTCATGTGAACTGGCAGATCAGTGATTAGTATTTTAAAATTAAGTTTTTTGAAAGTGAGCTAGTGTCTGATAGAAATTTATTAGAGAAATGTGTGTTCATTGCTTTTTGTTCAGCACGTTCTCCTCCGTACCTGAAATCAATCACAGCTCTGGCACCTCAGGCCTCTGCCTTCCCAGAGAGGTGAAATCGGTCTTGGGGAGAGCTACACATTTCAGCCAGTTGGCAAACTACACTTTTAAAAAATACAAAGTGGCTTGTGAAACACAGAACTTATCATTTTTTTGTTTGTAAGCTTCAGCAGCATGTCCAAATGAAGCAAGCCCCATTTGGGCGGCTATTGGTTTGCCTTTGGAACAGCCTCCTGCTGGCCAGCTCCTGCAACCCACCTAGCACGGCTGTAGTGTTCAAAATAGGAGTGAACTTATTGCTTCCCAGGATATTGTACAGACCGAATCTCACGTGAGATTGTGGATGGGGAGCTCCAGGAATTCTGAGAAATGAAGATGTGTCTGTTTGTTGTTGTGGATCTTCAGCTTGATTCCTCTGATGCTGGTTTTCCAGCCCCAGCAGTGACAGACAGCTGGACACAGCCCAGACAGACAGCCAATGCGAGGAGGAAGAAGAGGAGGAGGAGGGTGGGAGGCAGAGCCACAGCAGGAATGGGACCCGGAGGGCGACACGAGAAGGTGGTTGGGCTGCAGTGCTGGGGTGGGGAGGCAGCGGGAGCTGCAATGGAGCCACCAGCAAACACAGCAGCAAGGAACATCTGAACCACTGGCACTGTCCCAGAACACAGACCAGAGTGGAATTTGTTTGACAGAACAATTCCCCTTAGAAATAAAATTCTTTAAACGTTGGATCACTAAATAATGAAGGGTAAAGTGCTTAGTGACCTAAATTAGATTCCTTAAAAGGCTACCCACCAAGATCAAACCATGGTTCAATACAGGCCGTACTTCAGCCAAGTACTTTTCCAAAACACAGAGGCAAGAGGTGGTTTGACAGATGTTCATGTCTCCCCTTTGTAACTCGTATTTCCCTTGTACTTGGCTGATTATGAAATAAGTTGTAAACCCGTATCAGTTTCTGAAGGACCAGCCCAGCAGAGGACAAGGAGGGAGCGCTGGCTGGGACCAGCCATTCATCTGAGCTGCTCTGCCCATCTCACCCAGCACTGGCCTCGTTACCCCAGAACTGCTGCTGCTGTGTCAAAGTCCCTTCTGTGGAGCCCTAAATTAATCCAATTTTAAGAAGTGGAAAAAAAAAAAAAAAAGAACAAAAACCCAGAAGCCTCACATACTTTAAACAACTTAATTTATTAGAACCCATAAATGTTGCTTTCATTAGAAGAATCAAGTTAACACCTAATTCAGGGTGAAATTACATTTTAAGACAAACAAAAAATCGTAATGCTTAAATACAGTATTTACTGCAGACTGCTATTCTGAGACTCCTGGTACAATTCATCCTTCTCTTGGGGCATTAGGGCAGTATCTAACTCCAAACAGGTCCAGCAGTTCATTTTCAATGGGAAGCACATCACACCATGCAAAGGACTGTTCCCCCATCTGCCTCCCACAAGCATGAAATGAAGAACTCAAGCCTTAAACAAAGAGAAAACCCTTGAGATGCATTGCCAGAATCTGAAATTTTTATTTCGTGTATATTTAAGATTGACAGAAGATCCCTGTAGAAAAAAAAAAAAACAAACAACAACAACACAAACAAAAAACCAAATCATTGAAATTTCTTTAAAAGGTTCACTAAATTGGCATCGAGCAAACCTTAACTGTTACTTCACATTGGAACCTGAGTACAGAGAGAAAGTACAATCACCCATGTCCTAGGCCCTATCATTCCTTTTCACAGTAGCCCTTTTGGAGAAGCAGGCTGGGTTAATAATCTTAATTTCCACTACTGCAGATCAACAGAATCATTTCCATAAAATCCAGAAAGTGCATAAACACAGAATACAAAAAGTAGCTAACTTACAAACCTTCCGCTACAGAAAATCAGAACGTGGAACATGGCAGATGTTCAGAGATCCGTACCAAGTGTTCAGCTGCAATTGACGGTGAGCACAGAGGACGATGCGCTGGAGGCAGCGAAGCAGTGACCAAGGGCAGCAGCTCCAGCTGCTCCTTCCTCACCAACACACCCGCTCTCCCTGGCACACACAGACATTCCTTATACGCTGTGTTCAAGTACTTCTATTACCTTTTAAAATATGCTATTAGTTACACAGCTTTCTCAGGATGTATCAAATTATTAAAATCCTAATGTCACCGATTTCAAGCTCCAGCGATGAGATTTGGTCACTGGATACAAGAAGTGGTCCTTGGTTCCCAGGACTGTCCAAGTCTTTCCTCAGTCACATGAAGGAAGGAACAATTATTTAAACCTTTTTCATTCTCGACTGATAGCTCACCTGCAAACGCAAACCCACAGCACTCGGGAGCACAGCAGGAGGGTTTGTGCTGGTCCAGGTATTCCTGTAGAAAAGGAGTCCTTTGGCTGTACATCGGCTCCACAGTGCTTGTTACATGAGATACAAACTGTACAAGTTCTCCAGTTTACAAAGTGTTCTAATTTCAGAAACAATTCAGCCCGTATTTATAGTATCGGTTGTACATGTAAAGATTAATACAGATAAGGTACAGTCTAAGTAATTGGCTCAATGTAACAACAAAAATGTAGTTTTAATACAATCTGCAATAGTACAACTATGTACATATGTACAGAACTGTTTCCTTCTGGTACTTGGCTGACTTTGTGTGTGCTCATCACTTTTAGTTATCGGCTTCCTTCTGAAGTCAGAAACACTGCAGTAACAATGGTTCAGTGTTGCAGCACTTTGGGTTCCTTGGTGAGACCTCTCTGGCCACGTTCCCGGGGGTCTCGGCTCAGAGAACGCCCTCCCCAAAGCGCGGCTTGCCGTAATCCACCAGGTCGTTCTGGAGATCGCGTTCTTCGTCATCTGCAATTAAAATATTCAGATCAAATATGACGTGATACTACTAAAAAAAAATATCTAAAGATGCTTTCCCAGGATGTGCTGCCTGTGCAAACATCCAAGTCCACGCTGGACGGAGTGATGGGGAACACAGCAAAAGCGCCTGGGCCTGTGCTCAGTGCAGCCGCAGCACTGGGGAGTCGGCCCTCGGAAGAACTGGGACTTCACACTATTTAGATCTTTGGCTTTATTGCAACCATGTTTCAGAGATTTATTGACTTAAGAGATCTGAGAACCCATCCAACTTACTCCTGTAATTTGAGAACCTCCCTTTAAATGTTTCCAATTCTCCCACTGAAGCCCCACTACAAGGTCATCTACCCTGGGAAGTTCCACTGCCATTTTTAACCCTCTCCAGAGTTAACACACTAAGGTTTTCCCAAGCACAAGCACCTCCCAGCAGAACAGAGGATCAGAGGTGAGCAGCAATCCCTCCTACAGACGTGGCACATCTTTCAGTCACAGGATTCTCAAGAGAGACATGTACAAGCATCAAAGGCAGCTCTTGACCTTTCCAAACCATCTCCCAATGAAACCCCCGGTTCCTCTCCCAGCACTGCTGAAGAATCAGCAGCACGTTTTTCATGACTGAAACAAGCCAGGCTCCGGGTCAGTGCTCAGCCCATCGGTCTGACACCTCTGGGATCGGGGTGGGTGACACAGGGAGTTCCACTCACAACCCACTCAGGGCTCTGGGATCGGGGTGGGTGACACAGGGGGTTCCACTCACAACCCACTCCCAGCTCTGGCCTGGGCTGAAGCACAAAGATCATCCTGTCATTTAAACCCAGAAGGACCATCTCTCTGCACTGCTCTACTCTGTTCTACTCGTTTACTCCTTGGACTTTGGTTTTTAATACTCATGAAAAATTGTGAAATTAAAAAAAAATCTTGTGCATCTTCAGTATAACCATTTACTGTCACATATCATCATGAAAATGCACATTCAGTATTTTTATCAAGTGATGTTCTAAAATAAATGGTAATATTGTGCATGCTACCTGCCCTAATTCAGACCTCTCCTGTGTGGGTCCCCAGCCGCCTTCCCTCAATAAGTGAAAAAGCCATAAAACTTCCATTTGTTTCAATTCATAAGCTTTTGCTGTGTTTCAGAGCTGTGTTCTTTTATATTCCAGAAAGATGCTTGTTTGCAGGGAAGCACAGTTGAGGTTTACGGACGGTAAATGGCTCCCGAGCAGCTGAGGCTCATCAGCGTGACACGCACCTTGATTTGGTACAAACCCACTGACACAGCGTGTGGACACCCCTTGATTTCTAGAACCCACCACAAACACGTGTTTCCTGTGGTAGAAGCCAACAACTTTCCCATATCATCTGGTGTCTCCCGCAGGTGAGGAAAAGCAGGAGTGCCAGACTGGGCACCAACATCCACACGAGCCCATCTCCCAAATCTATTTGCCTCTGATAATTTCGGTCTAAGGCCCACACATTTCTCATGGCAACACAAAAAAACATGTTTCATTAAATTGCTTTGTTTGCACATGCCACAAGCTTTGTTCTAGCCTGATGCAAAAACCATGTGATGTTTTTCTAATAGTTTTTAAACAGAAAATGAGGGGTTTTTTTCCCTCCCTAAACAATTATAACAATTATAACCCCCACAATTCTACGCCCTCCTACCCAGTAAACAAATCAGTGTAAAAGTAAAGCAGACACTTTTTCTAAAATGCTCCTTCTGAAGTACCACTTGCCAAGGCTGTATGATTTATATCAAATAGTTATTAGGAAGCAATATAACCCAGGGCTTGGAAAACGAAGCCTGAGGTGGTGACAAGCCCTGCCTGAGCCATTCTCCAGAGGTCCCTGTCACCTGTGCCACCAGCCGGGCTGTCTGTCCCACAGGTTTTCAGCCCGCCCAGCTCAGGCCAGCAGAGCCACAGGGAAGCGCTTTTATGAGGCCACTTCGGTCAGAGCTTTGACTTTTTCCAGCATCCCTTGCTCAGCAAGTTGCGCAAGCACCATCGCTACCATTTTTAACAATTTTCCACCACTTGCTGTTACATCATCCCCACTGCTGCTGCACACACACAGTGTGCCGGGTTTGCCTGTTCCTGACCAGATCTCCGTCAGTAGGAGCCAGCCTCCCACTCCACAGCCGTCGCTGTCCGTATGTCTGTCCCTTCGTTTGTACCAGCAAATTACAACCCGCTAATGACCCACCCGCAGGAACAGGCCTGGGCAATCCAGAATCACTGAGATCTGCTCCTGCAGTTTGGAGCAAAAGCAGCAGAAGAGGCCACACCTCCTGGAGCAGCAAGTTGTCATTTTTATCAGCAAGTTAATTAACTGCCCAGGGTTCCAATCCATACTTTCCTTTTGCTTGGTCAGGAGTTTCAAACTACTGGCCCAGCCAAAAAAATGCTTATATTGCAGAGTTAGATACATACTCACAAAAATCAGGTGCTTTTTTATCAGCTTTTCCCATTAATTATGCTTGGATACCAATTAAACTACCAGCTAAACCCTTGCATTATGAGGATCAAAATCAGGGTGCCCGTAGAACTGCAATTTTGTTTCTTCCCCTTTGGCTCTTTATTTTGCCCTTTCTTTAACTGGAAATACCATATATGTTTAGGTGACCATTGTGACCCTAGTGCCATGCAAGCCCTGCCCAACACAACCCCCAGGAACCAGGTGGCGATGGCAGACATGGGCAGCCAAGCGAGGAATCGACGCACGAAGCGCATGCAGAACACAGTGAACATGCAGGTGCGGGTTGTGCTACCACCAGACAGAGGAGCTGGGCAGTTTGGTTAGCGAGGAAAAGCAGGAGCCTGTTGAATCTGTGTATAAGGCACAGAAATTGGAATTGCAGCCAGAGCCCTCCCTGCGTTGCAGCTCAAGGCAGGGGTGACAGAAGCAGTAATCAGAAAACATTCTTTTATCTTAGAAAATTTTGACCAGCTAAAAATAGTGAGGCTTTACACAAATTCAACAAGTAAACTCAGCATGGATTGTATTACAATGGGATGGAGACAAGGCCCAAGCTCACCTTGGACGTCTTCTTCTCCACCATCACCATCCTCTTCCTCATTGTAAGCCAGCTCAGCCTGCTTGTCTGCCTCGTACTCACCCACGTTCCCATCATCCCCATTATAATCTGCCAGTTTAGAACCCTGCTGTGGATCAACAGGGGACTCATTCTCATCAAAGAATCGGCCTGTGAAGTAGGCAAAGGATTAAGTCAGAAGCAGAGAGAAAAGAAACAGGGAGACTCGAATCGCAAGCAGGCAGCAGGAGAAGAGTCGGGTGCTGTTGGGGTTTCAGCTGGAGGAGAAGGGGGGAGAGAACACGGCGGCTCTGGATCAGCTCCCTACAGAAAGGAAGTGCTCAGCCCTTCAGTGTTTGCACCTTGTGGTACCTGATGGTTCTGAGCTTCACTCTGGGGAAGCATCCAAACAACAAACTCCATCTTTGAGTATCTACAAACACTAATTCATTTTCTTAAAATGCTGAAGAGCACACAGTGGAAGGTTTTGTATGTAGACTCGTCTCTGAGGAGGACTGGCTTTTTTCCACATGCAACAGAGCCACATATTGCTGAGCTGGGACATGGAGATGTCTGCAGAGTGTGCACCATCCAGCAGAGACCCGCCTTGCATCTCTGAGCTGATTTCTTTAACTATCTCATTCATTTGGCTTTGCACTCTGGTTTCCGATTAAGTTCCATTTTCAAAACACTGTGAACCGAGTATTTTTGTCTCCCAGCAAAGAATTAAGAATAGTTCCAGATAGTGAAACGACACACAAGAACAAGGAGGATTAGCCGGAGCTGTGACACGAGCCCGTGGCAGGTGAGCGGTGCCATGGCCGCTCAGAGCAGATGTTCCACGGGGTACAGGGAGATCTGTGCAAGGCCTGAGCAGCTCAGTCGACTTGCCCATTGCCTAAAGAACGCAACAAGGAGTCTGCAGAGGATACCAGCCTGAAGGGATTATGTATAAATGAAAAAAATAGGATTAAAGTGCAATAGCAGTCTTTACAGGCTGGAAATGGACTGAGGCAGAAGCCTGCCGAGGCAGACGTGATTTGCAGTGAGAGCGATTAAACAGAAAAGTAAAACTGAAGAATGTGATTTCAACGTTAGGATTAAAAAGGAGGTTGGGGTTACAACGGACAGGTGTAAAAATGAAATTATTTCTTAAAACAATGAAAAATGTCATATGTGGCAGTTTACAGAAATCAGGACAGAAGCAATCACATAGGGCTCATCTGGGTGGGAAAGAAGAGCAGAAGAATTACATCTAGTGCAGCTCGAATGTATAGAAAACTTTCCATTGCTTTCATACAATAAGCAAGCAGGACCTATAATCTGCTTAGAAATCAGAAGTTTAATGTATCGTTCATTCTCTATTCATTTCTAATTGAGCCATCCTTGCTATCACTGTTTGTATTTTTGGACATTGCATCGTATATAAAAAACAGACAGAACTGTATGATTTGCACTTGTTAAATATAAAACAAGCTATGGTAAGACAACTGAATGCACTTAACTTAGAGAAAATCCAAGCCTGCAGATATGCCAGAGACACTGTGACAAACCAATTGGTAACGAATTGAAGGATCAGCATGAGGCAGCGCTGTGACACCTGGCGAGCTGGGGCTCCAGCGCACCTTTGGGCCCCTGTCCCCCACTGCAGGTGCTCCCTCCTGCTCCATGTGTTCATATTTCAGCTTGAGCACAGCGAGGAAGGGACAGGAGAGCCCGAGCACACAGAGCTCCCAGCAGCTGCCATGGGCTGTGGGGCTGGAGAGCAGCCCCAGTAGCCACCACGCAGGGCCACGAGAGACCAAGGCAGCAGGTGGCTCCTTGCACAACCCCGGGAGAACAGCAACACACAAACATGGGACACACAGAACGGTCTTGGGATACCAGGACTTCAGGGAAAGACCAGGAATCACTGGTAGCCAGACCCCAGCAACACACCAGTTGCCTTCTGAAACACACAGACAAGGTCTGACACCTCGCTGGTGGTGTGGATCTCCCAATCACTGTGAACGAGTGTCCGTGCCACGGGCATCCCACAGACTGGGAGGCACAGGGGAACATGCTGCTGTAAGCACAAGAGGCCAGTGACAGCACGGGATGTCGCCGATGCTAAAATCTGCAGATGACATTTGCTGAAATGAATTCTGAATAGACACACTGGACCTCACAAACACGCTGCTCAGAGCAGCAGCCACACGCTCACCACCAAGGACCTGCTCACAGCTCCAGCAGCACAGGCTGCAGGTTTTGCTGCTCCGGCTTTGTGCCAGGGAAGAGAACAAACAGTGACACTGCTGCCAGTGTCACTTGCAGGTTCTATTTCTGCTGAAACCAAACCACTACAATGTGCCCACCTCTGGACCTGGTACCGAAGTTGCTCTTTAAATGTATGCTAGCAAAATAAAAAAGGAAAATAACTTTTGGGAAGAAGTTCCCCGATTCTGAAACAGGACAGGGGTGACAGCTGCCCTGACCAACGCTGGCTCATCCCGCAGGCTGGCACACACCAAGGCCTGAAGCTCAGTAACCAAAGCCCCGGCACAGAACCGTATGGTGACAGTTGTGTGCCAGAGCGGGGATGGATTCATCACCCACAGACTCAGCAGAACAGCCACTGATCAACACGAAACAAATCTACAAACCCGGGTTAGCTATTCCCATACGCGATAAACTCTCTCCATCATTACAAATTATTACAAATGTGAAGGACCAAAAGAAAGGGAACAGGCTAATTGGTGACAATGGACACCGAGTTCCTGTTCCCAGCCTGCAATGGAATCACGTCAGTCGCTGCCCCGTCCCCAGCTGGCCCAGCCTGCCCCCACAGCCTCACTGAACCCCTGAGCTCTGCAGCTCTGTGGTCACTCGGCCAGACCAGCACAGGGGCTTCAAGAAGCTCCTTGGATAAACTAAACACTCGCAAATCTTGGAATAAAGCACGGCAGCAAAGCTCGCGCAGGTTTCTGCCAGTTGTGAATACACCCATCCCGCTTCAGTGGAAAGAAGTAAGTGAGGCTTCCCTAAAGATCCTTTTCTAGAAAACAACAGTAAATTGATGTCCATTCCCTGCCTCTTCAACCCTGGCCTTTCTAGGGCTTTTTCCCCCCTCATACTAAAGCCTATAATTTTTTTTTCCCCTTGAAATCCTTTCAGCTTCCCATCATTGTTCTTTGACATTTAAAGCCCGAGGAGGCCCCACGAGCATCAGATGAAACAGAGCTCGTTACTCCATCCTGTTATCGTACCTGACATTGCTGTTAGCACATCCCAGAAGAAAAGCCTCACTTAAACGTTTGTTAGTGACTAACACCCACTGCTGACTGCAGAGTTTTTAACTGAACTGCTGACTTGCTACCTGTCACTTATTCTCCATTATTGATTGTGCACTACTTTTATATGTACAAACTTGTACATTGCTGAAACCACATCTCATCCCTTCTTTATCATCCAGCACTCAAATACAGACAGCACCAAAGGCTGCACCTTTGTAAACCTCACAGCAGCTTTACAAATACAACTCCTAGTGACACCCATGCCTGGAATATTCTTTTCTTAAAGCTGTGCACCCACCAAACAACTACTTCTTCCTGACCAGGTCTCCATTAATTTGCCTATGACAAAGCCACATTCCTGGGTTTATCACAAAAATTAATTCAGAGTTTCACGTTCTCAAGAGTGACCCTAGCTTTCAGGATTACTTGCTTTCACTAAAAGCAATTAATGATTCTATTTCAACAAAACTGTTATTTCTGTACCACTGCTCATCCAGCCCACAGAACACACACAGGTTTCTCAGAAGGCTCTAGAATCCTTTGTTCCTCCCAGTTTTCATGACCTGAAGGTGGCAGTTCTGACCTAATCACTTGTCATCTTGGAGTACAGACAGATTTTATTCATGGAAACCAAAGCCCAAGAGAAAGCTACTTAGCAGTGAGTACAAAGAAATGTAAAGTTGAATTTATAATAACATCGTATTTAAGTCAAATAATACAGTGTGAATATAAGTAACTTGGTATCAGGCACGTATCAAAAGTCTTCCCTTAATCTATTTAGATGTGTAGTAATTTCCAAAAACATCCCAAAATTCCCATAAGCAAACTTTTTTTTAAATGACTGAATATATGTAGGCAAGATGTCAGATTAAGGCCTGTCTTTCAGACAGGAACATATTACATTTCTTTCCAGGCCTCCTCTCCAGAAGGCCACCTGCTGCCAGGGTTCCTGTTTGCCAGACAGGTGCTATTACAGATAGAAAATAAAGTGATTTTCTTAATATATTGAAGTAACTTACTTTGCTTCATCTTCTGCAAGTCACTAACTCTGCTCTTTGGGATTTTTATATGGTCTGTCTCAATTTTTTGTTCTTTCTGATTTTCCATATTTTCTTCAAAATTTAAGCGCTGGAGAGAGTTTGGAGGTATCTGCTTCACAATATCGGTGTTTCCGTCACTCTCACTGTGGAAACCTACAGAATAAGGAAGCGTTTGGTTTTTATGTGGTTCCAAAAGAAAGCTATAATGCTATTGCAAAAGCTAATTCATCACATTTTACTATGCAATCAATCCCAAGCTGTTACCTTCTCCGCTGATTTTCTGATTGTATTTAAGTGCTTGATGAAGCCCAGAACAATAACACATTTATGTATTTTTTTTTTAATCCTCCTGCTGGTTCTGCTTTTCGAATCTACCAAACATTGTTTCAAGAGCTGTGATCTGAGGAGAAGGTTGCAACAGGTCACAGAAGTTATGCTAAAAATAATAAGCAGAATCCCAGGACTACATAACCAAGGAACAGAGAAAACCCTGGTCCTCCTGAAATTCACATCAACCTTCTGTTGATAAACTCTAAGTTCAACAACATAAGCAGTTCACCTGCTGTCTTTCATGTTTTCTCTTTAATAAAAGTCAAAATGAAGGACTGTCTCACAAGAACAAAAAGAAACAAACTACTTAAAAGATTTGACATTTGGAAACAATAAGCTTTAAATATGTAGTATCAAGACTTCAAGCCCACTCATTTAGGTATTGTAATCTCCATACATATCCACTGCAAAGGGAAAGAAATTAAGAAATACTTCTGTTGCCTTTTGCAAAATAACCAGTAATGGACATAACAAGACAAAGCTGTTTGGTCACATCACAACTATATTACCAATGCTATATTTAATGGCTGTTAGCAGGACAGTATTTGAACGTGCCACTTGCAGCACAGATAAAACCTAACATTCTCTTGGACATTAAAGCAAAGTGACCTGATCCACGAGCACTGCATTTAAGTATATTTTCTATGGATTTGTGTCCTTTCTAACTGCAATTCTTCTAAACCCTTTCACTGCAGGACTTCTAGTTCCCTCAGATCCTAAACCTCCTCCACATCACCCTCACGTGAGCTGTTCACAGAAACACTGAACAAATGATAGTTTAATCTGAGTCTGACTACTGACAGATCAACGATCAAGTCCTGATGATGCGCTGCAGCCCTAATTAGCACCCGAAGGAAGAGTCCTCACTTCAGATACTTTCCTCTGCCCAGTGGAGAAATCTTGAAGCACTTAACCTTTGAAACTTCTAACTCTCAAATTTGGCTGATGTTGGTCAAAACGCTCAGAAATTATTGGGTGTGGGGGGAATAAAACAAGATCATAGAGGCAGCAACCCCAGTGCCTTGGGAAGCCAGGCTAAGGATTCATTCAACATTGTACTCGTCAGAAATAGCTTGTTTTTCTCTTTGTAATCACATCAAATGCAAAAAAAGGGGCTGCGGCTGTGTACATCTGACATTCATAAGATGGCAGCAGATATTAAATGGTGCATTTCCTACAAAATATTTACTTGTTAGCCACTTGTAAGAGTTTTACCTGGTGCCAGATTTGGAGCATGGGGCTGTTCGGTTGGTAGATTTATAACAGGTTGATGACCTTCACTTTTAGAAGCTGAAATAAGTGGCTTCTTTAAAGCTGAAACAAAACATATGGACAAAAGCATTAAGTGAAACAACCAGGCACTATGTACCAGGTTTTCCTCTAACAAGCCTGTAAACTTTTGTTGTCATTTTTTTCTTGTTTTTGAACCACAGACGAAAATGTAAAATGCGAGATCGGGGGTGGGGAGGAGGGCATTAGCAGAAGCATTCCATTTTGAGAATTCAAACCTCTAAAGCACAGTAGAAATTACCAGATTATACACCCCACTTTAATTTTATTACCATAGGCAGATTTTAAAACTTCACATTCACTATGAAACACATGGTATTCAAACAGAATGTATACGCTACCACAAACCCAAATTCTCCTTACCAGTGGGAGTATCTTCAGCTTTAGCAGGGTCATTATCTTCTATTTCAGGCATGCCTGCATCTCCTCCTGCTTTGAGTTTCTCTGTAAGACAAGAATAGGATATTCTGTCTTATTAACCTTTCAATTTGAACAGTGAATTTCCCTCTTGTGGAAGGCTCTACGACCAGAAGAAAAGTCCTTTATTCACAGAACACGTCCCATATTGATAACACAACTACAACACTCCTCCTACTGTACTGTCCCAGTGGCTGAAGCCGCCTTTGGAGCGGCGCTCCTGTGTCAGCACGCTCTTCAGAAAAGGATGGGACCAGCTGTGCTGCTCCTCGCAGCAGAGCCGGACAAGCAGGAGCCCGGCAGAACAGACACAACTGAACGAAGAGGTGCTCAGTCAGCAGCGTGAGCTGTGGAAACAAAGGGAACCCAGCTGGGAACCCATCTGCCCTTCAAAGCAGCCTCCAGGCAGCAAAAAGCTGCAGTAGTGGGAGCAACAAGATGCCAAACGAACTGACAATGTGCACACAAAACCGAGCAAGGAATTACCTGCATAAAGGAGGCGCCAGTCTCTGGATACCTGTAAACTAACTTCGCACAATCATACGCAGCTAATCAAGTTACCTGAGCCAAATAATTCACTGATCTATTTCAGAGAAATGCACAATTCCGTATGATAGCACAGGACACAACATAATTGGCCCATTACCTGTTAGAAATTATTAAAAAAAGGAAATACCTTTGCCATTTACAACATGATCTGAAGGCTGCTCATTCTTTCCTGTGTTTCCATCTTCTGCCTCTGGAACAGTCTTAGATATTGCCTGGTCATCACCATTGGGACCTACTTCAGTATCTTTACTGGACTGACTTTTTTGTGTGGCCTGTTAGAACAAATACATAAGGAACCAATATTAAGCACATCCCTGAAAATCACAAAACAAAAGCCCTAAAATTCAAGATTACCTTAGGTAAGCAAAATTACATTTATGGATTAGATGATCACCAAAGCAAACAGCAGCAGAAGCCCTCTACATGCAAACCTGAATTCTGAGGGCAGGAGGTGAGAGTATGGACACGGAACCAAACAGAAAATGTAAAATACAGCATGGCTGTGTGACATTTTTATTGGCATTTGTAGCTCTTAAGTATCACACAAACACGTTAAGGCCTTGAGGGTCAGGGCAGAGACCTGGAAACAATTCTAGGCTTTAAGAAAGATCCGACTGAAATCTACTTCAAGTCTGCCTTATTATTTGAGATGTGTGTAAACAGAGACGAAGAAAGGAAATGAAACTAAGAAAAGCAGGTTATTTCATCTGTTTGCAGGAAAGAGGCTCATATTCTACTGGCAGCTCGCACCATGTAATTACACCCTTGACACTATTCAAAACCCATTGTTATTTGCATCACGTTAGCACCTCGAGGCCCCCAGAGATTACATTCCCCTTGCAATAATCTATATGCGACTGTAAGAACAGACTATACATCCTACCCTGGAGAGCTATAACATAATATCCATTTTTCAGAGAAGAATCTGAAATCCCTAGCAATGTCATCATGTAGGACGGCCGTAGCACAGCCAGGAACTAAGCCAGATCTTCAAGGCTCAGTTCACTGACTGAGCAAAACAGACAGCCCTTCTTACACTAATACCCCTGAGGGCTGCTCTGGAAAATATTTAATGCAAAGTTTTGGGAGAAACATCCATATATCTGAAATGCTGAGTCAAACAAACAGCGGACTTCAGGCTCTTCTAATCTAACAAACAACTGAGCTGCATGTTACCTTTTGTTCCCACGCAACCTGGTCCATTAATTTCTTCATGTTTTCTTCATGTTGCAGTCTCATTTCCTTGATCTGCTGCCCGCACTGCAGACTTGATAAGAAACACATTATTAGTTATATTTCATTTATTGTATCTGCTCTCCTACAAATAAAATAGGGGGAAAAATATAAAGCGGCACAAAAAGCCAAACTTGAGATATAACTAGAATAGTCTGTCCAAAAAGCCTTGTCCTGGAATGTGTGTGGAGTGGAAATGGACTGAATACAGAAAGAAAGCAGAACTGGAAAAACTATGGACAGAGCAGAAAACCAGTAAAATAAACAGAATGGCCTTGAACATATTTCCTCCAAAAACTGGAAAGCAACCAAAAAGTCAAGCTTTGCAGTTACTCTGTCATCAGCACATATTAAATCCACTAGGAAAGCAATGTGTCTCACATGGCTGTCAACACAGAACCCACACAGCTACTGCTACCGGTTACTGCCACCAACCCAGCCACAGGGGCTGAACAACACAGCCACGTGCCCCAGCTTCCCCAACGAGCCACAGACACCAGCCCCCTTCATGCAAACTCCTGTGTCCCACAAACACTCAACGCAGCACATACAGTGTGTTTGCAGCACATACAGTGTGTGAAAGCTTCCAATGCTGAATGTAAACCTCCCTCATTCCTCAAAGCTTCAGGGGCAGCTGTTCTCCCTCCTCCTCCACCAAACACTTAAAAGGCTGAGGTCAACTTAAAATTTCCATCTGCACAACGCTTTCAACTTCAGCTGAAGAAAATAAAATTACGCTTTCAGAAATAGAGCTACTATCAACCCTGGCAGCTTACAGAACTGCATCAACTAAACCCACTCAAGTATTTGCTAACCAAAATCTTCATGTTCTAAAAAATGCAGTGACTTAAAATCATCCAATGCTGAACAATTGCAGTAAGTCAGACTTTTTTTAGGTCATAGCTCACTATAGGTGGAGGAGAATGCCACAAAACCCAGAACTTTAAAATCAAACAACTAGCTAAGTCAAAGTTACATCAAGTGAGTATACTCCAGTTTGAGGATAAGCAGAAATAGGATTAATTGGCACCTTTTAATAAATACAGACCTCCACTGCATTCAAAGCTCCAGTTGCTAACACTCTTGGAGACATACCTATCGTATTCCAGTCTTCGTGCAAGGTGAGTATTGTTCTTCTTGAACTCGTGCAGCTGATCTTCCTGGCGAATGAACTCCTGACGTAATTCTGCTAGTTGTTCTAGACCAAAAAGCAAAAACTAACATTAATATAGAAATATGCCCCACAGTGGACACAACTGTCAATATTGCAATACAAGTTAAAAATTTGCCCAAGTTTTACGTTGTTTCTTCTAGATATATGTTAGGGATTCTTTAACTTCAAAAAAATGCCACTTTACATGTGTATACCAGGTGTCACCATGAATTATAGAATAATTCTTCTGATATTGTGCCAAAAACCCTAAGTTTTTCTTTATCTTTCAGAAGACTTACACAATGCTATGTCACCTATCTGTTGGAAATCCCCTTAATTTCCTGAAAGACTCTGTTACTCTGAGCAACACAAAAGCACTAATATGTTACTTTAGGCAAGTATGCCAAATGTTCTTTTTCTGCAATAAATGAACAAAGGAAGGCACCTCCACCCTACCCATAAAACCAACACGTATTTCCTGTCTCCACAAGTAATTGCTCTAGAAGTTCTTCTCCCTGCTCCTCAGACTGCAAAGAATTGTGAAGTTTCCCCATCTCCAGCTGCGAGCACTCAGCTCTGGGCACCAATGACCTGGCTCTGCCCACAGCATGGCCACGACTTTGCAGCACCTATTGCAGGCACAGGGAGACCACAGGCGTTGGAATCTGTATAGATCAGTCTTCAAAGATGTTCTCTGGACCTTCTCTAACCCAGTGTAAGTATCAAAACGCTGCTGATCCAAAGTACACTGAGCTGTGCATTTGGTCAGGAAAACGATGTTGTTAGTGTTTTGGAAGGAAGCAGTGCCAGGACACACGCTCCCGCAAAGTCTCTGAGCCAACCCTACAGTCACCCAGGTGACGTAATAAACAAATGTAGTGAGAAGTCACATGAGGTGATGGTCCAGCATCACTCCACCTTTCATTAAAATGTATTCTGCAGTACCTAGGCAGTTAAATAATCCACAGCTTCACAGTCCAGCCACAAATTCCTTACCCTTCAAACGATGTATGTCTGCCATTTGATAGGAGATGTTGTTCTGCAGCTTCATCTGAAAGGAAGAAATAGTTATAGAAATACAGACAATATCAGGTGCGTTTGTTTTCATTGTAAATACAGGGTATGTAAAGGGTTATCGGAATGACATATACAAAGTCCTTGTAAATCTAAGTCATATATATTTAGTTATGTGTAAGTGATATCACCAACCTAAACACTATATTTAGGCTTTGCTAACAAGGACTTAAATTTATTTCCAGAACATGTTTCTATCAAAAAAGTAGATTCTGTCAGGACTAAAATAAACACATTGCATCTGACACTGCAGGAGGAGACAGTGAATTTCAATGTGAAAGCATAGGCGTATAAAAATACACAGCATCATTAGCAAAAACAATTTTTACTTAAAGTATATTTAATTTTTTAATGTGATGCTACCTAATATTCATAGCACACATTTTATTTTTGAGAGAACCTGATACCAGTAGACTTCCACAACAGCTTTTAATTTAGAATTTTTAGTAAGGGAAAAGTAGCAGTTACAATACATAAGAAATGCATATACACAAAGTAATTAAGACGTTTGGTCTTGTTCTTACATTAAGACATATGTAAAGACAAAAACCAGAAGAAATGAAGAGAAAGCTGCACATGCTGTGAAACACCCCACAAGTGCCATCAGGCAGTGCTGACGCTGTGACGACTGTTCTTGTGGTTCCCCGCAGGTATGAGCAGCGTCTCTAGAAAGGGTGCAGGCAGAGGGCTGTCCCGCTGGGGTGACCCCCCTGGGAACAGCCAAGTGACATGTGTGGCACAGGGGACACACACACTATGGCAATGCCAGACGGATCCTGGAGCTCAGCGTCCAGCCACTTCCCTACATTTCCTGCCAAAACAACCCAAAAGGTGTCTGCCTTCACTTTAAGACTTCCTCCACCTTCCCCGTTATCACATTATTCATTTCTTCACAACGTTTCACATGTTTGTGGTGTTTAGCAGAGGCACTCAGGCCTGACGCAGCTTGTCCCGTGGGGGTTGAGGCATTTATAGCTGTAGGAACCGTGGCCATCCAGGAACTGCCAAAATCATGATTTTCTGCAGAACGTGGTGTTCACTGAGGCAGCAGCCAGCAGCACCGCCTCAGCACCGGCTCCTCGAGAAACAGCCCCGGCAGGTCGGCCATTGCTGAAGCATGGGATCCCTGCCCGACACACGGGCCGTGCCAGAACACCGGTCAGTCTGCAAGGCTTTACCCCCAAAACAGAACGAATGGTAGATGACGCAATCTTGCGGTAGCCTGAGAACCCTGACTGGATTGCTCTGAAACACAACAGCAAATTGGGACACCCAGCAGGACAGGTCAGGAACGTCTAGGTGTGTTACAGCCAGGCTGCTGAGCAGCAGCTACAGGTGTGCTCTGCCCCCAGGCACGGGATGCACAACAAATAACCAGGTAAAAGCCTGTGCTGGGATTTATTTCAAAATGAGCCCTGTGCTGGGGACCTCACACAGATGCACAACACAACAGGAACCACTGAGCAGACACCAGGACAGGGGAACAGGTACAAAAACATCAACAAAAGTCTCTTCCTCTATTTTGCAAAGCTATTGGCAATAGCGACCAATTTTTCCCCATCTTCCACTCCAATGCAGTTCTTTTCCCAGAATCTGCTAAATCTGCAAACCAAGGAGATCCTGGAAAGCAGCAGGTTCTGTTTTCAAACCTCCATCTAGCAGAACCCACAACTCTTCCCGCCGCCACTCCTGCTCATCCTGCAAAATGTCTGACTGGTGCTGGGCTGGGAGGGCTGGGCTGCCTGTCTGTCAACACCAGTTTGATGTGAAGACAGCATCAGTTTTATCACACAATCTTGCAGTTTTGCAATTTTGAGTTTCAGAGAAAAGCAACAAAATTTATACCCAAACCAGCCCAGCTGACAGCAAATGTCCCTAATCTGAAGGATGTAAAGGGAAGAAGCGTTTTTATGATTCATGGGATCTGTTCCACCTACACACAACGAAGAAGACATTCCACAAACCATGGCGTAAGTCCAGTTCTTTCTGAGCTGCGTCCGCTTTGAGTCTAGACCTATTTGTATTTTTCCTATTCTCAGTGGCTTCTCAGACCCTTTCCAAAGCAGTTGAGATGTACAAAAGAAATTTTCTGTACTTTAATGAGTTCTGCACAGGGAAAAACAAAAACCATGAAAAATTCCATGCATGCTGGAGCTACCTACACGCGAGGTAGCCTTCCAGCATCATCGAAATTGGTAACAGTTGTCATATAAAGAAAGGCGAGGTAAGGAAAAACGTTAGAGAGTTTCTCTCTGTGTACGGCAGGACAGAACTCCGGTCCTGATTACATCAGTGGTGAACTGTACACATGCACACTCGTATTTCCCTGCGAGTCATTGCTCTATCTGGCCAGACCAGTCTCCACATTATCTGTGGAAGCAGCACAAGCTGGGCCCCGGCTCCTCTACACAGCTGGGACAGTCCCAACACACTGCTCGGGTAGCAAAACTGCTGCAAGTCCATTTGTACAAGGTTCTATACGCCACAAATTCACGATCTTTCTCTGTCCACTGACTTTTTCAGAACAGACAGTGCTATCATCAAGCAACTAGCACAGTGTTGCAGGTGACATTGTGACCATCAGGAACATGCAGCCAGATGAAAGACTCACTCAACATCATTGCTGTAAGGCTACAGCTTTGCAAACTGAGGAGCTACAAAGGAGTTTTGGCAACAAAGAACATAACCAGCCGCTTCCATGGATGTTTTACCAAACAGTTTCACGCTGCAAAGCATCATTTCCAGGCAGTGGCCGAGGGCAAGGCTGTCCCGCACACCTCATGTCAGCCGCAGCTGAGCAGGACACGGCCCGGCCCAGGGTTGCAGCAGCACGTCGGGGCTCCAGCCTTGCCACAGGCACACTGCCATCTGGAAGCTCTGCACCGCACATTCCTGCCATTCTACCAGTTTATTGAGCTTACTACAAAAGGATGTGTACAGTTATGAGGGGGGAAAAAAGTATTCTCACAGTATGCTGCAAAATGCATGAAATACTCAGGAAACTAACGCTCAGTCTCATGGATCCCCTCGCCAAACATGGGGCAACCACCGCCCTGCTCGCCTCCCCAGGAGCTGCAGAGTAGGACAATTCCTCTGGTTTGTCCAAGGGCCAGCAGGGCACGAGCTCAGCAAGGTGAGCACAGGGTGACAGGAGAATTTCCAAGAACACATGCCTTTTTTTTTTTCTGCTTTTTTTTAAGCACAAGACAATAGGACATGCTCCTGCATTTTCTCTTAGGAGCAAACAATAGTCTGGGACAGTGTGAGCAGCTTGTTAAAGCAAGGGAAGAGAGAGCCCAAGGTCTGGGCTGGAATACAGATACCGCTGTGCTCCAAGGAACCCGCCCACAGAAATTAGAGTTGCCTCAGCCCTGGGAAATGCACATTTCATCTTCGGGACCGCAGGGCAAAGAAGACAAAGGGAAGACAAAGGAGCATCGAGCAGAACTGACACTGTCATTCAAGCCTTTTTTTGGTCTGATAGTTTATGCCTGCTACTCGCCTTCTATTTTTTTTTGTAACAGATCCTTATTCTCCAGTCTCTAAAGTAGAGTCACTTAAAGGGTTTTTAAAAAAATATAGGATTGTTGCCACTTATAACAGTAGCTCACATGCAAGGAAAACAGAAAGGGACCGTGACTGGTTATCAATAAAACACGCTGTTATTCTTGCCTACTAAGGCACATGGAACATTTTCTGCACAAGTAAAGAAGAAAGAATATTCAAGAGCAAGTAGCTCATATGACTTTAAATGGCACCTTCTGGAACAAAGAACAAAGATACAGGGCACATGCTGCAGTATGCATACAATTAATAAAATTAATTAGCGAGGTTTACTCATCACATCTTTCTCCCCTTCTGCTCTGCTGGTGAGGTTCCCGACCCCGAACGCATTCCGAGCACAGCCAGGTCTACAGAGCCCACCACGGTGCTCGGAAGGCAATGTCTGCACTGACCTGGGCTTTATCTGCCAGGGAACCCTGCTGCACACCCTGACTTCACACTTGCATTTTCTCTCCTGGTGTCCTACAGCAAAGCATTGGATTTCCCAAAAATACAACACCCTGCAGCCTGGGGCAGTTCCAATGCACCATCAGCCCCTGGCAGAACTGCCCCTGCCTGGCCAGGAACTGGGTTATTCAGTGTCCTCAGCAGCCCGAGAAAGGCAGTTCTAGCTCTGGGCCATGACTCACCACCTCCTCAGTTTCCAAGCTACTGCCCAGGTTAAACCTATTTGTACTCTATGTGCATGTAAGAGTTCAGTTAAAAACAAACAAACAAACAAGCACAACAACACAAAACCCCAAACCAAAAACCCCAATGGTTTGGAAAGCTATTAGTTTTCTGTTTTCTACAAGGGGAAGCATCTTTAATAAAGCTTAACTGCTTTAACTAGAGTTCAGCTTCTCTTACTCATCAGACTTAACTATTTTTGTATCTGTATAGAATACTTATTTATAAATTAAACTAGATTTTGTAGTATCACAATAGTTTTAATCACAATGGTGTTAGCTGCATTCATTTCCAACGGAGAACACCAGTATCCACCATAACCTATCTAATCAGGCTTTTTATGCCAATCTCAGAAAAAATTAAGACATTAAAAAAACCACACTTGCTGAACACACAAATAGCTAAATTTTAATGGCTCAGTAGGAAAGAAAACATAACTTTAATACAAACTAAATAAATTTGAAGGAGTCTGTAATGACATTTATGGATTCAGGTTTTCTGTGATAATTAAAACCATTTTCTTGTACTGCTCTTCAAATGTGGGATATGAAAGAGCCAAACAAACTCAGCCAGTAACAAACCTGAGTGTGATATTTCCATAAATGCTACTGTGATAAACAGTGTTCAATTAGGAGAATTATGAACTGCATGCAAATAGAGCACATGCTACCACACACAGCCGAGTAAAAGAACTGCCTGCTTGACTCTGTAAGAGCTGCTGTGCCGATTACGAAAGCGGAACAGTGAAAGTTGATGCATTCACTCATTTTCCCTCCCACAACAAAAGAAATCCCCAGGCCACGTTCACATAAAAGGACAAGTTGAATTTTGCATTAGTTGCTCTCTTCGCAGCTAATCAAAATAACACATCAGCAACAGGAATTTTTATTTTCAAGTATATGCTGGCTGCATAAGAACCAGACCCAGACATGCAAGGTACTTTGAGAGAGACGAGCTCAGGGTGCTACACCTGAACGTTAGACTTTTTAATTTTAATCGCGGCCAAGCAAACTGTAGTTTTAAGGCCACGTTTTAAGGCTTTTTAACCGATCACAAAAGATCAAGTAATATCAGCATAGGAAGAAAGGTCATTTAAAAGTAGAAGTCTGGAAAACAATGAGCTCTTAAGAGTTTTCATTGCCAGCGCACACACCGCCTTGCCAGACACTTTCAGCTCTTTCCAGGGATGCGATCACAGAATCACTTTGCTTGAAAGAGACTCTTAAGTTCACCGAGTCCAACGACAACCTAACTCCACCCGGATCGTCTTGCAAACGTCCCAACAGCGACCAAAGAGGCGCCTTCGGGGGCTCACTTTCCCCCCGAGGCTGCAGCCGGGGCACCGGCACGGCCGGGCAGGGCCCGCGGTGTCCCCGGGCAGAGTCACGGCCGGCCGCTGCCCCCGCGTTACCTTGCTCTCCTCGCAGCGTTTCACCTGGCCGTCCCGGGCCTGCAGCTGGCTGCTCAACTGGCTGTAATCCGCCTCCTTCTGCTCCAGCTGCTTCCTGTGCGAGTCCACCTTACCCAGCAGGTCCGAGTTGCGCTTCTCCAGGCGGCCCCGGGCCACCTCGGTGCGCTTGGCCTGGCTCTGCAGCTCCGCCAGCTCCTCCCGCAGCAGGGCCTGGCGGGACGAGGCACTCCAGCAGTTGAAGGCGAGGACGCCGATCACCGCCAGCAGCGCCACGAACACGAGTGAGGGCAGCCGGCCGCCCCTGCGGTTGGCCCCGAAACCCACCATGGGGGAGGCCGCCGGGCGGGGGCTTCAGCCGCTCGCCGCCTCCACCCGCGCAGAAGAGAGGAGCAGGGACGGGGCAGGGAGGCTGCTCAGGGCGCCTGAGGGCGGGCGGAGGCGCTGCCCCGGGAGGCCGGGCGCATCCTCGGCGGCGGGGCCGTGAGGGAGAGGAGCCGAGAGGAGAGCGAGCTGCCCGGTGCGGCCGAGGGGAGCGGGCCCAGGGGGCCGGGCTGTGCGCGCTGCCGTGGCCGTCCCAGCGCCGCTCCCGCCCCGCGGGGAGGGACAGGCCGCAGAGCCGCAATACCGCCCACCGCGCCGGCCGGCAGCGGCCCGCCCGCCCCGTCCTTTCCGGTTCGTGTCCCGCCCCTTCCGGCTCCTGCCTCTCGCGAGGCAAGCTCGGGGCACTCTCATGAGAGCACAGCCTCCCGGCGCGGAGGCGCCATCTTGTGTGGGGAAAGTGGGGTGACAGAGGCGGGAGAGGGTGTTTGTGCCGGGGGGGGGTGTGTTTCCGCCCCCGGTGGTACCGGGACCCCAAAGGGGCGGGCTGAGGCGAAATAGCAGGCGGTAGGGGCTGGGCATTCCCTCAGTGCTTCCTCTGGAAGGGGTTTATGGAGGAAACGGCATGTCTTGAAATTGTTTGAGGAAATTAGTTCTTTGTTTTGTAATAAATACTTAAATAAAGTATTTATTCTTAATCAAATTGCCTCACAAACCATTAATACTTCACGTCGCCGTGGCAGCTGGTGTCCCAGGGCACAGAGAGGCAGAAGTTGGGGCCTGCAGAGCTGCGTCCTGTGCTCAGCACCGGTCAGTTCAGAGCAGCTGAATCTGCCTTTTGGCGTGTTGAGGGCAGACAGGGTGTAAGCATGCAAGTTTTTGCTGCCTCAGAGGCTTTATTTTTCTGTGATAAGATTTAAGTAACGATTCTGCTCCATCCCTGTGGCCAAGCACCTGAGGCAGGAGTGGGTTTGCAGTGAGCTCCTGTGGTCCAGCACACGCACAAGACACTGACAGTACCTCCACACTGTAAAATAGTGTTGAGAGGATGTGGGGGAAACAGAAGGGAGTCAGTTTTCTCTTAAAAGGAGGAAAAAGAGTGGTGTTGGAGGAATAAAGTGGATTCCTTTCCTGAGATGCAGAATGTGTCAGCTGTGACTCACAGGTGAGGCTCAGCAGGGCAATTAAGGTCGAGTTAGTGAATGCTGGTAGCTGGTTTGGCCAGGAACATCACAAGGATTTTGATTAAAGTAATTTTAGTGAAGTCCGTTGGAGAATGAGATCTGGGATCCTGAGCCCTGGGGAGCTGTGGTCACCCACCTGCCACCCAAGGCGAGCAGGGGTGACCATGAAGAGCCGCCCCCCAAGGCCACTCTGGGGAGTCCAGTGCTTGTTTCATCAGCCCTGGCTGCAGGACATCAGGTCCAGTCAAGACCTAAGATCTACAGCTGAATTCTTTTGTTTCAATTATTCTTCTGTTAATAAGGTGAGCCTTAAGAAAATTGGCTGAGGCTGAATTGCCTTCTGGGGCTTTGTGTTGTGTTCTTTGGCTGGGGTGTTGCTCTGACTTGCTCCAGACTTTTTTACTCTTTTTAAACAGTGGAAATACCACTGTAGAGTTAAAATGGGTTTGTATATTTATATATAGAATAGTGAATACTGGATAAGAGAGTATGCTGATTTAATAATCTCAGCATTACAGAAAATTAGTGATTTAAGAAGTATATAATTCAATATTCTAAGATACTGTTTCCTTCCAACTGCAGCAGAATGAAGCTTTTATTTTGCATATATTACAAGTTTGTATTTTTTGCAAACATTCTGAACACAGAAGTTAAATTAGCCTGGACTTTTAGCATATACTTTAAAAACTTATTAATGTGCTCCATCTGTTGGTAAGCTGAACGACTGTCCAAGTGAGCAGCAGAGCCCATGAACATTTGTGTGTGGATCTGTAAGGCTGCAGTCACAACACAGTTATTAATGCCTGCAGAAGAGAATGCTGCTCAGTGCAGGGAGAGAGCAGGTGGGAAACCCTGCAAAGAGCCCAGAGGGAAAACAACACCCACCATTCCTGGGCTGGGTGTAAGTGCAGGGAACTTTGGGGGTTCCAGAGGGAAGAGGTGACATGCGCTGTGGAGCGGCAGCAGGGGCTCAGTAGGAGTGAAGACAAGGATTTTAATATCGTGGTGCTGTGGTTCTTTTGTCTTGTGGTGCGCTCGTGGTTTCGCAAAACATTAACATTCAATTACTCTTCTATTTTGTTGCTGGGGAACACAAGCAGAGAAGGAAAACAATGTTTTAACTCTACTAGATATAAATGAGATTTCGTGGGACAAAGACTTTTTTGGCTTGAGGGGTTATTGCTGGGCCAGGTTTCAAAGGCCCTACTGCAGCCAATTGGATTCTTGGAGCATCTTAAAAAATTGTAAGCTTTTTTATAAAAATGTTTTAGGCAGCACAAATACAGCCATTGGCTCTAGGAGTGTATGTGATTGTTCTTCAAGTTGCACACAAGTATATCCAGATGTTGCTGTTACTGGCTGTATTTGTGGAAATGAGAGTCCAGGATGATAAAAGTTTCAGACCGTGCGCTTAAAGTTTCAAGAAGAGGTATCAAAATGTGTGCACTACCTCACTTTCCCCAGGTGTTCACAGTCACAATATATACATGTATAGATTCCAAGAGCAGGTACTCTGTATTTTTACTCTCCCCAGGACAATTAAGCCCTTTTTCAACTGTGGTTGCTGGAATTGCTTTCTAATAAAGACTCCTCCTCAACTCTTATCTGCAAAATTATGCTAGTCACAGTAGATATAATTTAACACTATTTCATGTGAGGTTCTAAAAGCTAGTAGACAGTTCTCCATTATATAAGTGTGTCTTAATTCCAGAAAACCCCTTCTGTCTGGTACATTGTATTATATTGAGATACTTTCTGATAAATGGGTGTTGGTTTCAAACAGACCATCATAAAACATCTTTTTAAAAAATATCAATCTGATAATATGATTTCCACTAAAGGAATTGATATAGTAAGTGGTTGGACAGGTGGCAGGTTTATGTTTGTTGTTGTCTGTACTAAATTTAATATTAGCTTAAGGCCAAGACTTTAAGGCATTTGAGCATTCCCAGCTTCATCAGGGAATCTTCTGCTCTATATATCAAAACCCCAATGGTTTTGCCGTAATCTGTACAGGTTCATGTACCAAACTCTCAGCACTAGATGGGGCCAGGCACCGCAGTGAACCCGCATCCAATTGCATGGGCATTGAAGCAAGGCTTGGAGAGCTAGAAAACTCACTGCAAACAATGTTCATCAATTATGGCATAAGTACTAGGTTAAGATAAAATCAGCAATTAAGGCCAAATGCTTATTAAGGATTAGGAGATTCAATGAGAGCTCAGTGGGCCGTGAGGAGTCGTACTGGAGCCTGGCTAATCCTTTTGCCTTTTCCAGCTTACGTTGCTATTTACCACTCATACCCACCACTGGAAATGGCAATTCTGAGGGACAAGCTCTGAAACGCAGAGTCATTTGTTGCAAGCAGGTGATCACAATTCATGTATCTGAGTGCAGGAATGCTGCTGTCTCCCTGGACCAATTCCTCTGCTCTCTGTGCACCTCATTTAGATTAGATTAATAGTTACGATTCCTAGGTTAGGTGGGTTTCTTTTTTTCTTGCAGGCTAAGAAAGCCACAGATTGAGCATCATAGGTTGTTGCTCTGTGTGTCAAAGTGTGACCTGAATTTGAAGCAGTTTGGCTTCCCAAGTCTATTTTAAGAACACCTTCCTTTGTCCTAAAAAAAAGGAAGCAAATTACTATTACAACACATGGATTGGAAAGCACTTTCTGTCATACTTGAGAATCTTGTGTGTTTATTTCTTCCTTCATGGTAGAAAAAAACCAGGATTTGAATGATAAACTACTAATCAGAATTTTGGCAGATTTTCTTCATTGCTTTAAGAGGAACTGGCATTTCAGTGTGGGAAAAGCAACAGTTTACTAAGCTGAGGACTGGAAAAGCTGTCCGTGCACATTGCGCATTAACATATTTTCAATTATATGAAATGGGTGCATTTCAAATTTAATTTAGGTGTCAATAAAATAGCAGCCATGGCAACAGTGGATATTCCCTGCCCTTCCAGCGCAGAGCTGTGCTCAAGCCTCCTCCTGTTCTGCTCACATGCAACAGGGTCATGGTCCCTGGGACTGCTCTGCCTGGGAGACCTTCCTGGGAGCATGCGCAGGGGGGAACAAGGAGAAAGGAGGAAACTGCAGCAGTCCACCTGTGTGCTGGGTACAAACTGGGTGGGGATGGGTCACAGAAGGCTCAAAAACGGAATTTGTGAGAGTCCTCCCTTGGTGGGACAGCACAAGGGATGCAAAGGTGGGCAGGGTGACTTCCCATGTCCCTTCCAGGTCTGTTAACCAGACATCACGGTAGTAAGATCCCGGTCTCTAAACTTAAAGGCAATGGAAGCAGCCATTGTGTAGGTGCTCCCCAAAGGCAAAAGGAGTATGGAGCCAGATTAAGGAAAAGCTGACACAGGGCAGAAATGTGATACATTTTCAAGAGCAAATGGTTCCATTTAGTCCAGGGAAGTGCTTGTGTCTGTGGAAGTTAGAGCTGGCCTGAAGTACCACGTCTGTCCAGGGCACCGAGAAACTGAGCGGTCTTTGGTGTGTTAAATGAGGCTACAAATTATTTAAATAATGCTTCCCGAGAAAATTTGTATTTACTTACCATTGTGAATATGATTCTTCTTAATCTTGCCTTTGCTCCTTGTCCTCTCCCACATAACCACTTCAATTTTTTTCTTGCTCTTTAAGTGCCAAATAGCTTCCCTCTTGTCACTCAGTTTTATTTCTTTTAAATGTCCAGTCTAATTAAGCCCTCTGAGCCAAGAGCTGCAGAACAAGAGGGTCAATTGTGCTCCCATTTGCCTGGTGGGAGCCTGGAGGAGCTCCCGGAGCCACTGCTGGGAATTTCCACTGAACTCAGCAGAGCTGCCTGACCGGGTGGCTTGGGGCGAGCTGATTCGGACCCTCGCAGCACCAGGAGGGCACAGGAGACACTGTCACCATGAGGAGCTGCTCACGGGATGCTGTTCCACTGCACCGGGGTGAGAACAGGAAAATGCCGTGGGGGGACAGCCAGGCTGTCCTTGTGGAGGAGACACATTGTGTCCGGCTTTGCGAGAGGTCAAGGAGGACAGGTGGACATAGGGAAACATCTTGAATGGCTGTAGCTGCTTTTCCTCTCCAGGGGGTACCTTCACCTGTCTCGTGCTCCCTTCCTTTACAGCACCTATGGCTCACGAGTTTCCCAAGGAGCCCATGGCAGCAGCTCCTGTCTGGGAGAGACAGGAATCATCTCCTCAAGACCCGGCTTCTCTCTTCCTGAGAGCAGAGCAGGGCTGAGTCCTTCCAACCTCACTGCTCCCTTCTTGGAGGACATTGGAAGTTCAGATCTCGTTCCTCTGATGAGGAGGAGTGATGGAGTTTGCACAGCAATCAGTTTACTTTTCTGGCTTCTGAATCCTTTTTCCAATGGACTGTGGTTGGCATCAAGACCATTCCTGTGGGGAACTGAGAGATGAGGAAGAAAAATGACTGTCAGGGCAGTTTCAGCAATGGGCCTAATATAATGGGATGGCTGCAACCCAGGTTGGAGGTTGAGTAGTCAAGTGATGCAAATCAGAGAAGAGAAGATAGGTCATGTAAATAACATCATCCAGTGTTTACTGTGAGCAAGCAGAATGTGAGTCGGGGAGAAATCCGTCTTTGTCAGGGACTCCTGCTGATCCATTTCTCTATGCATCAGCCGCACGTAAAGTTTATCTGCTTATGCAGCAGCTGAGAAACTGAAGTGCCCTCAATGCCCTCCTGTCATCCCTGCATCTAGCTGGAGTCTCAAAAATACCAGGGGAGCAGAAATTCCATCTACCTTGCGGGGGTGACCACTCTTCATCCCTCTCATTTAGAATCACAGATGGTTTGGGTTTGAGAGACCTTCCCAGCTCCCCCAGTGCCACCCCTGCCATGAGCAGGGACATCTTCACCAGCTCAGGTTGCTCAGAGCCCCGTCCAGCCTGGCCTGAGATGTTGCCAGGGATGGGGCATCCACCACCTCTCTGGGCAACCTGGGCTGGGCTCTCACCACCCTCAGGGGCAACAATTTCTTCCTCATGTCTGCTCTGAATCTCCCTCCTTCAGTTTAAAACCATCACCCCTTGTCCTGTCACAACAAACAGTCCTTTTGTGTTTCCTCTCCTCTGCTGGGAGGACAGGCTGAGAGAGTTGAGGTGTTCAGCCTGGAGAAGAGAAGCTCCAGGGAGTAACCACAGGAGCTCTAATGCCGCCTTGCCTTAAACCTTGACAGAAGAAAACCTCTGTTTTTGTCCTAATTTAAAATCAGCTGAAGTGTGTAGGTTGTGAGATTCAGTATCATGTTTGTAAACATTACTAACAAATGTGTAATTTATTCTGCATCCTTGTTTTTAATTTCTTCAATTTAGAGTATCATTTAGAATATCTCATCCTTTATTTTATAATGACATTGCAAGGGCAAATCAGAATTAATCCACGATGCTTTCCTCTGATCCACTGTTAATTTCTACATAGAAACACTGGGAGGTAATTTACATTAAATACAGTTTTTATTTACCACACACCACACTTCGACCTACGTTTCTTATCACCTTGCCTGTATGGGCCAACGCAATTACTTTCCTTTTGTAATCTAGTGCTACCTTCAGGTCCATGTAAGAGACGATACAATGGCTGTTTAATTCACAGTAACTAATCAAAGTGTGTACTCCTGTAATTCCTGGAACAGACACTCACAAGGTCATTGTTGTGGGGATGGTTCATGGTCGGCCCCCAGGGATGCTGCTACCTGCTCGTGCTGCTCTGCAGCAGCAACCGCCACGTTGGACACGTTCCAGTGTTGTTTTGAAACGTCTGTCAGTGCAAAACAACCAATGGTCAGGACGCTCCTTTTGTGCTGCATCACAACAAAACAGGGGAACCTCTGCAGGGACAGTAGCAGATGAGTGAACGCTGCATATCCAGGGTGAGGTGTTTGGGACAGGGAGCGCAGGGCCAGGCTGTGCACGGGGATGCGCATCCTCGGCTGCCGGTTGTGCCTGGTTCCTTGGGCGTAGGCACATGAACCCCGGGTATTTAGCTTTGCTGTCTGGAGAGCAACCATAGCCAGTGTGTTCTGAAATGCTTCTTCCTGATTGCTTTATCTTTCCAGCTGTATTTTAGAACAACAGATCAGGCAGCAAGACCTCCCTGACTTTAAACTAGTGTATCCTAAGAAGCTTATTGTTTTTCTAAGCCCCCTCCTCATCCTCACAACCCTACAGATTTTTCTCCTTGGTTAGCAGCACATACAGCAGCATCCCATTCTGAACACCTGAGCTCCTTCAGTCTCAAAAAGTTAATTTGATTAAAGCGTTCAGAAAATCACTTTCACAGTGAGACATGAGCAGAAAGCAAGATGCTTCTCTTCACTTAAGAAAGCAAGAGTCATGTATTATATCAGTTAATTGGTTCAACTAAAACTTGCATAATTCAGTTTCTTCAGAGTGACTGGGATTTAATAATAAACCCCTTCAGTTTAACAGCATCATAGCGCTCAGGATGTGTGAAGATGTGCAGGAGGCAGAGCTGTGCACACAGGGCTGCTGTGATCCATCATCCTGCGGTCCTGGGCAGCGCCCGAGGTGCCTCCAGCCAAGAACAGCACCCGAGGGCATGGTCCTGCTGGGTAACAGGACCAGCAGAGAGCAGGCGGACAGAAAGGAGTAATTATTCCCAGGGACCTCTTCCAGAAAGGTCATCCTCAAAAGGTTGTAGTACAGCTTCTTAAAGCTGTTCCTCAAGACCGTTCCTGTTACAGTGATCTACATTTCTAGCTCAGTTTTTCCAAGAAAGGAAGCTGTACGGTCACACCATCTGGCTGCAAGTCCCCCTCCGAGAGCTTTAGTGCCTCTGGTCTGGCTGTGGCAGAAACACAGGTCTGCGAAGCCTCGTGTTCCCCGTGCTGGGGAACAGATGGACATGGAGCCATTTCCCCAAGGAGCTGGAGGGCAACAGGAGGCCTGGACACCCCGCAGGAGGCGCCTGGGGGGCAGATGCAGATGCTTTGGGAGTGAGGTGTCTACTTCTGCTGTTCACTGAATTGGTGTTTTCTTCCCAAGGAAGGCTAAGGGTCTAGACATTCTCAGTTGCTACTTAAAGATATTTTTGCTTGTAAGTAGGACTGTGCCTGGAGCTTGCCTCTCATCCAGTCCTTTCTGAGCCCGAATCCTTCCTCTCAGCTTCTCCACAACCCACTCTGCTGGAACCTACCGTGCCTTGACCCAGGGTCAGGCACTGGGCATTTTCCGCGCTGGAGAACTGCAGCTCCGTCTCCATCCCTTTCTCTTCACAAGCGTGTTCTTGGATTAGTTTCTCTTTCAGGCTGGATTAAATTGCAGGAGCCCTCCAGTACGGGTTCCAGTGGCTTGGATCTTGCTGTTTGTGCTGAAAATGAGCTCCCAGGTGTCAGTGCCCGGTGATCTGCTGGGGGAAGCACTGCTGACAGTTTCCTCACCACTTCAAGGTTTTCATTCTGACCATTCCAATGTGTTGACTTTCAGTGTCTGTGTGCCAAGTTTCACCTTGGGACTTCTAATTTGGGCAAGACATTCAAATTACTGGTAGCAGTTCTGAGATGTACTGATTAATCTTTCAGTATACTTTAGATTTATGTGTGATTTCAAAGCAAAGGTCAATTGTTCCATGGTGCTTTGTAGGAGTGGTTTTTTTAGATGTGCAAAAAGATTTATTTTTAGAATTAGACAGTCAACTCATTGCTCATCAGTTTTCTGTGGAGAAGAAAGAAGACCCTTCCCCCCTGCACCAAGTCCTATCTTGTTGCATTAAACCAAGATCCAGAATCTATTAATACAAGATTGGAAAATGCTTTGACTTTTAGTTGTTTGGGTTTTTTTACAAGTTGACTTGCTTTTGCCATACTTTAATATTTTTCAGAAGTTAACACTATTGGAGTTTGCTTTTATAAATATTTACCCCAAAGACAGTGGGGGAATAGGACAGAATAGGCACAGGCTCCTGAGATGCCCACACAGTGGTATGGAGTGTATCATACTGCAAAATGTTATGATTTCTCAGTGGGGACTTTTACATACAATTCATTATATCTGTGGTGTAGTCATGTTCATCTAACAAGCTAATCATAACCTTCACATTCCACCCATGGGATAGCTAAAGCTTTGTAGTTACAAAGATTTACGAGGATACCCAGCCATGACCCGCAGGTGTTGCTGGAATTGTTTGTTTTTGCCTTCTTGGCCATTTTGTCCTGGTTCTAGGGTAACAGGAGGCACTTGGAGAGGGCTCTGTCCATCCAGCACATTGCCCCTGAAGAGGATCAATGTGCAAAGACGCTGGACGTGTCCCTTGGCTCCAGCTGGGCAGTCAGAGCATCAAATACCGCCCAAGCCACGGCTCTGAGCCACTGTCCATGTTTCCTTCCAGCAGCATTGAATCGTGTCCCTCTGTCTAGACTGGTTCATGTCCTTTCAGTGCCTTTTTTATGCCCAGAAGCTTGTGGCAGCAGCCTGGGAGCATAACACCCTTTCCATGGGGAGGCAGCCTTGAGACAAAGAGATATGTGAGCATTATTTACACCTGTGTGCAGTGTTACACCCAGACAGAGCAACTCTTGCCCTTCTGCAAGGCTGTATTGTCTCATACATGGTTTATGTAAATATTCTGAAAGCAGTTTTGTATCTGGCTGCTAGTGAACCTACTGGAAGTAGATCCACTCACTTGCCTTCTACATCCCATGGAACACAGAAGAGTTAAGTTCTTTGTCTGGTAGAGGACGTGCTAGAAACTGCTGGTTCAAAAAGATTAGGCACAGTAATTAAAACATAATTGCTATTAATAGTTGTCTTCCTAATCAGACTTTTCTCTTTATTGCTCCTTACCTCAGAGGATTTTTTTCTTCTTTGTGTTTTTCTGGAAATGTATTTGTAACGGATAAAACCAAAGCCAAACCATGGTCATAAACATGTTTGGTAAATATTTTAAATTAAATAGGTCCAGCACACACTGAGGTGGGCTCCGCGGGGACGGATCTGTTTTCCTCTCCTGTCTGTACCGTTGGGCAGCACCTCCCAGTAACAGTGCTGTTAGGATGACGCGCTGAAAGCAGGTTGGTAGTTCTTTATAAATAAAGACGTAAGCTGCTCTGACCATGAGTATGCTCACGAGCAGATGGCTGTGCTCTGTCTGCCACGGTGTTTGACCTGTACAAGGCACTGCAGCACCGACCCAAAGTGACACGAGATACCACAAACCATCGGCCTGCAGCACTTCAGCTTTTGCTCCTGTCCCACCTCCTCACTTGCTGCTTGCCTGCGCGGGGCTTCCTGTTGAGCTTGCAAGATATGTATCTCCTGACAATAATATTTATACTTCTCATATATTCTGTTACACACATGAGGTATCATACTGCATCTGGAGGTGGTTGTGATTGTGGGTGTCTCCCATCAAACAGGCAGGGTTGAAGTCCCTAGGGGCTCCCGCAAATCAAACTGGAAGGCAGCTTGTGATCTGCAAATTCCAGCCCTCGACACAGCATTTGTGGAGACTTTAAACTTACAGTCCAGTACAATTCAATCTCATGCCAACCACACTTCTCTCTGAACATGTGTGTTAGTGCAGTGCCAGATGTGCTCCCTTCATTCCTGACTTTCTCTGTGTTTCTTTAAGCAAAGAGAACAGACTTTTCTTGTGTCCTGGTTTGATCTTTCCTGCAGACTCTCTCCATCATGCTCCTCTGTTCTTCCTCATTTTCTGTTGTTCCCGTTTCTACTGTCTTCCTCTTCCTTTTTTTGTCTTTTCCGATATTCACATTGCCCCCAAGTGCAGCTGTGCAACTACAGTAGAAATCCCCAATCAATCTGCCAGCCCTTTGAAGAACGGTTGTATTCTTCCATGTCAGCTTAATTACCGCATCCCGGTGAGGATGCGAATGCCTTTTGGGAGGGGAGAGAAGCAGCAGCTCTGAATGCAGCACCTAGGGATCGCAGTTCTCTATTTGTGTGTCCCTGACATCTTGTCTCTTGACACCCCATATGTACCTTCAGCATCATCTTGTGCTGCATTTATTAGGGGTTGGATTCTCATAGTCCTATCCTTCAGGTGCTGAGCTCTTCGCTGTGCTCTAGAAAATTGCTTAATGGTGCGCTCAGAATCAAGCACCTGATTTAGTAGTTGGCTGAATTGCGTCAGAATTTGCCATGTGTTGCAGGAACAAGCCTGCACTGCACAAACCACACAGGCTAAATCAAATCTAACAGTGTAACTAGGAACAACTCCTACCTGGTTTATCTCCCATGGGATTGACCTGTGGGCTTCTCTACATACATTTGTAGATTCTGGTTTTCCCACATCCCGGGTCTCTTGCACTTACCTGCCCATTGCCAATATTGATGAACTGAACTTCTCAGCACGTGAGCTTTGCAGGAAAATCTATGTTGATTTGCATGTCTGAACACCTGTATTGTCTGTAAACATTTCCTTGAAATAGCAAAAAGTTGTGATTAATGGGCCTGATGCTGTGAGGAGCTGAGCTCGCTTCATGCCGAATAGCTTCCTTGGCAAATGAATATATTCCATAGCCTGCTGTCATGGCTGCCTTTGTTAGCAGGACTTGCTTTTGTGCTCCATGAGCCAGTGAGTGAACACACGGCCTTCTGGAGGGAGACAGTGGGAGTGGTACCAGGGGTTTGACCAAATTTACTTTACTTCACGTCCTGATCAGGCTAAACTGGAGTTATGATACTGCCTCCCCTGCCCCATCTGTAACTAGAGCCAGGAGCCCTTCTAGTGCCCAAACAGGAAACCGGCAGCTATGATAACATTTAATGTGAAATCTGAGTTGCTCTTTAAAGAATTTATTTCAAGATGGACTGCAGAATGCTGTATGCATCAAACCAGTGTGTTTCTCGAGTAGACAGGGTCACGTCATCTCTGTGCTTTTTACAGAAATAGCTTCCAGATGTAACCATTGTGTCACGGTACGTTTATGACATTTGACAGTAGTGCATGATGTGTGGGGTTTGGGTGTGCGATGGCAAAACCGTGCACCGCTCTTATCTCTGACCTGCTGATGAGGTTTGTCCCAGCCTGCTGGGTTTTGTGTACTTTCGTATTTTGGGACCACAATAAACAGCCCTAGGTGGTGGTGAGACAAAGCCAGGACTAAAACACCAGGCATGAGTTTTCCTCTGATGGCATAGACAGACATGGAAATGAAGTCGAGGCATTTGAAGGCTCTCAAAGGCACAAACAAGGGAAATTAGCAGCCAGCATCTCCTCAGACAGACACTTGGAAGTCCGCAGAATGGAGGCAAAGCTTCTGTCCTGTATGGTACAGCCACCTCCGCAGCCAGCAGGGCACTCGGGTGGCTGGTCCCTGCAGCTGCACCTTCTCCAGGATTTCACCAGTGCTGGAGAATGAAAGGCAGTTGAACTCTGAAGATTAAAAATGGGCAAAAATCTAAATTTGTGCTTTGCTGCTCAGCATAAGATGATGTTGAAAACACTCAGCAGTGTGAGGTGCCGTGTGGGACCCCTTTGTGTGTCCTGCAGAGCCCAGGGCCGGGGTGCTGTGTTCACACCTCACAGGGTGTGCTGAGGAACAGGGGAGGCTGCCCCGCCTAGAACCCCTGCCATGTCGGCCCCCACTTCTTGTCTTGCTTTTGGAGTAACAGATGTAACCTATTTGTGGGGTGCCTGAAGGCCATTTGGAAAAGGTCAGTGGTTAGAACACAGATGACATACTTCAAAAGCGCATGAAAATAGCAGAATTCATTAAACTATGAGGAGCAGAAGGTTTGGAGTTAAGGATGGGGTTGCTTTTATAGCCCCCTTTGAGCTTCGTGGCCAACTTTGTGTAGAGGAGTTTGAGATGCAGGTAGTTTTGCATGCCTTTTTTTTGCCGTGTTATAAAATATTCATACGGTCATTCATGGGAGCTGAAGTCAGGACTTCTGGGTCCATTTCTGCGACTGACATGATGTCCTGTAGACTGCCTGCATTCCTGTTCTTTCCAGTACATGGGCTCGAGGTCAAACCCCATTTGCAATCCCTGCCTGACCATCCCACTCGAGCTTTGCCAGCAGTGACAGGACAGCCTGATGCTGCCGGTGGGTCTCTGAACATCTACCACTGGGTGGGTGCAGCCTCAGCGCTCCCCAGGGCCAGTGCACGCGTGGGACTGTGCAATTTAAAAGAGAGTGAAACCCTGCCCTGGGAGACCATATTGATGCTGAAAATGCTTTAGTGGTCTGTCACAGAATTACACATAGAAATCATCACAAAACATCTTAACAGACTTATTTTCTAAGCTACCAAAAGCAGTTAGGCTCCACTGGAACCTGAGTTCTTTCCCTTTTTTTCAGTCATTTTGGATTCTACAAGTTCCAAAAAAATTAATCTGGAGATGACAAACCCATTCTCCTGGGATCTTTTTTTTTTTTTTTTAATCAGTATTTTAACAGGGCTGCTTTCAGGCCCTTGCATGTTTTCACAGACCTGTGGAGAGCACCATCAGGAGCTGTGCACCAGAACAAGTGAAAAGCGTGGGGTACCAACCCCAGCCCTGCTTGGACCCATGGAGTCTGGAGCGTCAGCCACCCTTGGGGCAGCAGAAAAGGTGCTTGAGATGCATGTGCTGACAGCGTGGCTGGCCGGTGTCCTTACTGTCAGCACAGGGCTTTAAGCAGAAGCAATTCCTGGATCCTGTGAGTCCCCAGCAGAATGAGCTGTGCGCTCAGCCGGCTCTGTTTGTCGTTCCATCGCTTGTGGATGTTGTTTCGTGTGAGGGGGAAGATGAGCTGTTACAGTTATGACTTATTCTAACAGTTCCCTTTGATGTCCAGAAGAGTTTGGCCAAGAGCAAAACCCTCATGTTACAAATGATTTGTGTTTTGTTTTCAGATGCCGCTCGGTGCTTCAGCTTGGGTGAGGGGCAGAAATGGGGCTGAGGCTGCCCAAGGAGCCTTGTCTTTGTGGTCAAAAACTTGAGCCGAGTATTGCCAGGCATGAGAGTTCAAGGACAGGTTGTATGGAGATTTTTGTAACCTTTTCTTTTTTCTTATTTTTGCTTATTCCCTTTTGACAAGCTTTCTGTCCCTGTGCAGAGACAGCACAATGTCTTTAAATCTTTTTTAGCAGCTACTGAGGTGGAAACAGCCTGAGACAGGTAGCTGGAGACAAAAGGTGGCTCCCAAGGAGAGGAATCAGTTTAATGGTGGCTTGAGTTCAGAAGGCAAGGAGAGGTGGAAGAGACCTCCCTGAGGTGGGATGTTCTCTGCAGTATGTGAACCAGGGCAAGTGCTGTGTCCCAAACCTCGTTGCCGTGCAGGGACACCACCCCAATCCTGAGCCCAGAGCCTCATTTTCTTGGTCCTGTTTGTATCTGCTGCAGTGAACTGACCTCTCAGCTGGAAGGACTCTGCTAATTTTCGCTGTGTTCATGTTGCTGCAGCAGCATATTCTGGGTGTGAGACCATGTGTGAGACCATATTGTTTTTCTGAGGGCTGGCACTGCCATTTTAAGGTTAATGCAGCTACTGATGCAGCCTCATGAATACAGACAAGCTGCCTCTTTCCTTCCTGAAGTGCCTGGGGAGGTGATACCGAGGGCTGCACTCCCACTGGCTGCAAAAGTGATCTGAAATGGGAAGAGTCAAGATGTCAGGCTGAGTTCACACCTAAATTCAGATGGAGGAACCATGAGCTGTCCTCACAGAGTCCTGCAAGGCTCCTCCAAGGTTGTCTCAGGACAGCCCAGATCAGCATTTGGCTCAGAACAAAAAGCTGTTACAACACTACTGTCCCCTACTACAGATTCCTGTGTCTTCAGTCCCCAGACAAGCAATTGTGGAGCAAGCGCTGTCAGTGACAAGCAGTCTGTCAGCACGTTTTCATCGTCCTGCCGTTGGAAAGCTGTCCTTGGTAAGAACAGATTGCCTCCAACACGTCCCCATCCTGATGGAGGAGCGGATTCGCTTCTCTGACTCCAGATTGGAAACTCTGCCCCTGAGCCATGAAAGCAACAGCACAAAACAGCTCCCTGTATTCCTCTCGAAATAAAACAGGATTATAGCCTAAGCCAATCAAATGAAGAAGACCACTTTGTAGTTAACGAGAGCGGTCCAGTGAAACAGGTGACCCGGGATGGACATTGGATCAAACTCATCCAGCCTCTCCAGCATGAGCAAAGCAAACAACAAGTCCACACCAGCCGTTTCCTTTGGCCACCCTGAGGTCGGGTGCTCCAGGCAGCTGCCTGCCCTGCCTGCACCCAGAGCAACCTGGGGAGCAGTGTGGGTAATTAGGGAGGCCATGCAAGAATTGCAGCATGTCTAATGGTCTCCTGCCTCTGAAATGGGTGGGGGCGGGATGGAAACTACCTCACTTGGTAGTACCTCACATCAGGACTGCTGTGAATTCTTCCTGAAGGCAGGAAGAAGTTGCTTCGTGGGGATGGGCTGATCAGTGGTTGCTGTGGGGAGCTGAGGAGGCCGGGATGTGGCCCTGCCTCTACCAGTGGCTGGCGGTTCTGTGTGGAGCCCCATGGCCATGGCCAGCTGGATGAATGTCACCTCAAAATGCACAGGGCAAGGGTTGCCTGAGAGTGGGTGCTGCCAGCAGTGGACTTGGAGTGGGCAGGAGAGGCTTTACCCTTCCTTACCCTTCTTTATTTTGTTGAAAACCCTGAAATACTGCAGTGCAACATTGCCTGTCCTGCTCCCTTCCTTAGGGTTCTCCTGGCTGCATGGTCCTTGATGACAGCAGTGAGTCAGTGTCCCCGAGGGATGCTGCCCGGTCCATGAACCCCTGTGCCTGACTCAGCACAATGCTGGGGCAAGTGCTGCAGAGAAACCCGGTGTCCAGCCCTGTGCTCCTCAGCTGGGAAACCCTTCGTTTGGTCCCTCCTGGGGCAAAGGGTGCCGCGCTGAAGGTGGTTTTTAGGGTGGCTGTGGAGATCTTGGTCAGCACGTGTCTGCCAAGCCGTGGGGCGATCACGGGCTTCATCGCTGCTGGGGGGAGTAGAGATGCCTCTGTCCCCCAGAGCCATCGTGCCACACGGGGAGGTGGGCATGGTAGGCAGAGGGTGTCCCCGCTCGGCCCCAGGGCTTATTTTAGAAGTAGCTTTGCATGGCATCAATAAACCTGCTGCTGTCATTTAGCAGTCACGAAGCGAGACGGAGTGGGGAAAGCAGGCTTATGGGAGGAGGGTGGAAGCGAGGCATGAGCTGCTTTAGAAAATAGGCTCTGCAGCATTCGGAACGTGTGTGCACAGAGCTGCCGTTCTCTCCTTTGAGCTGAATAATGCACGGTTATTTTAAGTGGCCCTGTTATAATTCGAGGTGTACTGACCTGCGTGACAGCAGCCAGTTGTCAAATGCCACCCACAGGCTAGTGAGCAAGAAGAGTAATTTGCATCCACACTGTCTCTCCAGCTTCAGTACCAGTGCTGGTGGCTGGAGAGGGTCCTGGCTGCCCCCCGAGCCCCACTGCCAAGGAGGAGGAGGAGGAGGAAGGGCCCTGCTCTCACCTGGTTACTGTTGCTTGGGAAACCACTCCCGCCGCATCCACTTCTTCAGTACAGTGGTTCTGCCTTCCAAAATGGCAATAGCATGATGGGGCATCTTAAAATCTGGCACAGGTGCAAGAAAAAGCACAGAAGAGGGGCGGAAGAATTCCTGAACATTTTGTAAGAACATGTACCTAAAAATATTTGTGTTTTCACGTGCAACATCAGAGAAACAGGTTTGCAATTATGTGGCTGTGTGCCCCAGGCTGCAAGTCTGCTGGGCTCTGGAGATGAAATTTTGGCTGCACAGAAATAAATGATGAAATTCTACCGATCCCCCAGGTCCAGGATTTGCCTGGGGACCAGAAGAAGCTCAGCCCCTCACCTTCCCTCTGCTCCAGCATGGGCCTCCCAGGCACATTCACACCAGGGAGATTTTCACTGATGTGTTCGTGAGGACAGACACCTCCAGGGCCTCTGGCCAGGGTGAGAAGTCAAAGCCATGTGCTGAGGGATGTGAAAAAGCTGGGGCACAGGGTGAGGAGAGCTGTTCTGCAGGGCTGTGTGAGGAACACACGTGCTGGGTGAGGAACATGTGTGCAGCCAGGTGTGGAACACACATGGAGCTGGGTGAGGAACACATGTGCACCCAGGTGTGGAACACACATGGAGCTGGGTGAGGGACACGTGTGCAGCCAGGTGTGGAACACACATGGAGCTGGGTGAGGGACACGTGTGCAGCCAGGTGTGGAACACACATGGAGCTGGGTGAGGGACACGTGTGCAGCCAGGTGTGGAAAACACATGGAGCTGGGTGAGGAACACATGTGCAGCCAGGTGTGGAACACACATGGAGCTGGGTGAGGGACACGTGTGCAGCCAGGTGTGGAACACACATGGAGCTGGGTGAGGGACACGTGTGTCCCGGGGCAGCAGGATGGTGGAGCAGCATTCCCCCATGGAACTCCCCAGCAGAGCTCTCTGCTGCTGTAGCAGAGCTTGGCAGCCTGTGGGATTCTGCTCTTGATCAGAGAAACCTGCTCTACCGGGAGAGAAGTTCAAGAATTTCCTTAAAACTTCATGATTTCCTCTTAATAAAAATGTAAGAAGTTTGAAGGCGCCTCTCAATGGACTTGGTGGAATGGTCTGTGCATAGTTCATCTGAGCTTCCCTCAGTAGCTCTCCTCGAGTGATGTGTTTCTTCTTGCTGCCAATATGAGAGACACAAACATTCTGAAGGAGCTCATCATGCAGTGGTTTAGCGTTTGGGCTGCTGGTGGGCACCTGGCCATCTGCACGCTGCAGGAAGCTCTGCTGAGCCCCCCAGGCCCTGCGGTTGGATCCCATGCTGGAGGGGCTGCAGGGGTGCAGGAGCTGCTCCCCCCAGCTCACAGCACTTGGCCAGGAGCTCGAGGGGTCTGGGGGGACCATGGGGTGCACAGGACCCGGTATGGCTGGTGTACCACATGGGAGGTGTCCCGAGCCCACTGGGCTGGGCACAGGCAACCTGTACTGGTCTGCACCAGCAGCCCTGGTGCTCCAAGGGCAGAAGCTCCAGCTCGCTTGTAGGGTTTGGGTGTTTATTTTCCAGCAAACCCATGATTTTATCCATTCTTTTATCCACATGAGCTTGACGATGCTCTTGGCTTTCTGTCTCCAGAGAAGAGGCAGTGTCTTTGCTTTAACTGTGCTGTGAGTCCTAAAGAAAAAAATAATTCCATTTAGTCAATTTTTCTTTGCCTTTTACTGGGAGATCCCCCTCTGGTCACCGGGGAATCAGACACAGCTTTTCTCAGTGTTCAGATTTTCAAGTGGGGAAAGTGGTTGTTCTTTGTGGGAGCCTTTGGGCCCTACAGGTCACCCTGCCAGGTACAGCAGCACGACCATCCCTCTGAAATTGGGCCCTGATCGCAGGAATCGGCACTTTTGGATATTCCTAAATGTTGACATTCATCATCTGCTATTTTTATTCACTCTGTCAGAAACATTTGGTAATTCTTTTTTGTTTCTCCTCCCTTCCTCAGGCTGCTTTCCAGGCACTCTCAACCCCTTCTCTTCTTGGCTGGATGTGTCCTTTCTGCCTTACTCTACTCCTTGCTGGGGTTATGGATTTGAAGCTAAAAACAAACTTCATCAACTTATCTTCTTCACTTTGCAAAAAATGTTACTGGTTTTCAAATGGTGAAGCTGCTAGGATTGCAGCACCTCTTCCAACCCAGCAGGACCAGCTGCTTCTGGGCAGAACTGTGCCTGTTTGCTGGATAAATGGGTGTCCAACGTCAGCATCTCCGTTGAGTCACCATCCGCTTCTAATGTCACTTTGGTCTGACAGAAAGAGAAACATCTCTCTCAGCTGAAGATCTTCCCATCTGAAACTCTAGGACACTCAATTACTGTGCAGCAAGTACATTTTATATTGCCATTACAAATAATTTAGCTACAACAATATGGCAGTTTAATTTGCCTTATTTATCTCAATCATTTTGCATGAGAGAGATAAATGCCTCAGCATAATTTCATGTAGACACGTCTCCTTTAATGTGGTTACAGGTGAAGACTGAGTGATACATCCCTGCGTAAAAATCAATCTTGCAGGCGGTTGGCCTGAATTAAAACACCCAAACCAGATACACGGGAACTTTGTTTGCATGGAGGGTGCGCACTGTACCAGTGCCCTAATGTGAATTAATTTAAAAGTATCTTACCTTCAAGCATAGAAGAGGGGAAAAGACAATATACCCACACGTCCATGTCCACGTAGTCCTGCTGAGCACATACTTTGCTGCTTCTTTCCTTTTTTAGTTTAGACGTCTCAGCACTTTCTGTTCCCATGGGAACCCTGCCTTTTCCCTTGGCGCTCCCTTGCATTTCAAGGCGCTGGGACTGGCGGGGCTGTGGTCCTGCTGGCATCACATGGATGTGGCAGCCCTGTCCATGCCCAGTGTTTCTGTCTTTGCCCAGTGTCCCTGTCTCTGCCCTGTGTCCTGGTCCCTGCCCAGCATCCCTGTCCCTGCCTGGTGTCCCACTCAGAACATACAGGAGAGTACAGGACCTTCCTATTGTGAAGGGACGCATGACGGACATCAGCACTGTGGTGAAATGCATTTCTGACGATGAAACTCACATTCATAGAGTAAAAACCTGATTTTCCTATTGTTACATGTCTCCCCGGCTTGCCTGGAACCAATTTGAGAAGATTCATTCGCTACTGAAGTCATCCGTAATGTGATAATATCAGTAAGAGACTCTATGAGGTTCAGCTGGTCAGTACTTCTAGGGGTTTGTATTCTAGAATATGTTGAGTTAATATAATTCACCAAACATACACTGAGTTCACTGGGTTTATGGGTGCCAAGGTGGATTGGCAAGATTGTTATCTTCACTGCTCAGTTTTAAAATGCTGCTTCTTAAAAAAGATCCTTTCAGAGCAGTAGGATGTGTGAAACAATGCTGCAAACTGCTGACAGGTACCATGGCAATGGGCTCTGCCAGAGATGCAGTGCTCTTTGGAGCTGCTTCTCCTATTGACTGAACTATTTTTCACTCCATATTTATGAGTATTTCCACTCCCGATGGATGCGGACAGCTCTTCCCAAAATTGTTCATCTCTAGGGCGGGGGGTGTGCAGCCCGTCCCCCTGTTTCTGCTGGGCACAGGGGGTCTGGCTGCAGGTCTGGCTGCTCCCAGCAGGTTGTGGACGGTGGCAGTGGGGGAGACGCTGTGCTGAGGTGCCAGCCTGAGAAGTGACACTGAGCTCAGAGTCCCAGCACCGATGTGCTGTGATGGCCCCTGTATCCCACCAGTTCCAGCTGATTCCATGGCCCTCCCTGTGAGCTGCCCCGGCTCACAGCACCTGTGGGGAATGTTCACCTTTTTCTGTTTGTCTTGCTTGGTCTCAGCTCCCTTTGTTTTGCACAAGACATTCCTGATGGCCAAGCCGTGCCGCCTCACTCCCGCTCAGAGGTGCTGCGCCAGGCCCTGCGTCGTTACTCTCTAGTGGGGTGTATTTTTGCTAAATGCTTGGGATGTGCAAAAACACGATTGCACCTTGTCAGAGCTGCCCACGTGTCAGAGCTGGGAGCAAGAGACCGCCTCGGTCATCACTCCTGGCGCTGAAGGGCAGAGCTGGCAAGGCTGCGAGCCCCAGTGCTCATGGCCATGCCTGCCTGTGCCAGGCTGGCTGTGCTGAGTCCAGCTGTGCCAAGCCCTCATGTTACCATCCCGCGCCCCTGGCTCCTTCTGACCTTGTGGCTATGAGTCTCGGCTCTCAGATCCTGCCATTGCTTGTGGATGTGGCCACTGGTGGTTTCTGCTCTGCCCCAGCATTCCCTACTGGATGCATCCTACATGTTGTGCAGGGTTTCTTCAGGGGCACAGGAATAGATTCATTGTGCAAGGGCATCACATAGCTGACTAAGAAAATGCAGCACTGCATGATGCAATCTTCCTGCTCTGCTGGGAGATACACACGGACATTCCATCCCTGGAAATGGTGGTTCAGCCCGCTGAAGAGATGCTGCGGCAGGGATGGGAGCAGGAGGCCTCGCATGTGCTGTCAGGCAGGAGAAACCAGCCCTGCCTGCAATGGGGTCCTGCCCGTGACGGGGTCCTGCCTATTCTCAGTGCCACCGTGGCTCTGGAGGTGACATCCCTCCCTGCAGTGCCCACTGCCGCAGCAGCACTGGCACACAAGCCGAGCGGTGTGGCCGTGGTGCTCAGCTGGCACTGCATGCCCCGCTCTGGTGTGATGTGGCTGAGCTCTGGGAAGCCAGAGATTCAGAACAGGAAGGTTAATTGCTATTTGCTTTCAAAGCTTTTATCTCATTTTTTAACTCCTCTCTCTTTCATCTTCCCAGTCTGCTTTTTGAAGAACAGCACTTAGAAATCTGTTTTTCAGGGTGCAAACCAGTCGCAGGTTCAGGACCAGGGAGAACAAAGGGAGGAGACCCATCTCAGGGCTGTGGTGGTCCCACGTGCAGGAACGTGCATTCCAGTAAGACAGACTGTAGAAATGGGTTTTAAGGGTGTGGAGAGTCATGGACCCAGCTCCTGAGGGTGGCTGCGCCTCCCTGGGAACCCTGTGTGCTTTGTCTCAGCTTCTCTGCTTTGGCTGCCAGGCGTCGACACCATCTCTACCTTCCTGTGTTAGTTAGAAGAACCTTTCACCATCATGTGTTTTCTTTGCCATAAAGATATTTATATACCTTAATAAAGTCAACTCTTGGTATTCTCTGTAAGCTAAACAGATGGAGCTCGCAGGGTATTTTTGTCAGGCTCTCAGTGATTTTACCCATTCTCCTCTGTGCTCTCTGTGAATCTGTTAAGATCTTGAACACCAAACCTGAATGGGGGTTTCCAGTGTTGGTCTAAACACTGGGTAATTGGATTCTCCATGGGCAAATTTGCTGCCCTGCTCTCCCCCGGCTGTCTTTGCTTGCCAAGAGTGCTCCAGACACTCGTCTGCGTTGCTTTGCCCCCCAAGCTCTCCCAGCGCGTCCTGGGAGCGCTCCTACCATCCTCGCTGTGCCTTGCTGCCTGGGATGGCCCCTGGCCCGTGCGCTCACGTGTCCAATTTTATTCTCAGCCACACTAAAACACTCTCCATTCGGACGAGGGAGCATTTCAGAGCCCCATGTGCTTCAGCTGCTCTTCCTTGTCAGACTGTCCTGCCAGGCTGGTAATCATCCGTATGTTTTACCAGCAGTGATCTTGCATTTGCTAACAATTTGCTGATGGAAGAAAATGCCTCCAGTGCCTGGTGCAGCCCTGGGGAAGCCGTGCCGTGCTGGTGCTGCACCGGTGCCATGCTGCAGTTGTGCTGCAGACCAGCCATGGGCCTTGAGAGTATGCTCATCCTTACCAACCTCATATGATAGCACATCTGCACAGCTTCCCTTGATTGTAACCTTATCAAGGAATGAAAACATATTTATTTCACCAAATCTACTGTCTATAAAACTGTATTGGCAATAATTATCTTTTTGTCTCTTAATTCTGACTCAATTTTTCCATTAGCTTTCCTGCCAGTCTGCTTGGATATCCATGCAGCATCAGCACTTTTCTTTCTTTTGGATTTTCCCCGGTATTCAAAAGTGTATTTGAAATCAACAGCAGTGGGTCAACCGACTCTTTTCAGATTTGGGTGTTCCTGATTGTGGGTGTTTTACATCTTTCCTGGATGCCAATAGATGGAAATGTGTTTGTTGTTCTTCTGTTGTTCACAGCAGACAACACTTGCTGCCCCGTCTGCTCTCTGGGCACAAACCCCAACTGTCCCACTGCTCTGGGGACGCTGTGGTCCCAAACGCTGGTATCCACTTGCTCCCGATACACACACAGGTCTTCTGGTTATTTCTGATTCTTCCCATCTAATGGCTTTTTTTATCTTCATCAATTTTGTACATTTTGTGACTTTCAATTGACCAGCTCGTGCCTTCCTCCTCATTTCTCATTTGCCAGGTATCAGGTTTTAATTTCTAGGTGCAGACTCACATCAAGAATTCATTTTTACTCAGAAATACTTTGGTTTTGGTGGCAGAGTGGCAGTTATAGACTGCACAGTGAGCTCCTCTCAGAGTGGTGGCTTTCAGGCATGTTTTTCTGTCTGTTTTCTTCTCAGTCTCTTTGTTCCAAGTTCAACTCATTAGAAGCATCAAGTAATAAAATACTACTACAGTTAATGAATGTGCTCATTGGATAAAAGTGTAGTAGGTGTGTTTCATACCGTATTAAATACAACTGTATGAATGTAATGCACTTCCATTTTTGGAAGGATTTGGCTTAGTACAGAATGACATTCTTGATACAGTTATTCATAAAATAACTTCTTTAAAGCATTAGGTATGTCCATCAATACGTCCATATATATATTTGTTCTTGTGAACCCTAAAAGGGGGCCAATGTTGTGATAATAGCCCAGATAAATGGGCTTCTTGCATTTTGGAAACCAGTTGATATAGATGCCAACTGCTTTCTTAAATGCACTTCCACTAGGGTATTTTTTCTTACAGGAACTCCTTGTGGTTCCAAGGCACATTACAGACTTTTAAATTTAATTTCTGGAGCTCGGTACAATCTCTGTCTCCCCGACAGCATTCAGAAATCCGCAGGGATGGGAGAATTTCATATTGACTCTAAATAAAAGGGTAACTTTACACAAAGAAAAAAAAAAAAATCCAAACAAAGCAGAAGCAAAAACCCCAGGGTTTCCTGAAGTGGAAAGGAACGCTTAATTTCTTACCCAGCGCTGCTGCTGCAGCACCACGAGACCGTGTGAGCTTTTATCCCCCCATCCTCTCCTCAGAGCAAAATCCTTTGAAATGCATCTTTTTCCTTATGATTCATTAACCTGTAAAACAGATCCGTTTTGTGGAGAAAAGGCCGTTTACTGAATTATAAGTGGACATCATCACTACATTGATTTTCCAGGGTCTTGTCAATAGAAACAGCATTAAGTAACTCGGGTAGGCTGGAGGCTGTGGACTAACACACTGGATCTAGCTCGTTAGGCTCTAACAAACGCCAGCTCCAAGGGCACCATGTGTTCTGAGGACAGAGTGAAAGAAATGGGGACACTGGAGGGCTGGCTGGTGCATCGCCTGCAGCCTGCGCCCTCGGGAATGGCCAGATACCTCCATGCCATCCAATGCCAGAGCGTTCAAACAGCATCTGTCGGTGCAGCAGCATTTTGGGGTGTTCGCTGCCCTTCCAGTTGGGCCCTGATCAGCTGTCACAGCTCTCGGCATCTCTTTCCACCCCAAACACGCAGTAAATGTGAGAGGCTCAGCAATGCAATGGATGGTCCCCTCCCTGCTGACAGCCTGATGACGTGTCTGCAAGTGCACAAATTATCTTTGTGGTTCTCTTGCAGCTACATTTGCCAGAAAATCTGTATATAAAGTGAAGATAATAACAAGCAAACATTCAACCCAGGTTGTTGAATTTCTAGATGTGGAAGCACCCCGGGTGCCCATTTTCTTCAGACAACAGGGTTCTACTAGAAACATTTTGAAGAGAGTAGCTTTAAATACATTTAAGGGGAAAATAAAAGCAAGTTAGGAAAAGCAATGCCCATTGCGTGAAACACTCACGATGCAAATGCATTTTCTTTACACAGTGCCCAGGCCTGCTGGTTTTGGGAAGATGTCTGAAGCTGAGCAGCTCCCTTCCCTCTCTTCTGTTGACAAACATGGTTTTAAAGTCTCTCGGATCTGTACAATGTGATGTTTCAATTAAGAAGCTTCACCTGTTCCTCCTTCCTTTGGAAAAACACTAAGTGAGCATTTGATTCTATTGCAGGCCAGTGGGACATCGCTGTCCCCACAGAGGGGACAAGGCTTCAGCAGAGTGGAACAGATTTAGGGTGCCCAAATCTTGTTGGATTATGCACCCAAATCCATCAAGCATCCCTGAAAAGTACATATTTACTTACACTTAAATTCTTGCATACACATCAGGGACAGCATTAGCAAATCCAAGAGCTCATGCCTGAAAATCGGGAGCCAGGAGTGCAAAGCCTGAGCAACAAAGAACCCCAGGGCTGCTTCTCCTGCTGTCTTATTTCTGAGCCCCGCTGAGCACCCTCTGGTACATATGCCTCGCATTTTCAAGCCTTCTTTTGCAATCAGGAGGAATAAATGATCATTTTTTTGACAGAGACTGTGATTACATCTTAGTCACAGAGAGCAAGAACAGCGACCTTTAGAAAAATACCACTAGATATCAAAAGAATCATAAAAGAAATCACAAGCACTGGCCATGATACACAGTGATGGGTCACGGCAAAACTTCACTGGGTGTGTCAGTGGGGACACATCACCCCAGCGACACATTTGTACAGATCCCCAGGTCACAGTCCACAGAGACACGCTTTTCTCCACCTGTTAAAACATTTACAGAAACAGTCTGTAAATAGAATTATAGGAATGTTTTAAATTGATTTCTGGGGTGGATTCAGAACTATTCCCTATTTTTATTCTCTAAATATAAACCAGAGCGCATCTTGCTAGCAAAAAAATGCTAAGAGCGTTTCTCGGTGTTACCTCTGTGAGCACCCAGGGAGACTGGAAGTTGTATTTGCACTTTCGAGGCTGGGTGATGTGAGTGTCTGCCAAAGCAGTGACTCAGGAGGAGGAATGAGCCCTGCGTGCTCTGTCTCGCCAGGCACAAACTTGGGGCTCGAATCTCTGCCGCCAGCGCAGAGCAAAGCTTTTTCTGACATACTTATGATTAGCTCTGCAAGCAGGGAAAGAAGTCACGGTGATTGTATGCTGTGAATTGCCCACTGGAATGTCACATTTTGTGCTGTCTGTCTCGTCCACAAGCACATTCCTCCACGAGGGGAGACGTGGTGCTGCCGTGGGCAGCGAGCTCCGCACCACGAGGGGCTCGGCCATAGAGAGCTCCCTAAGGAAAGTGAAGAAATCTGGGGATGAAGACCCTTAAAAGGATCTTTTGGACCAAAAAAAAGGCTGGTGCCTTTGATCCTCTGGGGAACCTGTAGAAGATACAGGCTCTGCCTCATGGAGGAAACCATTTCCCAAGAAGACCCGAGCCCTGTTGGATGCAGCCAGAGGTGAAGGTGAGAGAGACGTCAGGCACTACCCACAGGTCCAGCACAGCAGAACCGCCTGGGGAGCTCAGGGGTCCCATGGTGAGGAGCCAACCATGGCAATGCCGTCTGAGGGGAACAAACGAGATGCTCAGGAGTGACCCAGCGGCATGGTCTGCATCTGCTGCTCCATCCCTGGCAGGTGTCCTCCAGCTGGCAGGAACACCCCAGCAGAAATTCACCCATGTCCTGTTGCCTGCTGGGGAGTGTGGCAGCAAACACCCTCTGGAGAGATGCTCCTTCTCAGGGTGACAGACTGTGCTGGAGAAGCAGCATGTTATAGGGTGTGAGATCAGACGCAGAGTTTCAAGCGCTGTTGGCATGCAGATGACATTGCTGCACACCAGGTTGCTGATGGTGGGTTATTGCTGGTCCTGCTGGGCAGATCACGCTGCTCGGAACTGAGGCTGAGCAAGGGTTTTCCCAGACTGTACCCGGAGCAGTGGTCCCTGAGCACAAGACCCCTCCTCCCCTTCATTCTTCATTGTCATTGCCACAGGCGATGGATGCTGCAGAGGGGTCTGAGCTTCACCTCCGCTCCTTGCCAGGCTCTTCCCAGCACCTTCCTCACCTGAGAGCTGCTCTGCACCCCACAGCTCCAGGAGGAGTGAGAAGGTATATGAGGCCAGCAGCACAGGCTCTGTAATTACCCCCTGAAATATCTGCCTCCAGCCAAAAATTGTGTGCTGGAGCTGAAGGAGACCTCTGCCTAATGAGCCGGTCCCTGTATGTCAGCAGTAATTAATGTGCATTGCCCTGCAGGTTCCCACCTCCTCCTAACAGGCTGAAATTTTATCCTCTGGTTATAACTGAAAACTAGGGTTAAAATTTTAAATGCCTGTGAGCTGGGAAGCTGGATGCTACAGCCTGTTCCCCGTGGGTGCATATGGGGCAGTTGCTGGGGTGGTTCCAGCTGCTGCTTTCACTCCTGGCTCTCTTACTGTTGACTTCCATCCTCACCACCTTGTTCTCCTCCCTCATCCCCTTTGCTTCTCTTTCTCTGTCATTTTGAGTCTCCTCCTTTCCTCACCTCTCTTTGTTTCCTTTTCTCTTCAGCTCAGCATGAAACTCCCTCCAGGAGCATAGTGTGATCCCTAGTGGCACATGGAGCCACCTCTGTGCCAGCAGCCCCTTCCCATCAAATGGTGCTGATGGAAATAATACCAGGATACAGAGAAATACCAAAGGGACCGAAGACATACATGGATATGTATGTGAGGCACGTCATGCTGCTTCCCCCTGTACTGTGAGAAATCATGGGAGAAACAGGATTTGGGGATTTCTTGTTGGTACAGCTTGTCTCTTCCCCAGCTAGACCTGCCACCACTGCTGCATGAGCTGTGCCAGGGACACTGTCTAAGCCTAAATAACTAGAACTTCCTGACCTCATTTTGCTGGAGGAGGTAACTCAGTTGATGGTCCAAATGTTCCCCATGGCCATCAGTGTTCAGCTGAGGATGAAGGATGTACAAACACTCACTGAAGGGCAGAGCACTCCCTGTCTGCATCCCCTGGAAAAATCTCCCATTGGTGCCCAGCATGCATTTCTGAAATACTGGCCTAAAGCCAGTGACGGGTCCCTCGTTGGTTGCCATAGTGTTTATAATTATTCGTTGTTGTAGAAAAATACTGTCTGAAGAATATATAAGCATTTATTCCAGTTCAAAGCATGTAAATGTAAGGGAGCTCAGATACATGGTGGGCTGGTTGCAATAGCTGGTGAGCCTTTTTCTAGTAGAGGTGAAAGTCTTTTTTCCAAAACTTTTTTCCAAACAAAAAGTGATTAAGGAATAGCAGAGAATTTGGTCTTTGGTTTCTGTCTCAGCGTACAGAAAAGTGAGAGCAGGCGTGAGCTGATGAATCAATGCCTGCTTCGTGCTGCAGACAGCCTGGGAGAGCAGAGCACGGCTGGGAATCCAGCTGATTTGGAAGTATAATGACAACACAGACAGTACTGGTGACCATTTAAATTATGGGCAAACCCGGTGAGCAGGGCCATGTTTTGACATCTCATGTGGATGGTGCTGGGCTTGTGTTGGAGCTGAGATGATAAGAACCATTGTTTTTCTATAATTTCAGATTCAGGTACCTGCTGAAAAGCAAAGCAAAGCTGACAGCCTCATTTGCTGGCTCTGGATGAAGAAAATGCAGAAAGTATCTAAACAGAACAGGCTGCAGTGAAACAAGAAATGCCAGTTAAAGCAGAAGTCCATGATTTGGTCATCTTGAGCACAAGTAGTTACCACTTCCAAACATTAGCATAATTTAAAGAGGAACAGTCACCCTTTAGGGCTGTGCCAAGACAGAGGGCAGCTGCTGGTGAACCAGAGATGTCCAGCCGAATACTGGGGACAGGGACATCCCCGGCAGGATGGGGACATCCCATGGCAGGACGGTCCCTTCTGTTGTCCAGGGCTTTAAGATGCAATCTCTTTGTGAAATTTAACCTACCGGAAAACAAATTCACCTAGGAATTAATTTTAAAAATACATTTGGAAAGCTGCATTTTGGATTTTTGAGCTCAAATCTGCAAGTAATGGAGAATCCAAATATGGAGAATTTATAGGATTTGCTGTGTTAATCATTAAAAAGAAAAAAAGACATTACTCATCAAAACTGCATTCTTGTCAGTCAAAGCTGGGGAACAGAGAGTATTTTTATAAGGGCATTTTTCAGCCTTTGATACACTCCTTGGAAACCTTTTCAGGTAGTTTGAGAGAGAAGCGCCGAGCTGCCCTCAGGTGTCTGTCTGCAGCCATGGCCCCGTTCTGAGGACAAGCCTGCGGCAGCAGAGAGGGATGAGCTTGGCTCCTGCATTGCCTCGGTGAGGGTCTTTAAAAAATACACATTTTGTCTGTCAAAAACTGGAACCTCAGCAAAACCGTTCACTTGGTGGAGGAACGAAGTTAACAGGCGAGCGCGGCATGGGTGAAAGGCTCCTGAAAAAGCGGGGCTGCTGTGGCATGAATGCTCTCTTCATTAAGCCGCTCAGCTGGCTCAGAAGCTTCTGTTCTTGATGAAAGCAGCACCTGCTAATGCTGAGGATCCCATTCTTCATTAACAGTTCAGCTGGTTCAGAAGGGGAGCTCTGAGGCAGATGAACAATTTATGCAGAGTGGGATACATGACAAAGTAGCAGCTACTTTAGTGAATACAAGCATCTTTGTAAAAGTGCCCAGATGGTTCAGGAGCGAGTCCCATTCTTTGTGAAAAGAGTCGTTGTTGTTCCGGGCTCTGCATCACGCCTCCTGACAACGTGCCGGGCACAACCCATGTTCCTGGGGAGCTGCAGGATTCAGCGTCCTGACAGACACCCCACACAGGCCAAGACTCTGGGTTTGCCTTCATTTTTTTCCAGCAGAATAATGTCCTCTCCGAGATGGTGCTCTCTGTCATACTGCTGCAGCACCACTGCCTGCAACATCGCATTCCCTCTCTGTCATTTGCATTAATTGGACGTTTAGATTAATTGCCTATTGGACACTAAGATAACCAAGCCTGGTTCCCCTCTGTGGTCCCTCCATGAGCACAACCATGGCAGGCAGAGCTGGCACAGCCAGCCTGGCTGGGGACAGGGAGGTGGGGGCTCAGAAAGACCCGTCTCTTGTCACCTGCCATGGGGACAACCCCTGAATTGTTTGGCCCCAAAGAAAAGTGCTGGGATCCAAGTCCCATCTGCCAGAGTGTGGACTGGCCGCCGGAAGGACGGGGTGTCGGGGACATGAGAACCTGGAGAGTCCCCGGTGCCTTGGAGCCAGTCCCCTGGCTGTCGGGACTGGGCAGGGGTTTGCGGAGTGTCATGGTGCAGGGGGAGGTGCTGCCCAGCAGCGAGAGAGGGCTGAAGGGCAGGGATCAGGGAGCCTGTGCTGCCTGGGGAAAGGCGAGGAACATGGCTGTGTAAACCATCTTTCTGGCTGGAAAGGCAGGGAATGAGCAAAGTTGGAGCAGAGATAACAGAGGGACCTGTTAAACAGCTGCGCAGTTGGAGTCTAAGGCTGGGGCTGAGAAAGGGAGGCCGGGAGCTGCAGTGCAGCCTGTGTCTGCAGCTGGAGGGGACGCAGATGATTCTCCCAGCAAGGATGAGCTGAGCCAGGAAGGTGCAGCAGCGACAGGGCCTGTTCTGCTGGGGGATAGACCAGAGATAGCTTAGCAGGACCCTCACTGGGGCCTGTTTGCTTCAAGCATTTGTCAGCACGTGTGGAGCCAGGGTGGCAGAGGGAGCAATCCTGAACCCCTCGGGGGCGCTTCCTCTGCGCAGGTATGGCCGTGGACAGTGTGACACCCAGCCAGGAAATGGCCAGGGCTGGAGGCAGAGATCCTCAGCACTGCCGGGCAGGCTCCCAGCCCTGGTCGCTGCTGACACTGCCACCAGGTATTTCACTTCTCCAAAGAAGCACCGACTGCATCTGAGCAGCACTGAGCACTTTTAGAGTCCATTTTGTCTAATAACGAGAGATGTTAAAGTTTCCTTTCATAGTGAATGAACACTAAAAGCGAGGCTCATGCCTTGGAAACTGTCTCAGCAGTGGGGCTGGCCCACCGCCCTGCCCCCAGAGCCGCGGGAGCCGACCCCTCCGTGGAACACCAGCCTACTGACCCCAATCTGCGAGAGCCGGGTGAGGGCTGGTGCTGCGGTAGGGACCTGCAGGCCCCAGGGTCGGGCTTGTTCACCTGCGGTCCCCAGGGACGCAGCCTCCTCGTCCCCAGGACGGGAACGGCCGTTCCCCGCTCAGGTGTCTGGGCCGAGGGCCCCCTCGGCCGGACGCACCCCAAGTGCCCGTACAGCCCTGGCTGTCCCACTCCCTGCGCGCTGCCCCCGGGCCGGGGGTCCTTCGGTGGGCGCCAGGCTGCGGGGAGTGGGGCCACAGTGCCCGGTGTCCCAGGGAGCCCCCCGGAACCCCCACCGGCGGGGGCAGCGCCGCGCACGCAGCGCCCCCCCAACCCCTTCGCGCCCGCGGAGCCCCCTCCCGTGCGGGGCTGCCCGCGGAGGCGGCGGGGCCGCCCCCCCCTGCCGCATTGGTTTGCGGCGGAGCCCGTCACCGCCGCGGCGCCGAGATTGGCCCCCGCAGCCGGCGCCGGGCGCCCCCCCGGCCCTGCCTCCACCCGCCCGCCGAGCGCCGCGGCCCGGGCACGGGCACTGCGCTCCGCTCCGCGCCGCTCGGCCCGCAGCGGGGACAGGGCCGGGCCGGGCGAGGGGCGCGCCCGCCGCACCGCACCGGCATCGGGATGTGAGCGGAGGCTCCGCAGGCAGCGCCCGCCGCTCCGCGCCTCTCCGCCTCGGGAAGATGCTGAGCAGGTGGATGAGTGGCAGCAGCAGGAACCTGGACCGCGAGTACAACTGCACCGTGCGGCTGCTGGACGACAGCGAGTACACCTGCACCATCCAGGTCAGTGTCCCGCGGGGGCGGCACAGCCCCGCGCGGGGGTCGCACTGCCCCCAGAGCCGCCGCGCTGCCGCCCTGAGCCGGCAGACAAAAGGAGCGGAGCGGTGGGGGCGTCTCGGTCCTGCACTGCCGCCGCGAACAAAGGCAGACCCCCCCGCCCCGTTCCCGCCGCCCGCGGCTTCCCGGCTGTCGGGAGGCGTCCGGAGCGTCGCCGCGGGAAACGGGCCGCGGCTGCCGGCGGTGCGGAGCCCCGGGGCAGAGCCCTCCGCCTGCGAACCCCTCCCCTGCCGCCGGGAGCCCGCAGCCCCCGGAACGCAGCCGGAGCCGGGCAGGGAGAGCCGCGGTCGTGCCCCGCGGAGCCAGGCGGTGCCTCCTCTTTTGGCTGCGGGGCCTCCGGGCATCGCAGGGGGGTCTTGGGTACGAAGTACAGGAGGTGCTGCCGGGCAAGGTGTGCAGGAGATGCTGCCGGGTAGGATTGGGCTCTCCCTGACCGCCGCCGCATCCCGGGGTACCCGGTCCGCCTCCCTCGTTAGCGCCCAGCTCTGCCCTAATGAGCGGTTGTTGCGGTTCGCCACAGTCCGGAGCGGCGACGCCGGGTGCACATCTGCCACTGCCCAGCCCGGCTGCCGGCGGGACCGGGACCCGCAGCCGCCGCCCCCCGCCCGGTTGCTGCCGGGTCTGCGCGGGGCCGCGGCTCAGCCCGCAGGGACCGCGGGATGTCGTATTGCTAAAAACTAGAAAAGGTGTTCTCTGGCTCTGCTGCCACTAGTCAGGTACCGGGACCTTGGGACTGGAGGGCTGAGATGAGCATCCCTGGCTCCGACTGCTTTTACTCTTCATTCGTGTCATCATCATTTCTGCAAGAGAGCTCGCCACAAACTCGTACGCGATAGCACCGGCGACTGTTCCTGCGGGTATCGCCTGGCTTCAGCCCAGCCCGTGGGCAACGGAAAATTCAGTGCAGAGTTTGGAGTAAAGGTGACTCAACATGTAAATAGCAACAACTCCCACTCTCCAGCCTTCGGTGGGTCTCACCAGTTCTCTCCAGCTCCGAGGAAAAGGGAGCATCTTCTCATTTACAGGGAGAAACATGCTTTAAATGGTGATGTTAAAGAATGGTTACCTAGGAATGCTGCAGGCTATGGGAAGCACCATCGGTTTTGTTTAAATCGCTTAAAATAGGTAAATACGGTGTTTTGTGCAACAAACGGCTGGAGAATGCTAATGCTGCTCATTCTCCCTCACCTCCCCCACCTGGATTGTAAAGTGTGACCCAGTAAACAACTATACCGACAACCTAGTTTGTTTTGCATAAGCAAAACTAATTCGTCTCTCAGAAGTTGTTTTTAATACAAATTCAATGGAAAACTGTAGTTTGGGAGAGAAAGTATGGGCAATGCAGTTTAGAAAAATCTGGATTTTCTGTCCTTAAGATAATTTAACAAGGTGTTGTCATTTTGCATCTGTCTTTTAAAAAATTTTTTTAAAGACAAAATACTACTTGATCATGTATTTCAATGGCTTATTTTATGTACAGCATAGTAACTACTGAACCCTGGTATTTAGTATGCATGACCTAGGGTATAAAGAATTAGCTCATATTACTCTCACAATCAAGGTTACCCCACCTAGATATTTGGTTTTTATTGCTTTCATGCTGCCTTATAAGCCAAGTATTTATAGTCTGTGCAGAATTAAAGTGTGCATAGTAGGAATGTATAATGTCTCGCAAGTGAGAAAAACCGTCACCACACAGGCTGGGAGCGGTGAATGAGTTTTGAAGGTCATTCCCTCACGAGTGCAGATATTTCACGACTTGCTGGGATCCATCATGTTTACTCACCCAGGCTGTTTCTATGCCTGTTGTTTCTAATTTATGTACTTCTATTTTTACTTAAATATGGAGAAAGTGTCCAAAGCATAAGTCATAGTTTTCATACGCAGTGCTGTTAATCACAGCGCGCATCTGGAGAGTGAAGCCGCTCGCTGGAAGTTTGTAACATGGATTATTGCTGCTGTGCCCATGTGTTTGCTGCTCCCGCGCAGCGTGTGGGGACGTGGTGTGTTTTGTGCCCTCCCTGAAGCATGGCCCGTCTGACAGGTTATCTGGCCTCTCCATTGCTGGGGAAAAGACAGAAGCACTTGGAGGCAGAGCTGATTTTAGGAGGTCTTATTTGTGTTTTAGATAATAGCAATGGTTAAATCTGTCAATAAAATTAACCTCTGGCTGTGCCTGATTACAGGTGTTTGAGAAGGGGTACTGCTAGATAATACCTGAATATTCTGTTTCTAAATAAAGCCCTTTTTATTTGATTATCCAAAGTTTACTTGGATAATATTCCCATGTTGAATGAACAGTTCGTTGTCTGAGCTTGGATGAACCGTTCCTCTCTTTTGCCCTAATTGTCACTGCGAAAAGCCCGTCCGAGCAGGCAGAGGAGCCTGGAGGGCTGGTCCGTGGGTTCCCTGAGGGTAGGGGACATTGGGGACAGAGCTGCTGCAGGCAGGGGCAGCATCAGCAGTGGGTCAGGCAGCTGGGTCGGCGCCTCTGTCAGGGGTTTTGGTGCTGGGGTTTTTTTGTGTATTCCAGTAGTTTGCTGGTGTGGGGAGGACGTTGTCCCAGTGTTCATCTCCGCTGGGCTCTGGGGCAGGGTCTGTGTCTGTTGGCAAGTAGAGCAGGGCACAGCTGTCGGTCTCAGTGCTTGCCAGGGCTCGGGGGCTCCCAGCAGCTGCATCAACATGAAGATGTTAGGCTTTCTGACTCAGAAAACCTTGTATTTTAATCATATTACTTATCACAGAGGCACCTTTTAAAGGAGCGTGGGTGGCAGTTTGCGGTGTGGGGACCAGCAGAGGTGAGAACGCAGCAATGCCTGTTCCCACTCCGGCCCTTGGCGTTGTGCTGACGCCGGCCCCGGGTCCCAGCTGTGTCCCTGCCTCTGGACGTGTCCCCAAGGAGCTGGGGGAGAGGAGCAGCCATTCCCGAAGGCTTTTTGTTCGTCTCCGTGGCCAGGGTCTGATGTAGCACTTGGTTTAATTTCTGCTTCCCACCTTGTGCTCCGTGTCTCGCGGAGCCGTGTGCCAGCCTGGCAGCTGCGCTCAGAATAAAGCGAGCTTTGAAAACCCAAGCGATGCTCTCACGCTGCGGCTTTGCTGTGACTGAGCTGCTTGTCTGAGGAAATGTTTTAAGTTCTTCACTGTAGTGTCAGTGGTGGTATAAGAGGCTCGAAATAATTAATGATTTGCCATTGCTCGATGCATCAAGCATTTTCCTGAAGAGACAGTGGTGTTTTGTTTCAAACCTCAGTAGTACTATGAGAACATGGAGACTTGAGAAAATAAATATAAAAATGGGGTTTCTTAGGTTCAGAATGTAAGAAGTTTCTTGTGTGAGACTGGAAATAAATAAAAATGAGATCTTGACTGTGTTCTTGGACAAACTCCGTGTTTTCCACATGAAGCACAAAGTTCATTAAGAGACCCGACAGGATCATTAATAACAGGCAGTCAACACGAAGGGGAGCCTCAGGTTTTTGCAACGCTGGCTACTGTGAAGGTTATTTGTTCATTATCTTTTTATCTTCTGAGAGTTTCCAATTGCTCTTTCTGGGAAATAGGTTAGCAGAGCGGTGCTGGTGCAGCGGGGCTCTCGGCCGCAGTCCGGGTGCAGGTGATGTGTCCTCACTGGAGGATGCTCCCACTGCCGGAGCGCCGGATCTGCCAGGCTCCATGCCAGGGAGCTGGGGTTGGCTCTGCAGCCCGTCCTGCTGCAGCCGGGACAAGCTCATCGGCAAAGCCTCTGGGCTGCAGGACCACAGCCCCCCCCCAGCCCTGTGTTCAGCGATGCCGAACGCAACACCCGCAGGATTCTGTGGCTGGTTTGCTGCTGACTCCATTCAAAGTAACATTTTTATTTCTAGTATTTAAAAGGTGTTTGCAACAGAAACCTCTCGTTGTTGAGCTGTGTCTCAGCAGAGCCGCTCACTGGCAGGGCAGCATCCTCCAGTGCCTGCGCCAGCATTTACGTACACCCAGGTCGTGGGCTTGGAAACAAAACTGCCCAAAACGCACAGCAAGTTTGAAGTCAAAGCTGAGAGTTTCTTGGGCTTCATCTCCCTTTCCCTTTTATGTTAATTTCCAAAGATATAATTCTAAATACAAAACATCTACTAAACATCCACTGAAAAACTAGTGACATATTTACTCTTGTTTTAATGAGAGGCAGACACAGAAGTTGTTGTGGAGACTCATTGAAAATATTTCTAGTGCTGCTGTTCTTCACCAGCTGAAATGTCAATTTTCTGTTAACTTTTCATACCTGTCTTACAATGTTACCTGCTGTGAAACTGCCAACTATCCCCCTCTTAGGAGCCGGTTTCCTGAAAGAACCGCTTTGGTTATCGCTTTCCTGTGTAAGATGTTGAAGACAAATATAGATATATATGTGTACAGACACAGAGTATTACCAATGTAGAAGGATATGTACAATAGCAGCATGAAATAAGACATTATCTGCCTCTGCCATGTAAAAAGTTAGGTAATGCACAGTAGGAGGGTTTTTTTTTAAGGTGTCTGGAGAATACTGAAAGTGCTTTGAGCAGCCCACTTGTTTTTAATTTTTGACTGACTCTTCAGGAGCTCCAAAGGATGCTGTATATGGGGAGGACGCCGGTGGCCACGTTCAAGCAAAGCCATCTCCTTCCGTAGGAGCTCTCCTGATGCTGCACTTTGCCCTGGATGAGACCAGGAGCACCAACAGCATCTGCGATCCCTCTCGTTGGTTCACCTGTTGAGTCTGTGTTGTAGCTGAAACCTTGCGGGTTGGCTTCTCCTGGAAGCCCTGTCTGAAGATGGGCAAAGACTGTGCAGTGAGCCAGACCCTCGCTGAGGTGCATCAGTGGTGGGGAAGGTCCTGATGGAGGTGCCACCAGCCCGTGGAAGCTCCTCCACAGCTCGCGAGGGGTGGGTGTCGTCTCGCAGGGGGTGTTGCACCATGTGTGAAGATGGGTTCCTGAGCATGGCTGGGGACACTGAGAACGGCCACTGCCTGCAAATGTTGGGGGAATTTGGGTGTCAATGGCAAGTGGAATCCTTGTTGGCTTGGGCAGCAGCCCTTGGTCCCACGTGTTCGAGGATGATGTGTGCTCATCTTCATCTCGCACTACATGAGGTGGGAGTTTGCCAGTGGGAAAAACCATACCATGTGGTTTCCTCAACACTTTGGCCCTCTGGGGACCTTGCAGGAATGTCATGTACGCCGTGGCGAGCACAGGTTGTGCAGGCGGATGGGGATCTCACCACGTACAGCACACCGATGCTCCCACTGCCACGGAGCCGTCCCTCTGTCCTGCGCAGGACGCTGTCCCTCAGGTGGGGGTGCCTTAGAGAGCAAACCCTCTGAAATCACTGCGCTCCTGGTTTCCAAGCAGCAGAGGACGCATGGCACTGCTGTCACTTGTTAGCAATGACAGCGCGGTACTGGAGAAGGCTGGGAACGAGCAGGGATTTCCTATGTGAGGACAAGGGCAGTATTTTATTTGCTATCAATTTTGTCAAGAATAGACAACACCCTCTTAGCACAGGGGTCAGTCGTTGGTGCTGCTGCAGAGAGAACTGGACAGTGCTTCTGTCATCAGCCGCTTGTTTGTGGTCAAAACCACCAAATATTGTTTGGTTACAGAAAGCTTTGGAGTTGCTTCTGCAAATAAGAAGGTTTCAGGTCAAATTCTTTTATTTGAAATTTTTCCAGGGTAAATTATCACAGCGGTAGGAGAGCAATTTCATATTGATGATCTGGAACTGCCCGCAAAGCTGATGAGTCCACAGCGAGCGTCTGCAGGGCCGGGGGCTCTTGCTCAGCGGGAGGGAGCCAGGAGCAGGTTCTGGTGCAGCCCCAGCACAGCTACCGTGTGTGTGGGCAGCGTTTGTCCTGCCGGCTCTGGGGCGATGATTTGGAAGGGTGGAGCTAAATCCATGGCAGGATTTGTGGTTAGTGATTTTTGGTTGTTTTTCCTACCAGCCTCTTACAAGCTTCAGAATACAGGAAAATGTATCCTAATTTGTTTCTTCGTCAGCCACCTCTTGTGGGTTACCCCTCTGTGTTCACAACGGAGTTCTGGCTGCTGTGGCCATAACAAACACATGGGGGTTTGTGTGCGCGTGAAATCGCTGCCCATAAACATCCCCAGGCGTGTGTCTACCTGACCATCTCAAATCAAAATGTATTTTTAAGCTTCAAATTCTGCCTGTCTCCCCCTGCTGTCACCACCTGCCTCCTATTCAAACAAGCCTGTCTTTTGTTTGTTATATTCTGGGACATCGGCACAAGGAGTTCTTGCAGCTGAAAGTAGCTATTAACTGTCCATGATGGTGTTTTCATCCCATGACAGATCAGTGACTGCTGCCTGTTGCATTTGGAAACAAGGGGAAGCGTGTGGGGTCTGAAGCTGCTGCAGCCCTGTCCCCCGGGCACATGGCTGGTGCTGGGGACAGGACAGTCACATCCAGTCTCTCTGTCCCCCTCTCTGTGGCACAGATTTTGATGATCTGGTTTTCCAGGAATTTACTGGGTGAGATGTACTGGGATATGGCTGTTCCTAAGGGACCTGTGGGATTTGGGGTTGGACGGGCAGTTTTCCTACGCGTGGTGCAGATGTTGTCAGGTCTGTTGTGTAATTATGGCCGAGACTGAGCTGAGTATCTGCAAAAAATGCCTGGTGCTTAGAGTCTGATCCTTTTCTGCAAAGGGCCAGTGCAGAGGGAAGTTGTTTGAACTGGGCTTCCGACTGCCACTGGGGAAGCTCTTTTTTCTAAGCAAAAATAGGAATTTTGTGACTGCCAGTGGACCAAACTGGCATGGCCCTGGAGAGCAGCTGGGCGCTTTGTTCCTCCTGTATCGTCATTTTTAAAGATGCAGACTGTACTTTGCCCTTAATTACACTTTGGCAATTACCGCCCATGTAGATTAGCTTCACTGGTCACCATTGTCTTCATTTGCAAAAGTGACTTGGCAGCTGAAATGTCGTGAGGAAAGCAGTTTATTCTGCACACACACAAAATGCGAGATGCCATCGTGCCTCCTTTGGCTGCAGGGGACAGCAAGGGGAAAATACAGGAAAATCTTATTTTCCTCACTAAAGTCAGCAGCTGTCTCTCCAGATACACTTCAGGAGCTGTGTTCTGAGCAAGATGGTGCCATTTTTACATAAGCAGTTTGTGGAGCAGAGTGATGGTTTAAGCCATGGGATCTTTTAGCTGCTCCAAGGATCAACTTTGTCCTTCCATTAGTGACTGTCCCCAGTTTTCCTTGTGGAAACCGGGGGATCTGTTCTCAAATTGTTCAGTCTTTGGTCCTGATCAGGAAAGTTGATGTAAATGGAAAGGGCTCTTCTGTAGACAAGGGAACAGACCGGAGAACCTGTCCGGGTTAGTAGAACATACCTTGCATTGTGCAAACGCCAAGGTTGGGGAATCCCTCCCAAAGAGGTGTGAGTATTGCAGGGCTCAGAGCCAGGGGACAGCTGTGCCCTAATAATCTTAGCATAATAATTTTAACATATTTTCTTCAGATTTTTGAGCGGGGAGCATTGCTCCGGTCCCGGCCAGGCTGTGGTCCCACCGGAGCTGCACGCACACTGAGACCCATTTTCTTTCCCCAGGAGAGTCAGTTTTCTGCCTTGAGCATCTCAGCGGAAATTCAAGGTTTGCACGTATTTTAATCTTTCATATCTGGCAGTAAAGAATATAAGCACTGGACTCCTGAACATGGAGAAAAATTTTAGGCTGGTTTGGGATGCTGTGGGGAGGAGTGAAATAAGGTGGGTCACGACTTGCCAGGTACCGCCAGACAGACAAGGCATTTTTGTAAATGATAATTAACAAAAGCTTTGGGATATTGTGCTTTGTGAGGCCAGAGAGACCTCAGTGAATTAATGCTGGATGTCAAACTTTGATCAATGCTGTAGCTGGAAATAGAATATTTTGGCTGCATAATGTCTGTTACCAAAGACTTTAATTATAGTGGCATATCCGTCATATCGATGAGGTTTTTCAGTTTTTTAGAGGGTTTAGAGCAGGGCTGTTTCAGGTCGTATTGGCTTTTAGCTTGGCACATAAGCTGGGATCCCAAAGGAAAAATCCGTTTAGTTGCCAATAGGAAATTTTTGTTTAATAAAAAAATTACAAAAATGGATTAAACCATTCTGGAGCCAGAGTCTTTAAGAATATATAGATGAGGTAGTTTATAGCCATTGTAACTATATGTTATCTATATACTGAACTTACAGAATAGACAGTATATTGGAACTGCAAAAAACCCAGCCAGAATCCAATATAGTTATGTTTGAAAAATAGATAAGAAACATGCTGAGCAGGTACTTTTCATGAATCAATTTAATTCTCATTAGCGTTGCACTGTATAGCATGCTGACTAATATCTCTGGCTGGCGAACAAGAACGGTTTTCCGAAGGAAATGTGAAATGAGAACAGAATGTCTTTGGGGCCTGGGCCCCGGGAGCTCCGGGGCAATTGGAGGGGGAGAAGCTGTGAGGGTGGGGGAGGAGGCAGAGGAGAGGGCTGGGTGGGAGGTGGTGGTGAGAGGGTGCGGGCAATGGGGCTGTGACAGATGGTGGGATGTCCCCGCCATGTGCTCCGTGTCCTCTGTGCCACTGGCTCTTCCAGTTGAGCCGACGGCTCCTGCCCTGCGCTGGCACCTTCCCACGTCCCTCTGTAGGGGACTCTTGGATGGTGGTCCTGCCAAAATCTCTGTGTTCCTGGGCTGCTCCTCAATATTAAGGTTCATCTCCTTAGGGAGAATGAACTCTTCTGGTCCAGCTCTGTGTTACTTCTGTCCATCTTTTCTTCCACTTGCATTATTACATGCATGTTTACAGTTTTGCATCGTTCTCATTTGCACGTTGATATAAAAATCCCAAACCTGCAGGGAATGATTACCCAGCCTGTCACCCCCTCTTGGCAGCAACTCCTTAAGCCACCAGTGGGGCTTTAACCAGTTATGAGTTCTGCTTTCTCATGAGGGGTTTCTCCATCTGGGGCTGTGGGATACAGCGCTGGGTCCTGAGCAGTGGTCCTGGGGCAGATGAGCGGTGCCGGCAGCCGCCGTTCTGCCTCGCTGGGCCTCCCCGGGGTGTGGGCAGCTCGTGTGGCCCCTTCACAGGGCTCTGATTTAGTTGGATACCATGTCCCTCATCTTAACATCTGCTCTAGACATAAATAAGGTGCTAATAGAAAATAATTCCCAATATAGTGTGCTTTGAGCAGTGATGACAGTGACTTCTCTCTGCCCTTACGGGATGTTTCCCACTGTCAGCGCTACCACATCGGCCGCTTGGCAAAGTCCTTGAGAATTAAATGGAGATGCAGCCAACGGCTTGGAAGAAAGAAATGAGGTTGAGGCTTTTCTTAGTAACCCCTGTGCCACCGAGGGGAGAGCATGCTTGTTTCTGTAGGGCTTTTTAATTAGCATGTGGCATTTTGTTACAAGGATGTCATAGAGTGTAATGGGGAATGATGTCTGAGGCATTTTAGGCTGGTTTGGTTTTTAGTTTCTGTGGGTGGTGTGTAATTCTCAGTCAGCTCTGCTGGGCTTTTCTGAAGAGACATGGCTTTTGGACATGGTTAATCTTCATATCCATGAGCTGATGATGATGATGATGATGATCTGTGTCGTGTTCTGCCAGTGTCCTGGGGCTGCTGAGGGGAAAAATGTGCTGGGGGAGCAGCTGTGCAGCCCCTGCCCCCTGGGTGCCCCATGGATGCTGCTCTGGGACACCCACAGCTCCTCCCTGCACCATGACCTCTCTTGGTTGCAAAACTGGGCTAACAGCTCATCCTTGTTTCACCAGAGTTTCTGTGAGGACACATTCGTGAGAGACGGGTACGAGGAGGGACGTGAGGTTTGCCTGGAACGATGCTTGGGTTCCTGGACTGACCAGGGCTGGTGCCATGGGCAGCAAGGAGAATTTCACTGCTCAGGGTTGATGTTGCTTTTGCAGTGAGAATAATTTCACTGTACAGGGTTGGTACTGCTTTGCACTGAGGGTAATTTCACTGCGCGGGGCTGATGTGGCTGTTACAGTGAGGATGATTTCACTGCTCAGGGCTGATGTTGCTTCACAGTGCAGGGTTGCAAGTGAAGGAGAAGCAGAGCAGCCTGTAGCGGAGCTCTTTCTGCTTCTCCCAGCACAGAACACATCCCAACCCTTCGTGTCTGGCACCAGGTGAGGATGCTGAAGGCCTCGCTGCCTGTCACGCCCACCCACTGCCCCCCAGCCCTGTGCAGGGTGCAGGACCTGGGGGCAGCTCCAGCAGCTGAAACTGAGCAGCGAGCGCCAGTGCTGGGTCACGGCTCCTCCACAACCAACCTGAGACCTGCAGCCCCCAGAAACATGGTTCTGAGCCTGAAACATAACTGCTGTGTTTGTGAGGAGGAGACGATCCATTCTTGGGTAGAAAGAAGTACAAAACCCAGCAGCAGTGAGCAGGTCCCTGTAGAGGATTGCTGCGAAGGGGACGGCAGTGCCAAAGCAGCACTGGCATCGGTGGCAGCGCAGGGATGAGCGGAAGGACGGCTGTGACCTGGAGCAGGGCTTGTCCCCAGGGAACCTCACCGCGAGAAGGCTCGTCACGGCCGAGCTGCAACTCAATTATGGTTCCTGTGTCACAGGATGTGAGTTTTGCCAGGGGAGTGCATTAGTAACGGAGAGCATGAGCAATTAAACCTCATGCACTCAGAACAGAAATTTCCAAATCCCTCTGGCTCTCCCTTCACCCCCAGGAAGTGAGCAGGGGGAAGATGTATTCTCTGAGAGTAATCTGCCGTGTTAGGGTTTCCTGGGGTGTGGGAGGGCTCGGTGCCCCATGCTCGGGGCCAGCTGCCCATATCCTGCACCCCAGCAGACCCAGTGCCCGTCCCAGGCACAGGCAACTGGGAGAAGCAATGCTGGGAGCTGGCAGCTCCAGGATGGATGTGAGTGTTGTACCCAGGTCTAGAAAATGGGCAGATCTTCCCCAGTGCTCGGGTGCAGCAGCCAAAAAGCTTCCCCAAGTGTTGGGTGCTGGTGTTTGCTTCCCAGACCCAGCACCAGTGCTGGACCTTCACTGGAATGATGGGCTGTTCTTCCAGCCAACCCTCTGAACTCGATTCCCCATTCCGTCTGTTTGTCTGCCTGCTCATCCCTCCGCCCTGGGGACAAGTGCCATCTCCAGCAGGCATGGCCCTGGGTCCGGCCCTGGTGGCTTGGCAGAGACTGACTGTGACTCAGGGGTTGTGGTGTTTGTGGGGTAAAGATGAGTTGAGCTGGGCTGCAGTCTTACGCTTTTGTGCAGTTCCCATGAGACAAGGATAAGAGTAAAAAGCAGCTCGGAATGGCATCCCTGTTGGCTTCTGCATGGAACTTGGGAAACCGTAAATCAGCCTGAAAGGAGTGACTGCTCCGTGACCCCCACACACACTGCCCAGTTGTTGTACTTTCCTTTGTTCCATGGGTCTCTGTGGAGAGAGGAAAAGTCAACATGGGGCTGGGAATTGCCATGGGAACATCGCCTGGGAGATGCCCTTGTCCCCACTGCCCCGCTGCTGGACATCGCGATGGAACTTCACATCCAGCCCCTGGAAGTGACAACGAGGAACCGTAACCTGGTGTCAATCTAGATCCAGCCCTGTCCCAGCTGCTGGGCTGTGGGAGACCCTCTTTGGGGCTCCCCAGATCTGTGACAACGTGGCCCCGGCATCGGCTGGATCTTCGACACCAGGGATGGAGGGAGGGGGGCGCTGAGCTCCTCTGTGGACCCCACGCAGATGGATGCCCTGGGATGCCCACATCTAATACAGGGGATTAGGACCACTGGTGGATACGTTCTCATCTCTCCTCCTTATTCCCTATTTATTTCACGTGCAAAACCTACAGGTTTACCTGAGTGAGACAGTTCATGGAAACCGCAGTGTGGAGCTGCTGCCTGTGTCTGGGCAGCATCCCTGCCTCTGGCCAGGGACTCCCAGGGGCTGAGGGCTCCGCTCCTCTGGGAGTTGGGTGCTGCCTGTTGTAGGAAAGCACTGAAGTTACACACAGACTCTGATGAACCTTGTCCCATGAGCTTCTGGAAAATGTCACCTGGGTTTAAAGGACCGTTTAGGCAAATAAGTTCTGCTGAAATTGCATTTCTTTAATTAATGCAGTCAGATTAACTGGTGCCGCAGATACACCTCTCCTTACAGTAGTTGTCACTTGAAACTTCCCTGTCCTGCCATGGCTGGGTTTTTAAAATGCTGTCAGCAGTTCTGTGAGTCTATGAACCCTGCGGTGCTGGAGGCTGCACTGTCTGTCCTGGGGCTGGGGGCTGAAAGGCTCGCAGGGGGATGGGAGAGTCACCCTGGGGGGCATCTGGCTGTGCTCAACTTGGCCCGTGCAGGATGGGTCACAGGGAGCAGCAGGAGCACATCTGGTGTTGATGCACAGGGTGAGCATCTCAGGGCAGCACCACAGTGCCACTGTTGAGGGGATGGATCCAGCTTGTGTTACAATAACAAATGAAGCAGGCAGAAGTAAGCATAGGAGGAAGTTAATAGATAAGCCCCTTTCCACTTACTTTTGGAATTACCTAACAGCTCTAAGCTGATGACTGTCTTGGTGCTGGGGGAGCTTCACGATGTGACGCTTTGCTCCATCATCTCGCCAAGCTGGACCGTGTTGGTGGTGGGCACAGGGCTGATGGGCAGGGGAACACATCAGGTATCACCTGCGTACTGCACCGTGAGCTGTTCTGAAGGACCCGGGGCACCTATTTGGAATTACGGCCACCTGTCAGTTATTATTAGTTGTTTTTATGAAGTTTTTCATGCTTGCCTTGCTGAAATGGTCTCCTACTCCATCCTGCATGCTGCGGTTCTGCAGGCAGCGCAAGCAGCTGCCAGTGCTGCTGCTTCCTTTTCTTTATGGTTTTATAACAGTATCCACACTTGGATATTTTCTGTGCTGCAATAATAAAATGCATATTTGAATGGTTCTCTTGGATCTGTTAAATTAGGGAGGGGGAAGGGCAGTTCATGACTGCTCTGGTGCATCCAAGGGCTGAAGAGGAGTGGCGCTGTTTGCGATGTTCCCTTGTTTTGCAGTGTTGCATGTAACGATTGCATCTTTCTTACTACCTCCCAGCTGGCTCCCCACGTGCCCGAGCAGGTACCCCTGTGTCAGCCAAGGTCACTCTTTGCTTGGAGGCACCAAGGTGCTTTTCTCTGAGTGCACAGATCCTGGTGACGCTGCCAGATATTGTGGGGAGGCGGCTGCACATGTGTTATCCAAGGACTGATGAGTTCAATGCTGCCTGATTTCTGTTCAGAATTTACTGGGCACTGGCTCTGCTGGCTGGTGGCATTCTAGGTGTTGGTGTCATTGGCTGGCTTACATACCAGCAGCTACAATCTTAATTTTGTTTTTTAGCATTCTGGAGAGGGTCCGGTTCTCTTTGGGCAGTCTGTCATGCACACAGACCTCAGCAGGACGGGCTGTGACAGCTGTACTGCATGGCAAGGCTTGTTTTGCTGAAACCAGATGTCCCTCTAATTGTACCTGGGTCAAAGCTGCTGGGCAGGGGTGGGTGGACATACGTTCCTTAACCTGGCAGCCCGGTGGGACCAAACTGCCACCTCTGCAGGACCTGAGTGAGGGGGCCACAGGGACTGAGGCTCTGTGCTTGTTGGAATATGGGATTTGCAAAGAATTTCTCTTCAACGTGGTCCAGAATCAACTCAAATTGTTCCTGATGTCCATAAGAGCTTGTCTGCAAATGGTAAGATTATTTGAGATCTGTGACAGCTTCCTGGGCAAATGTGTGCTGCCGCAGCCTGTGCTGTGCTGTCGATGCTGCTGGCGGAGCTGGGCACTTCCCTTTCCCAGTGTTTTCTCCGTGACAGGGCAAAGGAAATATGGTGCCATTTTGCTGTTGTATTCTTCCAAGTGAGCAAGCTGGCACGAAATAACACATACAGAGCAAGCATGAAAAGGGTGGGTGCTTACGGCTTGCCATCTTTTAGGTGTGTTTGGGAAAACAAAATCATCTGATGCACTACAGAAGCCCAAAGAGACTGTTTTGAATGCACTTGATTCTTCTGTAAGTGCTACAATTATCCTGGCTTTTATTTAAAGTGTCGGTTAGACACGGTGGTAGAACTGGGTTGAAAATACGATTCTTTTGCCTGGATGGCATTGGCTGCCAAGGGGAGGGCTGAGAGGGCCAGTGGAGCAACAGATTCTCTCAAACCCTTAAAATATTTATGGTGGTGTAATCTGTACACATTTTAAGCATATCTGACATCATCCTACGCTTCTCTTGTATCTGTCATTGCTTATGGAGAGACTCCAGAGAGCATCGCTGCACAGCTGGTAGGAGGTAGCTGCAGGTAGCCGTGCACTGCATGGATATTTTTATAGCTGAGATTTAGAATGGAGCCATAAAGTCTGTTCCTAGAGAGCTCTTTATAGCGCGAGGAGGGGCTTTGCACAGCACTGGCAAAGGTGGCTGCTCGTGCAGTGGATGGGGTTGGTAAGGAGGGCTTTGGCCGGGGGCTCGTCCCCTCCTTGCACGCCCGGCTGCCCAGGGGATGTGAAGCAGCCTGGGAAGATGTGTCAGACATTTCATCAATGACTCAGAGTCACCCCGTTGTTCGCTGCATTCCCAAAGCACCGTCCCCTGCACAGGGGTGCTGGGGGACCTGTCACTGCTCAGCACAGGGGCTGGCAGTGTTTGGGGAGGCTGGGTAGCTCTCGGCACAGTGGGAACGATTTTGGGGTGAAATCCTTGGTGCTCTGCAGGGATGTGTGTGCGCCGTGGGTGCAGGAATACGTAACACTGCTTGAAGCCGTGGGAGTGAAAGGGGTCAGAGCGTTACCTGTTCACATGCACTGGGGCGAACAACAGGGAATTCTCGCTGAGGTCTGGGGTGGTTGGCTGCTCCCAGCCCCGGACACCACTGTTTGCATGCGTGTTGACCTTTTCTTTTATCTTATTCTCCCTTGGAGGCTGAAATCTCCCAGCGTGTCACCTCCTGAGCTTTCTGTTGACCCAGCAATGTCTCAGCCCACCAGTGGCTGTCCGTGGTGAGTGGGGGCTGCTGCGCGTGGGGCTGAAGGCACAGCAAGGGGCTTCTGTGCTCCTGACGGTCTCCATGGGAATGGGGCACTGGGGTCTCTGCTTTTTTGGGGAAAACTATTCCCATGGCCCCTGCCCAGGCAACCTCATCCACCCCATTGGGGGCTGCAGTGGGGTGGCCACCACGACTGCATGTTGAGCTCCTGTGTGCGTCCCCAAGCTGCAGGGTGACATCTTGGCACTCATCATCAGGACGACGTCTGTAAAGGGCAATAAAGGGCATGATATTCCAAAGGGTCTCAGACACAATTCCAGACACCTGAGCAGCATCTTTGGGATATTTGTCATTTTGAGTGTCGAGTCAAGCGTCTTCCTTTCCTTGGGACCCTGCCCCAGGGCTGCTGGTGGTGCCTCCTGCTCTGGAGGGACAGGAACTTATTTTCCAGCCAAAAGAAGAGTCTGTTTAAAGAAGCCAGTTGTCTTACTGCTTGAGGGATAATTCTTGTCAATCTGCCACTTTTTACTCAGATGTGCTAAAAATAGCGCATTATTTCCAGGCAGTAATTGCAGATCCTGTAGTTGTAATGAGCTCTTAAGGTAATTACCTTTTGGTGGGGAAGAGCTGAAGAGAGGGTGTGCTTGGCTGACAAAGAGGCTTTGCAATGAGCCTGGCGGGTTCTGAGCTCGTGTTCAAGGGCAGACCTCCCACCACAGGGGTGATGCATCTGCGGAGCGACAGGGACATCAGCACATTGTCCCATCCCAAATTTCTCCATGGGGTTGGGGGAACAAGACCTCTGACACACACCACCCACCCTGTGCCACTTTTTGGGAAGATCCTGGAATGAACAGGAGCGTCCTTGCCATGCTCGTCATCAGGGATACAGGAAAGATGAACATCACCTGGGGAGGTGGCAGGAATCTGCTTCCCATCTAGAAAATAATGTTTTAACATATTTGATTTCTTCAAACCAGTATTTAAATGTGCTTTTCCATAGCTAGGGGTTATCTGAACAGGAATTAGGATATAGATTGGTAAAGCGCGACATGCCAGCTGCTCTGTCAAGCTTTGCCCTACAAGAGGTCACCCTGGAGCCACCGCTGCCCCATGCACCCTCTGGAGCCTCTCACCCTGTCAGCTCCCATGCCAGGGGATGGACCCACCTTCCACTGCACTCCCTTTGCTGTCCCTGGTTCAAGAAATAATCTCTTGTAGTCCTGCTTTGCCTCCCAGCTTTGTAAATCAATTTACTGTGTTGTAGAGTATCTAGTGCTTGCATGAAATAGGTAAATTACATCTACCGCTGTTACCTCTTTATAACTAATTTGATAACAGATTAAGAATATAAACCGTTTTGAACAGTTTTGCCTGAATCAATTTTCCTTTTGTAAGGCAGAGGTGCTGATCTTACAGTACAATGAGTTTCCCCATCATGTGTAATCCTGTGGCTTTTCTTTATCGCGGTCTCCAATGTATTTCCACAATTACAGCCAGATTTATGTATCTGCAGTTTTGTTCTCGCATGCTGGGGAATGCTGGGCCATACTGGGATAGAAGCTCTCCAGGTTTCTACAGCTGCCCCATGTCTGTGAGCACCTTCCTACAAGGGGAAAAGCTCGTAAAGCTGTAACTCATGTTTTATGGAGACAGGATTCCTTTATATTTCTGTTTTTTTAAAGCGTGGCCATAGCCAGTGAAGTGCTCCCGTACACCCACCCCCTCCTGCCGGCACCAGTGTGGTGGGTACCTGCGGGTTACTGATTCCTGTCGGACATCAAGAGTCTGGGCAGGAGGGTATTGGGGAACATGCTCCTTCGCATGGCACCACATGCTCTGCTTGTGGGCTCTGCCCTGGGCTAACGCGAGTGACGGGATTCTGAACCCCTGGGCGGTCAGTGTTGCGCATTATTTTGCACAACCTTTTTAAAAATAAAGTCCCTTATTAGAAATCAGGCTTAATAGCCGTATCACAACCATTTTTCTTCAGGTGGAAGCTGTTGGAGAGGATGGAGTGTGGTTTGCTTGACGTGCCTTTGCGGCTCTGAGGACAAAACCAGGCTGCTGATGTGGTTCTCACAGAGGGGACAAGGTTCCCAGCCCCTCCCTCACCGCCTCTGCAGCAGCTCCCGGTGCCTGGGCAGAGTGATGGATGCTGTTGGATGAGCTGATGGCCGCTGTTGTGCGGACTGATGGCCACTGCCCGATGGACTGATGGCTGTGCTGGCAAGCAGAGCAGTGGTGCCAAGGGTGCTGTATGAGGCTCTCCGGGCGGGAGGCTGGGACGTGGCCGGATGTCTTTGCCCGGCTCCACCTGCGGTGCCGTCCTGTGCTGCTGCGGCTGCTGACGGGAAGCGCCGTGTGGAGCAGGGGCTGCTGTGGGTGTGTGAGCAGCGCCAGTGCCTTTGTGCAATTACAGCAACTCCTTTGCAATATAAATATCATGGCTTTAATAAAACCCCGTGATCTGTGCTTACCAATAACTACAGCATGGTATCAACATAAGCAAAGCATTAAGTTCACAGTAATTGCAGTGCTCGCTGTTAGAAGGATGTGGCGGTGGTGCATACGTGCTTCAGAGCGTGGGGTTACAGGCCACGCCATGAAATTTTTATCTTTTAATTGGCTAATGCCATGTTTCATCACCTTGGCTGGTGCAGGACGTTTGCTGTAATTAATACTAATGAACATGTCTACTGGAGGATGCAGTGGAAGCTCTTCATGCTGTTCCATTTTCTGCCTTTATTACTGTTTTGATTTAGAGCAGACCATGAAAAGCACAACCTGCCTGTTTCTATGCTGTGGAAAGGTGACAGGCCAAGGGTGCTGGTGGCAGACCTGGGGTGCTGATGACACTCCAGGGCTCGGTGTCCCTGTTCAGGGCTGTGGGAGCTGCTGGGAAGCTGCCTCCTGCCCCTTGGTATTTTGCTCCGTGTGCTCAATGTGCTGAGCGCTGCTGGGAGCAGAGAGGTACCCGGAGCTCTGGGTGCTGCACCCCAGTCCCTGCTGTGCCCCAGGTGCTCCCCAGGATCGTGTCTCTCCCTGTCCTCCCATCACCACTGCCCCAGGTTCTGTGCCAGCCCCTCCGTGGGGCATGCTGGACACCTTCTTCGTGCTGCTGGGGCAGACACTCTGATGTTATCGGGCTCTTTGAGAGCAAAATGCTGCTGGTCGTGTGAGGTTTGGCAAGCAGAGCAGCAGAGTTGGTCAGATGATGGCAGTTCCATACTGGTGGTCATTCAAATGTGATCTATATGAGATTGCAAAACCAAGCTGAATGTTACAAAGCAGCTGAGAATGGATAAGATTATTTTTATTATCTTAATTTATTTTTTTACACTTCTGCTGTCATTTTGTAGTAAAATGCTTGAGCCTTGGCCTGAAGGGAGCAAACCATCCTGCCTAGAGATGGGAAAGTCTGTGAGCATCTGGCAAGCATGTGGCAAGCTGTTTTTATGAGAGCAGCGTTATACAGGATGGGCTACTGTACCTCTGAGTGAGTGCTTGCCATTGGCTTGAGCTGGCATGCACGGGAGGTGCATGGTGCTGTCTAAGCTCTGAGGGCTGATTTAAGGACTCTCATTGCTGGCTGGATACCTACCATGCTGGCAGAAAGATCCTCTTTGGCAGTAACTGACCCATGAACTTTTGACTTGGACTGGGTTGGGAGAAGGTGGTGAGAATGTTTATGTTTGTTACAAAGATACTTGCTCTTCCTGCACGTCCCATGGTCAGTCTTTGTCCACAGCCCTGCTCTCTCCAGGCTGCTCCCATCCACTGAGTGTCCCCAGGTTGTGTGGGCAATGCCTGCATCGCTCTGTCCTGCATCCCTGTGTCCCTATATCCTGTGTCCCTGCACTCCTGCCGGCATGGGCTGGCAGCCCCCAGTCTGCCCTTCATCTCAAGCAGGGAGCACTGGCAGGGACAGGTGACAGATTCTTTCCTTGGTGGGCTGCCTGGTCCTGCCCCACCTTTTGTTTGTATTTACCATCTCTGTGTGCACCCACAAATGTTGCAAAGGTGGTGGTTTTGTCTGTGACTGTCTGAGCAAAGATGCCCGTGGGCATGCTAAAGGAGTCTGTCTGTGCAGCCTGCTGAAACCTGGGGTGTTTCTGAAGGTAGTTTAGATATGTGCATCTTCACAGGGGCCTTCAATTAAATCTCTGACAGTCCAGAGCCTTTATTTCCTTTGCTAAACTCTGGGAACTTCGAGTGATAGATAGGGAGTGGAGGATCTGAGAGATAGCGAGTGGTTTGAAAATGTGTTTCTGTATCAGACCTGATACGAGGACTTGCTTGCAGCAAAAGGCGCTGCCTTGATTGCAAGGGGAGATCACAATTCTTATAACTGCCAGGCTAAGCTTGCCCATCTCCTCTCTCTCTCTCCCCCCACGTATTCCTGACACGCGATCAGCACTGACTGTGCAGCTGCCTTAATTTTTTAGCATCTCAGAATGACAGGATTGTACTCCTCTATCTATTTACCCATCTATTTCTGCAGAGTAAGGACCTAATTGAGCGAATAATGTACAAGCTGACAGCTCTGAAAAGCCATTGCGCAGCACTTTATGTTTTGGGGAAAGCTTTTTATTCTGAGCCATTTGCGGTGTGCCCACACAGGGTGTATGGTCACTGATAGGTGGCCCCAGTCCCTGCTCGGTCACACGTCCTGCCAGGGACCCAATCCCTGGGGTTCTCCGGTGCCTGATGGGGGTGGTTACTGCCCCAGGTTTGTACTGAGGGGACAGGGTCCTGGAGAAGGTCTGCTGTGGCCCCCGGAGTTGCAGCATCAATCCTGGGCATGTTCAGACCAAGCCCAGGACACATCCCTGGTGCAAACGCCCCTGTTGCCCTTGGAAAGAGGAGATGGGACACGGGAGCTTGTGGTGTCAGAGCGGTTCCTCGGTGGGATCTTGGTTCAGTGCTGGTGCCCTGGAGCTCACGTGGCCTCTCAGCTCCAGGGAGATGCTGAGCAAGGCAGCACCCGCTTCCCAATGTGAGCAAAGCCCGGTCGGCAGCAAACCATTGGAAACCCACTTTTGCCAAGTGCTGAGCCCAGAGATGTGGTTCCTCTTGCCATGTGGTTTAGTTGTCGCTGTGCAAACATCAGCTCTTGCAGCTGGAAAAGTGAAATCTCCAACCAGAAACCCTCCTGTGTAGCTCAGTGAAATCTGATTGCTTTGTCTAACCAGGCAAGTGACTGACACAATTTGGAAAGTCCTTGAGAGTTTTTAAAGGTCAATGATGTCCAGTATATAACCAGCCCAGCCTGAGTCACGCATGCTAAGCCAACCTTTGCTGAAGTCGCAAGATGGTCTGTTTGGGTTCTGCTTCTCCATGCAAAGCAACGGCTGAGAACAGATCCCTATCCTCAAGGCATGACTGAAGCGGTGCCTCTGCTCCCTGAGGCTACAAGGAGGATCTGGGCAGAGGGGACTTGTGATGAAATCCCCAGAGGACTTCGCACAGAATTCTGAGAACAGACTGTGTACTGCACAGGGGTTCTGGGCCACTTCAGGGGGCGCTGGGTGATGCACTTCCCGCAGGGGTCCACATCCAGGTGGTTTGAATGTCTCCAGAGAAGGAGACTCCACACATGCTCTGGGCAGCCTGGTCCAGGCTCTGGCACCTCACAGCAAAGAAGTTTCTCCTCATGTTCAGATGGAACCTCTTGTGTTTCAGTTTGTGCCCGTTGCCCCTCACCCTGGCACTGGGCACCACTGAACAGAGTCTGGTCCATCCTCTGACACCCACCCGGAAATATTGATCCCATTGATCAGATCCCTCCCAGCTTCTCTTCTCCAGCTCAGCAGCCCCGACTCTCTCAATCTGTTCTTGTCAGGAAGATGCTCCAGACCCCTCAGCATCCCTGTGTCCCTCTGCTGGGCTCTGTCCAGTAATTCATCGCTGTGGGGCAGAAACTGCCCAGATTTGGGACTCTCACACAAGGCGTGTACAGGACCTGAGCTGGGCCTGCCCAGCAAAGGCTGAGGACCACATACAGCATTTTTAAGGGCTGCGCTTTCTCCAATGCACAGATAATACAAAAATCACTTCTGTCTCTCCAGCTACTGCCAACACATGTTTTGTGTTTATTTGTGCTGTATTGTCACAGTTGTGTTGTGAGAAAGCACAGCTCATCGCGCTCAGCTGAGTCGGGGTACCGATGCTCTCTGTGCGATATCTGTTCTCCTGCTAATGAATTAGGGACCCTCGTGTCCCCATGGCTCTTAACTCTTCTCTCATCACTCCAGGGTAACTCGGTTTGACTTGGTGGAATTGCTCCACCAACAATTTGCCTGAGTCCGCAGTGGGTGATTTCGGGCACGCTGCTCCTGTCTGCGCCCGCAGCACTAAATGGGCCCTTCGCCTCCCCCTTTCCCAGCTATTTAAGCCCAAATTCTTCTGGCGAGTTTCAGTGTGTGGGAAGTGCATCCATGCTGCAGTGCATCTTGTTCTCTGTCGTACCACACATAGTGGCACTCGGTTGCATTTTTTGACTCCTGTTGTCAGCAGTAGCATCTCATTTTGAAGAACCACTGCTCACAGGAATTTTCTTATATTGGCATTTAAAACAAAAAAAAAAGGGACAGATGCTGAGGAGAAGCTGGTGGGTGGGACCAAGGCTGTTCCTCCGGGTGCTGCTGCAGGACTGGGACAGCCCATGGGATGCGGAGGCATCACTGGCCTCTCTCTGATGTCAAAGATGAGGAACATTCTCACCTTTATTTCCCTGTCCCACATGGTGGTGCATGTACATGCACACTGGTCTGAGACCCTTCAGTGGTTCTTGTAGCAAAAATAATAAATACATCAGGGGTCGAAAATGTAATCGGAATGTTTATTCTTGATCAAGTTAGTGCACCTTGCATTGATTGTGAGCGTTCCTTAGGTGTGTTTCCATTTTTCTTCCTGCAGGTTTCACAAAACATTGCTTTCCTTTAGCAGGGACACTCTCTAATCACATGTGAAGCCTGGTCTGATGTGAGTAAGTGGAACAGACAGGCAGAACCTTTTTTACATTAAAGTCAAGTCGCGGAGTCATGTGCACATGCTGTGCTGGATGGTGTTATCTGCAGACATGATACCTTGGGTTTCCACGTGCTCAGGGCACACGGCTGCAGGTCTGGAGCAGCACAGCTCAGTGGGGCTGAGCTGCTGGGAGAGCTGCTCTCATTGTGCTTTGTCTGGATCATTAAAACAAAATGCATCCCTTTGCCGTGCTCTCTTCCAGTAGATAAGTAAAGGTGAAATAAAACAACATTTGATTTGGAATTTCACCTGGTATTTCTTCACCTGCAGAACTCACAGTTAGGGCAGTGAGTGTCTGTCCCAGCCATCGGGGCTCCCAGCTGGGTGTCCCTCGGTCCAGGGATGGCTGCAGCCTTGGGGGTGTTTTTTGCTGCAGGCTCAGTGGTATGTTTGAGGTTTGAAGGCTCTGGGCAAAGTGTTTGCGGGAGCTCCGAGAGGGTGAAAAGCTGTCAACCTGGATAAATATTAGAACAGCAAAGAGGGCACGGTACGTTAGGGATGCGGGAAGGCTCACACGCGGCACGACTGTTTGTGCTGCCTTCTCCTGCTTTACAGGTCAGCTTTTCTCACCTACTTGGTTCCAGGTACTGAAAAGAGTGCCCATAATCCAGTGCCAAGACTAAGAATTTGCTTATCTTATATTTTATTGAGGAAAGCATCGCATTTTCCCTGTTTTTATAATCCTTACTATAAATGTAGATCTGGTACCCCTGCTGAAAGGTGCGGGGCTGGCTGAGCATCCTCCTGTGCCCCTGGGACAGACACGGGGTCCCCTGGGATGGACATGGGGTCCCCTAGCCGAGGGTCTCTCACTGCCACAGGCACCTTTGCAGTTCTTTGTGGGGCCCAGGAGACCCGTTGCTGCAGGGAACACTGCCTTTCTGGTTTGCTTCTGAGGGACAGCATAAAAATAGGAGTGATACACTGCAATAAGGTTTGGAGATCTCTATCGCCAGCAGCACCTCAAATCATTAAGCCTGAAATAATTTTAATTGGATCCAGAATTCACAAGAGATTTTTTTGCTGCCTTTGTGGAGCTGGACTATTTTCTCTGGTATCACACCAACCATGGAGTCCAGGAGAGCAGAGATCCCTGCGTGGCTTGGGAGTGACTTTGGGTCGTAAGTTACCGAGGCTCCTTCCAACTTTGTCTCCCTTGGAGTGAATGAACACCCCTGGAAAAGCTCTAAATTGCTGATTTAAATTATTGAAATGAATTCTCTAGCTTATTGACACCCTGTTCACATGGGACAAAGACCTGTGTCTGTGGGGGAGATGTACCTATAGCTCTGCTGGGGTGGTTTGAGTAAGTGCAGAAAAGATAAAAAGATAAAGATAAAAGATAAAATTTCAATTAATCATTTTGCATCTCCCAATGAAAAATGAGGGATTTGTCCTTGCAAATGAACTGCAGATCAGTAACCCTCACCCACACAGACAGACTTTTTCAGTTAATATGTCTTTAGATTGCATGGACTTCTTAAAATGAATTAGGCAGTAATCAGAGATGATTAAGTGCAATAACTGCACAGAAAGGTGGGGTACAAAGTAAACATTAAAAGTTCCATTTAAATAGACTGGCCTGAGAACATCCTCAGTCAGGCGTGTTGTAGCTCTCGCCCCCCTGTCCCCTAGCTGAGCAGAGCCGGGGCCCTGGAATGCCCCCCAGGACCACAGCTGCACACAGGCTTTGCTGTGGGTTTGGTGACTCCTTAGGCCTGATCATCACAGTAAACGTCCCATTCAGTGCTTCCAGTTTAATGCCAGGACTGCAAACGCTGGTGTCTGTCTGGGCAGTGGGCGAGAGCCGGGTGGTGCCCTGGGGAGGATTTATCGCTTTGCTGAAGTGCTGGTGACAAACACTGTGGTTTGAATGGGAGTCAGCTCTTGTTCAGGTGTCTGCGTCCCTGCTGATAAGCGGTGAGGGGAATTAAAAGCTGAAATTACATTGAGAGCCTCTATCTTACTTTTCCTGTCACCATGTGCATTGACAGGGTACAAACCAAGCAGAAGACATCAGCGCGATTCAGCAGTGCTGGGCAGCACGGCTCTGCCGGAGCACAGGGCTCAGCACAGCATCGAGGTAGTTGCTGAAATGCGGTGACAACCACATTGATTTGGGAATGTCAGGATGATATTTCTTGTTGTGCTCAACTGCAGTTAATGGGGCACCTGATGGGAAACCTGTCACAGTGAAAGCTGCTGCTCTGGGTGCAACTTGGGAGAATGCTGCGGCTCCTTAGTGGGGTTCAAATGCACAAGGGGATTCTTGTGGTCGTGCTGGGGCTGGGAATGGTTTGCTTCCCAGCACAGGAGCAACGTTTTAAAATGTACACAGAAAAGCTCCAGAGAGCATCAGAGATTTACCTGTGTTTGAGGAGGATTCTGGTGGACAAACAGCACTTGGTATCTGTGCAGGGCTCCTCCTACTTGTTGCAATCAGATAGGTTGAGTATTGTGGCATAATGCAAACACAGGGAAAGGCATTGCCAAAACCCCAGTAAGGTTAAAGCCTGGGATGCTCAGGAGCCTGTGCGGTTGGGAGCTGTGCAGGGGGAGCGAGGAGCCATTGCAGGGGTGGGATGAAGTGGGGGGCTGTGGGGAGCTGGGGCTGAGGGGAGCAGTGCAGAGCGGGATGGGAGCTGCAGGCACAGCGGCACAGGGACACAGGGACATGGGCCCGGACTGCGCGGGGAGCTGGCCCCAGCCCTGCCCTTGGCCTTGCTCCCACTCCGTAGGTGTCTGGCAAGTGGCTTTCGAGGAATCAGCACCACACCTGTGCCTGCTCAACCTGCCAGCATTGCTAGCACTGCAGCAAGCCACGGGCAAGGGCTGCCCATTGCTGAGGAGTAAGGGAATGTGGAGGACAATGGGAAAATGTGTGTGGGGTGAAACTGGTGCCGTTTGTCACCATGACCCCTGGTGCCTACACACCTCATCCACCCATTGCGGGGAATCAGGCACCACTCAGCTGCCACGAGATGGCCATGCCAGCACAGAGGGGGCAGGGTCGGGCTGCCCTGGGCTCCGCTGTGCTGCTCCGTCCTCCAGCCCGTGTGGACGTCAGGAACTTCCGATCACCTGGTACTAAAACCAAGGATAATTTTGCATGCAGGTTTTACAGCTGAAGATTCATTGCTGACATTCTTTATTTTCTTGCCCTGGTGGATGCTGGTGATGCCATTGGGCAACCCTCAATTTGAATGTTTAATGAGATGCTTACATATTTAATTGCATGTTGCATGCTGTGAGCATGTGTATCACGGAGACGTCGTACCACTGGTGCAGTCTTACACGAATGCAGTTTGTTCTGCTTCAGCACCAAAGCGGACAGCGGCTGCCTGCAGGCAGGTGTGTGCCGGGGGGGGGCATGTCCTGGTGGTGCGGGGGCTCCTGGCTCCCCCTGCCCACAGGAGCCTGGCTGCTCCTCCACAGGGACAGGGACATGAGCCATTGCCTGGGGTTGGGTCCCCTCCTCTGCCTTGGAGCCCCTTGGGGTGATTGTGTCGGGATCATCCTTCCTGCTGCGGGAATGGGGATTCCTGATGCTCCGTCTGGCAGCCACAATTTGGGCTCATTCCCCCAGGATAAAAACTGAGCTGGAGCTCTCTCCAGCGCCGGTAGAGCCGGTGCCGCTGGCTGCATACCCAGCGCTTTTTCTTCCCTCGCCTCACGTTTCAGAAGCAAGCCTGGATCCCAGTTTCCTTTCCCCATGTTATTTCACTGTGCTGCCCTTGTTTGCAAAGCCCCTTTTTATTCTCTTTCCAGACTTGTGCATAAGCACCCTTTTCCACTGTGCCTTGAGCAGAGGCTCCCACCCCGGCCCCACAGCAGGACAAGCTCAGTGTGGGGCTGATCAACCGTGCACTCGCTGCAGCTGAACAGGAGCAGAGATCCACTCATTGCTCCAGCATCACTCTGCTCCAGGCCATCTGCAACTTTCTGGACTATGGTAGCTTTTTTGTCCTCTTTTTGGGTTCAACTGCCAGCCCAGCTGCGGTCACAGCTGCCGCAGCAAAACAAAGCACTGACCGTGCTGGAACTGGGAGAGCCATTTGAAGGGACCCAAGCATCCACCAGGCTGATCCCCCAGCCTTGTTCTGTCACAGTGCCTCGTTATGCAAACGAGAAACTCCAGTCCTATTTTTCTTCATAATTATTAGTTTGATCCGGTAAGAGTCTCAGCATGGGTTTTGAGGTAGGTTTGGTTGGCCCTCTCGTGCCCTGGGAGGATCACAGGAGTACTGGTGCACGCACACGTCTCATGCACACACAGCTCTGCCCTGTGCCAGCCGTGTCACTCCTGAACTCCTCTTCAGTTCCAGGGCCACGGGGGATGGCAGAAGCTCCTCGTGAGATGCCTCCCTGGTCTGTACCGTACAGTTTTACTGAATATCGCCACTGGGAGCGGCACTGTGGTTGCTCTAGGGCAGACCGGGGCCGTTCCTGGTGCATGAGCTGCCTCTGAAGCCTCCCTGGGGTTAATAAGCTGTTGCAGACCAGCAGTGTGTTCCTGCATCTGCAGTGAGCATGGTGGTTATGAGGTGCTGCTATTGCACAGGTGCCAAAGCCTTTTAATATTATGTTTCCCTTTAAAACAAGGTGCAAACCCCCAGTGACAGGGAGACGCGTTTTGGGGGTGCAACATGTGCTGGAGGTGAGGCCCCTTTGCTCTCCGTTTTCCATTCAGATCACACGCCAACCCTGCCATGTCCCCAGTAACCAGTATAGCTGATCAGCCGAATCCCTGCTGACAGCAGACCCTCCTCCTCCCCAGTTTCTGGAATTATCCCAGTGCAGGAGCAGCACTGGTTTCCATCCTGAGGCTCCCAGGTTGAGGGGAGCAGGGAGAGCCACGGCTGCACTCGTGCAGCGTTTTCAGTTTGCTTTGGCTGCAGAGCTACAGGCAATCAGCTTCGTTAGCAATGTGCCTGCAGCTCTGTGTCTCCATCAGCCTTAGCAGGGCCTGCAAACAAGTTGCTTCTTTTGTTGGCTTTCTCAAATTTGCTTTCTGTTTTCCTTTGCAGCTCTAAAATTGCTAATATTTGTTGGTATTCCTCTGAGCTAAGGGATTACCTCCATATGTATCTGTATCAGATGATCTAAGTATGTTGGCTTCTGCATGGACCTGTCAAATGTATTTTAGAATCTGGTTTAAGTTCAACTTTCTCCTAGTTGTTTAAGCTAAACTGAAAACAGGCTACTGCTTGGGAAAAAAAATAAAAGGCATTAAATCTGTCAGTGTAAAGGATCCTGGCAGGATGGGCCTCTCCTGGGTGCCCTCTCAGGGCTTTCAGATGCCTGGTTTATTACCCAGCTCAGTCTCATTGGGTCACCATTGCAGTGGCTTTGGGGTGTCCCCATGGCAATAGAGATATTGGTGCTGGGATGGCTGGTGTGTTCGTGGCATCTCCGGTGTGCGGGGCTGTGCCTGCGTATTCGGTTCTTGGGGATGAAGGGAGCAGGTTTGTGGAGGGAAGGAATGGAGCGTTCCCTGGGTTGCGTTCTGGCTGGTTTCCCATCGCCCCAGGACACTGGCTGTGAGCAGCCTGCCAAGCACTGCCAGCCCCGGGCCACAGCACTGCTGCAAGTCCAAACCACGCTGGCAGAGCTCTTCAACTACTTGATTTTTCTGGAATTAGAAATCCAAATCTGTTTTAGTAAATACTAACACTTAAAAAATAATAATTCCCAAGGCTGGGCTCCTCCATTGCAAGTTCCATTGAGTGCCAATGCTCTCAGCAGCTCCCGCAAAGCCATTATCTCCAGTGTAAATCGTTACACAATCCTAATTCTCATGCTGTAAATGGCTTCATAATGAACACGTAACATCAAAGTAGACCCAGAAACAATCAAGTTTCTGTTCAAAATCCAAGATGTTTGGGGAGGATCAAGAGTTCAGCTTTGTAAACTGCTCCAGCGAGCAGGTTGGGTTGGATCTGGGGAGGATGAAAAGTGTGTGTCCCTCCCCCAGCATGACAAAAAGTTGTCGTTTCTCCTGAATTTGTAAGAGGATATAAATGTATAAATCCTTTCATGACCCAGTAGGCACACTGAATTAACTCGAAGTGAATGTGAATAATGTGTGAAATAAATGAACCAGGAACCCCTGTATGTGCTGCCTGGACAGCGGGAAGTAACTGGTCCGGCAGAGCAGGATGCTGGAGCAGGATCCCCCTGCATCCCTCCCTCTAGCTGACCAGAGGATGCTTCCAAGCCGAGAGATTTGTACAGTTTTTGAGATGTCAAACCCTGCAGGGTCCTACTGTGCTGGTGTGAGGGGGATGAGGATTTTGCTGGGCTGCTCCAGGTCTCTCCCTGCTTTGGCTCTGGACGTCTCTTGGTGCCCCAGGGCCGTGTGGGGAATGTGGGGTGAAGGACGATGCCCAGCTCTTGTCATACATCAATCCTGCTCTAATGAAGTTCTTTGCCAGTCTACAGCACGGACTAATTTGGTTTCTGTATCAAAGCGAATTACGTTGTGGCTCATGACCCTGATGGTCTGTTTAGCTGATGGGGAAATCGCTGTCTCCCTGCAGAGGTAACTGCATTATTTGTGCAGCTCCCGTTTAGCTCTAACAGGGAGTACAGGCAGTGCAGCTTCCCGTTAGAGCTAATGGGCATCACAGAGGGACTTGCCTAGTGCAGTGAAGCCATGCCATGCCGTGCCATGCTATGCCATGCCATGCCATGCCATGCTACACTGTGCCATGCAGCAGGAGCAGGGGCAGAGTGACAGGAACCTGCTGTGGGCAGCAGGGGCTGATCCCCCCACAAGAGGAGGATGAAGAAGAGGCACAGTCTCCCTGCTGTGAGGGAATGGGGATGAAGGTCCTAAGGCTCCTTTTCAGACTGGAGAGTGGGGCTGAACCAGATACTGCAGAAATGGGTCAGGGCCATCAAATGCACACAGCGAGATCCAGGGTTTATTAAGGCATTAATAAAGGGATTTTCTAAGCAACTTTTAATTTTGGTGGATCCATGAAAGAAGAGCAAAGACCACAGATCCTGCCAGGTGTTTAACCATGACAACAGCCAGCGGTGCATCAGCTGCTGAATTAACCTCTGTTTCCTGGTTTTCCCTGAGCAGATCATTCCCTTCCCAACGCTGTGGAGCTCCTGGTCCCACGGGCTGTGAGCAGGTCATGGCTCCGCCGTGGGGCCGAGGTTCCATTGGGGCCGTGAGGGAGGGCCCCAAACATTCACCTTTCAGTGGAGTTTATCGTGCTCAGGTAGAGATACATCACAAGCAGAAACGTACAACTCCCTGCTCTCTTTTCTTCCAAATTTCAGGATTTCTGATTAAGCAGGAGCCCAATCTGGGTCAGCCTTTGCTGGTTATCAAAATCATTTCCCTCTGCCAGATGTGGAAGAGGCTGAGATTTTTGGAGCACACACTGGATCCAACACAAGTGCTAGTGGCTCGATGTGCCTTATTAGTAAATCTTCACCATTTCTCTCTTCCTCAATGTAACATAGTGAAGGGGAAAGCGGAATTAGTCAGGGAGCTGAGCCTAATTGTAAAATGTTGGGAAAGAGCAGCAAATGGCCCAAGTGGAGGCAGCTCTGACGTGACTGATGACTCAGGCTCCCTGTGCAGCCGAGTGGGTGCGAGGGTGAGCAGCAGCGAACAATGGCCACAATGTGCACGGCACAAAGGGGCTTTTCTTCCCCCAGAGCATGCACAGCCCCTTGCCCCAGCCCCGCTCTCCCCACAAACAATGGCAGGAAAATCTTCATTTGTGCTGGAGTTCCCCTCGGTCACTCTCACCGTCTCCCAGGCCAGGGGCTGTGTGGTCTTGGCTCACCTCAGACCTGTGGGGTTTATACCCTTCTTTAAAAAACACCCCATGCCAAGGGGCAGATGGTGGCAGCTGGTGATGTTCCACACAAGTCAGTCAGCTTGTCCCTTGGATGCCTGGTTTGTGCCGTTCCCCATGGGGTGAGCCGGGGCAGAGTGAGTCCTTGTCCTGCACATCGCCAGTCCTGGAGACCCCAGGGCTGGTGGTACCATCAGCTCTTGCTCATTTCTGTCCTTGCAAACACATAAATAAACCCCTGGTTTTGCCCCATTCCATGTGCTGTGCCTGAAACTGGGATTGGGGCTCTGTTGTCGCTGCCCAACAGGCTGGTGCTGCTGCTTGTCCTGCTTGGTCATTCTGCTCAGGAGCTCAGCTAGTGCAGTCGCTTCGACAGTCTCCGTCTTTACAGTTTATTTCATCTCTTTGAAAGATTTATTTGAATAAATTGCCAGATGAAATACTGCTTTCAACTTGTTGACCTGCTGGGGTATTGTAGCCTTCCAGCAGTGCCATCAGGGAAAATTCAAGCCTTAGAAGTTTGCCTGGTATAAACGAATTGCCTTGTAGATGTTTTGATGCAAAACTGCATCAAGCAGAAAAGGGGGTTTAGTGACTCTGTGTATTGGTTAAAAAATAAAACTTTTCCATACGTTTGAACAGCTGAGTTGTTTGCCACGGTTGGCTTGGGATAACAGTTCATAGCAAATGCTGAATGCAAAACCAAACCTGCTTCCCAGTTCCTGCAGCTGGTGAGAGTCGTGCACAAACGTGGTGACTGCTGGGATGAAATGCTGCTCAGAATATGAGTGTGGATGTGCCATGAAATACATCTTGAAGACCTTTTTAGGTGCTATTTCTCTAGCGCCTTCCTGAGGGTGATGGTTTCAGACTCCACACCAGGCACTTCTTGCCAGAGCAGGGTGAGGTGAGCAAGTTTAAGCTGAGCCTGCCTTCTGAGCTGCGCCTTGGTAAGCCTGCAGCTCTGCTCGGTCGGAGAGCAGCCAGCAGTGATGGTCCGTGGTGCTGGCTGGAGGGCACCAGGATTTAAAACAGGGCTACTGAGCTGGAGGTGCTTTCACCCCATTTTACCCTCCCTCTCACCCAAGCCCCCACCCTGGGAACGTGACAGGAATGGTGAATCCAGGGGGAAAACCGATAACCCCGGACTAAAAAGCTCAATGATTGAAAAGCCAGTGATCTTGTAATGTTCATCCAACAAAATTACTGCTAGGAACAGTGTGCTCACTCAAATAAATCACATTCAACAGTAGCACGAATATTTCTTTCCTGCAGAGATGGTCAGTGCTTCTCAGTGCCAGTGAGGATGTGCCTTTGCCCTGGGGTTGTGTCTGGGCTCGCAGGAGATGGTCGTGCTGGAGGGCCCTGGTTCAAGGCAGGTTTCAGCGAGGGTGGTGGGGGTGTCACTGCAGGGATGTAGAGGGGGCAGGGGGCCACATTCACTGGAGACAAACCTTACCAGAGCCAACCAAGACTTCTTTCTGCACAGGAAATAATTTCAGAGCACAGCAATAGTTGTTGTTGTATTTGTACAGAAGAAAGTAATTCCAGGCTTTGCTCACGTGTTATGGCGTCGTCCTTGAGGGTAACGTGGTGTGCACAGCCAAACCCCATTGTTCATCATCATTGTCATCACCCACCTCAGCCGATCCTTGCCCAAACTGCTGGAGTGTGCAGCTCCTAGGCACCGGGCAGTGGCAGCTCCGGCACAGCTCCACTGGCCAACGCTGGAGGAGGCTCTGGGAACCAGCCGGAGCTTTGCTGGGGAGTGCAACAGCTGCAGAGTTTGCAAACCTTGTGCTGTGGCCAAGCAGGCGGGCATGGCCAGTCACAGCTGAACGTGGGGAGAACACCCTGCGCTGCCGGCAGCTCCTGCTAAGTGTTTGCAACAAAGTGGCACAAAATGGGACATAATATGTTGTTTGTAACTGTCCTGTTATTAATAGTTAATCAGTCAGCTCTGTATTTCAAAGCGTGTGGGTATGGGAGGGAATTGCCAGCGAAGCAAACCGCTTAACTTGGAGTTGCGTTTCTGGCGTTCGGCCTCTGAGGAAACACTCTCCAGGTTTTCCTGGAGAGCTCATTACAAAGACAATAAAGGCCCGAGATAAATAGGATGCAACCGTTATTAACACGTGGTCCCTAGAAACTGGTCTAAAAAACTCAGCTCTTGGACAATGAATTGTGTCCCTGATTTGTGTGGTAGCGAGTTCCCTCCTGTTGCCATGGCTACAGCATCCTCTGGCGATGCTCCTGGCGCCTGCCTCCCAGCCTGCTCACATTAGCGCCTGCTCAGATCTGTATCTTCTTGGGCTGGTGTGTTTGCATTTTAAACCATCAGGAATGCCTTCATGTGAACCGCCGGATTCGCATCCATTTTACAAAGTGTATCCGTTTGTTCCTGTGTCCTTTCCCCAACGCTGTGGTTGATGTGAGCGGTTACCCTTCCTCAAGACAAAACTGCACCAGGGCTGCGTGCCAGCGCTCCGCTGGGTGAGAAGAGCTGGCTCCGAAGGGAAAATCTCCAGCAGATTGGATTGTTTACCTTTGTCTAAAAATCCATGTCTGTGGAAGCTGATGGTGAAGAGTGGGTTGGTACCAGGAGGCCACGTGTTCCCGAGCCCCTGCAGCAGAGGTGTGGGTGGCTCTGGCACTGGTCGGGGGGTCGGGGAGGGTGTCCCCGTCCCACCAGCCCCCTCTCTCACCCCTGTGCAAGGCTCCCTCACCCGCAGCCCCCAACCCACCAGTTCCTCCCTCCGCACCCATCCCATGTTCCCTGTACCCAGAAGCCGTGTGTGCCTGGTGGTGGTCACGCTGAATCCTTGTGCAAAGGCTCGGTGCAAATCAGAATATTAAAACCGCGGGTGACCTGCTGGAGGTGTCCAGCACGTGTGCATACACTGGGGTGGTGGAACATCCCCAAGATGTGCATCCCCACCACCTCCCCTGCCAGGCGGGATGCCCAGACCCATCCCACCCCTGCGGCTGTGGGTACAAGGGGCAGCGCAAGGCAGGGCAGCTGGGGCCACTTTCTGGAGCCTGCATTGGGGCAGTGCCAGTTTAGATTTGGGAGCACCACGAACTGTGGGATCCACCACCTCCCGGGGCAGTTTATTCCTCTACTTAATAGCCCTTGTTTTTCAAACCCACATCTTGTTTCTAAGTCAAATTTGTCTGCTTCCAGCTCCTGGAGGCTGGTTCTTGTGCTGCTTTTCTTCGCTTGATTGAAGAGCCCTTTAGTAGCTGGTATTTTCTCTCTGTGAAGGCACTTACCGATGATAATCATGTCACTTCTCACTCTTCTTTTTGATATATTAGAGAGGCTGAGCTCTTCAGCACTCCCACTGCAAGATGCCTTCTCCAGCTTCCAAACAATTCCTGTCTCTTTTTACAACCTCCCTGGTATTTTCAACTCCCCCTTTGCGATGAAGGTGCCGAGGCCAAGCGCAGGCTTCAGCATCCCACCCTCCCAGTATCTCCCCCTCCCAGCATCCCACCGTCCCGGTATCCCAGCAGGAGGGCTGTACCGTAGCAAAAGACTCTCCCAAAGCTGACCCTGAGCCCCTGTTCACACCCCCAGCTGTGGTTTGATGCCCGTGCCGGGGCTGCCCGGGCTCCTGCTCTGTTCCTGCCTCTGCAAACGCAGCTGGGTCACCAACTTGTTGCATCCTTTATGTAATTATCCTTTCTTTTATAGAAACTGCTGATGCAGGCAGACAGCACAGCAGGTCCTGTCTGCTCTGTGTCCATCCCCAGCAGGCTCTGCCAGGCACAGGGCAGGGACTGGGGCACCTCTGGCCCAGCTGCTGGGACTGTGCTTGTGGCATCTCTGTGTGGCACCTGTGGGTCCTTCCAGTCCTTCTCCTAGAGAGCAAATTCACAAAAATCAGACTCATTTCACAAACAGCCTTTAACAATGACGACTTCCTCACAGGTGTGTGCTTGGGACCCCAGAGAAGGGCCATGTTTGACGAACGGCATGGATTTGTCCTGTTGTTTCTGCACATACCATTGCCAGAGGCAGCCAATGTTACCCCAATAATGGGTAAATAATACAAATCTACCGCACTTTGGAAAAAAGATCTCTCTCAAAGGGAAGACTGTAGTCAGAAGAACATATTTAAGTACATCCATGCACAGGGGTTTGATAGGGTTTCTTCTGGGCATATGTTTCTCCAGTTACCACTTTTGATGGAATCTTCCTATGGATCTGCTGCCATTTTGCATTAATCCCCGTTTATACGAATTCCTGAGTGAATCCCGTTGTTTGGTGCCCATGTCCGCTGCAGTCTGGGGAGCTGGCTGTGATCCTCGTAGGTACTCGCTCCATTCGCCTGAACGGAAGAGCTCAGCATAAAATAAAACCTGGTGGCAATATTTCTCCTGTACTGGATGACAGACTCTTATATGTGGCTCCTTCAGCAAAGTACACCTATAATTTACTTTCATACCGTGAAATACAGACAGGATAAATTGAATAGATGAGAAGTGAAACCAGCAAAGGTCAGAAGCATCTTTATTACTGTGGGAGTTTTCACAGTGGAGGCGATGGGGCAGGGAGGGCTCCTGGCAGGCAGAGGTCGCCGTCCCTAGGGACTCTCCAGATCATGGCCCTGGTGCCAGGAAGATCCCGTGGAAAGGACCACGGCAAAGCTCTCCAGGCCTGTTTGCACAAATCACATTATTTTTCAGACTCCGGAGTGTGCCCAGCACACATTGTAGACCATCAAACCAAACAGAAACCTTCACATAAGAAACCCAATCATTTCTGGTGTTTGCATCCAGACCTGCCCGCAGGAGGGAGATGCCCTGGACACTGGGACGGATCCTCCTCCCGTCCGGAATCTGCTGTCAAATCCGAGAGCAGCACTTTGGCCGTGGCTGCTCCACCAGCCCTGGGCACGGCGGTCACATCCCCATGGCCCTGTGCAGCTCAGCTCCTTTCTCATCCCATGTTTTTTTGCTCAGGAAAGCAGTGAAGGCAAAAATTTAAATGAAAACATGAAGAGAGGCTTTAGAGCGAACAAATTGGAAAACAAACTCAGTGAAACAAGGAGAAAAGGCCCATGACATACAAGAAATTGCATGGTTAGAAATAGAGCTCAGCCAAAAATGAGCTAATTGCATTTTTTTCCCGCAAGACAATTAACGGATGGTTAGTTCTTGTATTCTTGAGGGGATTCCTGGGTTACTCTGCCCATGTTGCTCCCTCTGATTCTGGTTTTGAGGTTTGGATTTTAATGAGGGGCAGTGGCCCCAGAGCCCAGGCAGAGGGTCACAGAGATTTTTGGACGAACAGCTGCCCCCCAAGTCCCCTCGGCCCGGGGGCTCTCTGCAGCTTGTCGATGCTGTTCCCTTCTGGTGGGGCTGCAGCAGCAGATTGCTGCTTCCCTTGGCAGGCGCCCGGGCGCCTTCCTGGACGCCCGTGTGACATAAAACAATGTGACACTTTTGCGCATGATGTCACACTCATATAAAAATACTCATGGCTGTCCACCGAGATCTTCGTACAGCCGCAGCCGGCAACAGCTGAATCTGGGGCATCTGTGGCCGTGGTGCCCACGGCAGTGAATTTCCATATTGTCGTGTGCGGTTAATAATTTGATTCATCCCAAGTCTGTCTCCCCCAGGAACGTGAGGCAGACAAAAGAGGTTCTAACATGGCAAGATCCGATTTTTGCCAGTCGTTAACAGGGAGGCAGTGGACAGCTGCATCTATGGCTTGGTTGTGATGGGCAGAACGTCCAATGGTTTGGGGGACAAAATGATTGTCACTTGCTTGCATTGTGCACTGGGGTGAAGGTACCAATGATAGTTACACTCTAGCAGAAAACTGACAAGGTGGGTGAGCTGCAAATGCCCTTTTTGACTCTTCTGTCCCCATCATCTGCATTTGCAAGCAAGGCCTTCAGGGCTGGCCCGCGGCCGAGCAGAGCTGTGTGCGTCCCAGGGAGAGGTGGCCTTGTGCTCTGCAGGGCTGGAGAAGGAGGAATGGGAATGAAACGCTGTTTGCAGCATCCTCTGGCCCGCACACTTGTGCCCCTTCGCTGTGGGGAAGCGGAGCTGTGATGTGGCCACGTGTTGTGGGACAGCCAAGGTCTCTCTTAGCAGAGATGCCTCTTCCAAATCCTGGTTTTCTTCTAAAATCTTGTCCCAGGGCTTTCCTGTGACACCATGGCCTCCCAGCCCCTCCAGCTGTGCACCCCTGGGACCGTGCTGCCTGTGTCTGCCTGGGGCTGGATGCATGTCTATACAGATACACATATATACTAAAAAAAAGACAATATATAGAGTCTTTACAAATCCTTTGCAAGGTCACCTTATGTGACAAAGGACATCAGCACTTCAACATAAGGCGCTGAAACGATCTTGAAGGCTCATCCAGACGCCAGGCTGTTAGGAGGGTCACTGTGAGCGCGGCAGCATGGGGACATTTTGTGCCAAGATGTGTTGCTGGTGCACAAGACAGAGCCGGGGCTGCCCTGGTGTAAGGAGGAGGAGGAGGCAGCACAAGGTGAAGGACTGGGGCTGCAGCAAGGCTCAGCACTGCCGGGCACCGAGGAACGCAATGGGACCATTTATATAGTTCATGCTTGGCAGAAAGGCTGGAGAGACAGGGATTAATTGTGCACAGGGAGTGGTACTGGCAGGAAGAGCAGATGGCAATATTTAGATTTACAGGAAAATATTTTAAGTAAGTTTGCTGCTGAAGTATAGGCTTTTCTGACTGACACGGGCAATACGCGCAGAAGAACGAAGCTGCTGCCGCTGTTCCCAGATGACTGATTGGTAATAAATGAGGTTTCAGGGCGATACCTGAAGGTGGTGTTTGGGAACATTGCTCTGCCCTCCCTGTGTCCCCCCGCTGAGGCAGCAGTTGTGGGTTCAGCATCTGCATGGGGCAGGACACCCAAACATGCCTCTGTTTGGCTGAGAGAGTCCCATCCCCAAATGCCTTAATTTCTCTTTATTCTCATCTCATTCATCTTACGCACACACCCCCTCTGCCAAAGCCAAACCAAACTGTTTTATCCTGACAGCAGCAGCGAGGTGTTTGAAGATGCTTCTGTTCAGAGCTGCTCAGTACGCGGCAGGTCGGCCGGGGATGGCAGCAGCCGACCCCACGGGAGCCTCTGAGTCACCGTGTTTGCACAGCGAGAGAATTAAACCCTCAGAAAACAAACTGCCTCCTTCAAACACAGCATGGAGCCTGACGGTGGGGCAGCCGCCAGCCCTGCAGCCCCCGCGTTGTCCCTCCTGCTCAGTGCCTGCACGGGGCTGCTCCTGGAGTTACTGAGGGACTTCGCTACATCAGCTCTTTTGGACATTCTGACAAAATGCACTTTTTTGGTGCCAGAGGTTTGGAGTTTAAATCATGCCCTTCTAAAATGGCCCCACTGCAGGGTGTCTGAGGACGAGGCAGGCTTCGTTCACTCCATACGGATATGAAATGCTGACTTTTAAACTTTAAAAGCTGCTTGTTAGTTGGCAAATCAGAATCTCTTTGTTGAAAGTCGGAGGAGCGAAGGGGGCAGAAGCGATGTGTCCTCACGTCCATCGCCACCAGCTGTGTTCTGGGCACACCTGAGGCTGAAGCAACCGTAATTTACTGTCCCTGGAGATGGGCAGGAGCCCCGGGGGCTTTTCTGCTGATGTTTTGGTGGATAATATTGGGGTTATAGCAGCAAGAGCAGACGCCTTGGAGTCAAATCCCTCCACTGGGTTTCCTGCTCCACTAGCCCCTCCAGCTGCCCCGAGATGCCTTCCGCCAAATTTTCGGGGAATTTTGGTCATTTTAAGATGGGTGTGGTAAAAACTGTCATTAGTAAGTGCTGCGAGGGTTGATTTAATTATTGCAGGCACAACTGGAGTCTGAAGGGGCACTATTTCGTATCACAAGTGTCTCTACTTCAGTATTGCAAAATTTGAGTAATTCTCTTTGACAGCTTTTTTCTTTTTATAGCAGTAATTAGTCAAAAAGTGTTGCTGTGATGAGCGCTAGGCAAAGCTGCCCTGGGATTGCTGTTCGATGGCTGCGAGTCGCGCTGCTCAGCTGGGGAAGGACTCCTGTCTGCAGGGTGTAGAGGTGCAATAACGACAGCAGGTGAGGGTGTTGGACTCAAATGCTGAAACGATTTCTCCCGAGGGGAAAAACCTGGCCTGTTTGTTCTACTTCAAAGTCACACGTGCATTTTAAGGCAGCTGGTGGGATGCTGTGACACCTGTTGGAGCCAGGCTGGTCAGTCAGGCCCAGCAGTGATTACTACACAAAATAGCAAAAAAAAAATTAAAAAAATAATAGAAACTGTAATTTTAAAAGTTCAGTGTAGGTAGAGGGAGATAGAGGGGTTTAGGGAAGAAACCAGATATTAAATGTGGTTTTAATCCCAGTTAGTCCCCAAAATACTGCAGCATCTAGTCACCAGGGACTGAAATTAGTGCAACATTGGCAGGATTGTGTGTTACTTTAACAGAAAGTGCACTTAAGAGTGGAAAGAATTTACCAAGGGAAATGACAGAGATTTTGTGTCTTTGTCTAATTGAAGCTATCTAAAAGCCATAGGCCTAGTTTTATCATACACTGTTGTTAATGCACACGTCATTTTGTGGGGTTTTTTGGCTTAGTTTATTAAAAAGGTAAAATTAGGAGGTTAGAGTTATCTGGTGACTTCAAAATAGGTGAGTCAGAGTGGAACTGGAGTTGTCTGATTTTTTTCAGGAAGCCAAGGTGGAATTAATCCAGCTTCCCACAGTCAGTTTACTGCTGTCTGCATGGCACGGCGCTCAGACCGTTTCTGTGTTTGGGCGTTTGGTGCTGATGCTCCACAGCAGCAGCTTTGGTGCAGCTGCCCGGTGCTGGGGTCTGCACTGCACCGCACCCTCCTCTTCATCACCTGCTGGAAAGAGGCATTTTCCTTCCTTTCGCTAGAGCTGCAGAGGGACAGATGATGTTGCCTTCAGAGAGAAGGATTTTTTATTGTGATTAAAACACAGCTGCAGATCTGTGAGGGCTCTGTTTGCAGCGGGGCTGTGAGATGGGCTCTGCAAATCTAAGAGTGCATCCCTTAGCCCTTGCAAATGGTAACGTTTCTGCATAAAAACCCCATTTTGCACTTTATTTTCATCTACGAATGGTGGGCAAGTCCTGCCTTGGCATTACTTCATATTCCCACACAAGTGAGGGTAAGGAGCAGAATCTGTACGTGGCTGTTCCTGCAAACGTACTTTGGTGATGTGACCTCCTGGTGCCCAGACACCTCCTCTGCCAGGACAAACCCGCCTTGCTCGTGCATTGAGCAGGGCTATGGGAGCTGAGACCCATGCGTGGTTTTTTATCTATGCATGTATGAGATACAACTAGACACAGCTGCTGTATTTTGCAGAAATGTTGAGTATCAGTAATACTATAATAATGATATCATCAGTAAGTATCAAATAGGTTCATCGTAGAACAATATTTTTCAGCATTCCCATATGATTGACTCCTGTGGTAGGGCAGAAAAGGGGATTAATAACAATCCATGCTGCTGATGGATGGCGCAGGTTTCCTAAGGATGGACTAGAACTGTTTTAACGTTCCGCTTGATATGCAATTATTGCTCGTGGCCATATGTTGCTCTGTGTGTAAATAATCAGCAGATATTGTTGCCTCAGCTGCTGGAGTGCAGCAATTTGGCAACTCTGGCATCGTCCCCATCCCTGGCAGGCACAGGAACACGGGGGCTGTGAAGTGGGGGCTGGCAGCAGATACCCCCAGCCCAGGGAGCTTTAGTTTCATGGTGAACTGCTCTGGAGGGGTTTGCAGTAGCACACATTGCCTCCTGGCCATAACCTGCTTGGGATTTCTCTCTCCCTGAGTCCCCTAAGTTATCTTCATTTCCGCTGGTGTTATTAAAGTATGAGGTTTTATTCAGTTGAGTTTCAGACAATGAAAGTGTCACATTCATCTTTGGGACAATGTTGACACCGAAGGTCAGACCTGGAAAGGGACCACACAAAGCCCAAGGTGGCAGTTGCAGTGGACATGCAGGGCGACTTTGATGGCACCGTAGGGACAAAGAAGATGGAGATGCACAACTGAGAAATCACTTCTTTACTCTCTTAGCATTAACAGTGCTGAAGAATTCTCTTTTACACCTGAAATCAAGGAGGAAGATTTGAGCCTATAAGACCTCAGGCACAGTGCTGAGTAGCCTGAGAAAAGGGCATCTGTAACCCCATTCCTGCCCCAGGAAGGGCTGTATGGGGGCTCCTCCATTACCACCTCCCTGGTATTAATGGATCCCAAGTGCACCCACCTGTGCAGCCCCTGATCCACCCTGTCCAGGTGGGACCAGATGTTATTTATGGGGAGCAGCTGTAGGCCCAGGAGTTCTGGGGGACTGTTGGTGGCTGTGAGCTGTCTGGATGCTGCCATGGTGAGTACATGGATTTTGACCCCTGGGATGAGATGAAGGTTGGGACCTGCTCTGGGAGATGCTCTCAGCTCAGGCTGGGACTGCTGCTGAGTCAAAGCTTTCGCAGAAGAGCTGAGATTTCAGAGGCTGAAGTGGCAGGATAAAGAAGCAGTGCTGGCTGCTGCAGACACACAGCCCTCAGCCTCGTCTCGCTTATCTGGGAGTTCAAGTGCTTTGCCTCAATGTTATGTGTAAGTCCTCAGAAGCCCTTGGGGCTGCAGGTGTCAGGTTATGTGTTTCTGAAAGGTGGCACAAAATCAACACTTTCTCCCAAGAAGCCTGGAGTGGACAGTGGGAAGAACAGCCCTGGGTGTAAGCTGGGACCCATGGGCTGGGGGAAAGGCACCAAACTAGAACCCCGGGCTGGTCCATTTATGGGACCTTATAGGCAAAAAATAAAAAGCCAGAAAAAGGTGGCTGCTGCAAATCACATTACATTTCCATCTTGTACCCCAGAGGAGTGTTTTTCTTCACTCCAGTTAAAAACAACCAGTGGCCCTGAGTAGGGAGATGATGGTGCCTGGTCTGGAGTGAGAGCCAGGCTGGCATTGGGTCCAGCATTGCTGGCTGCAGCCCTTGTCACTGCTGCTGCCCTTCTGGGTTTCTTGTGATGAAGATAAAGTAGAAGACTTACTAGTAGCTACTCAAAAATCTTGTAGCAAGTGGTTTTCTGTCTGCAGGACAGTATGATGCTGAGGGATGTCTGTGTTTCTGTGAGGTGACGGAGAGCTCTTGCTCTCAAGGAGCAGGTTCCAAAGCAGCTGTTTCCCACAGGTTGTGTGGCTCAGTGTTGTGGCTGGGGGGTAACCCCGAAGCGTGGGCTGCTGTGAGCAGGGTGCAACCCTGAGGAAAGGATTTACTTTATTTGCTCTTCCTTGTGTTCTCCCATCAAGCGGTCAGTGCTGGGGCAGGCTGGGCGGATGCTCTGCTCTGGCCCAGGGAGGATATTTTTATGTTGTTCTGGTTTGGGGTGGGTTTTTTTCATGTTCTTGTGTCACGGGGTCTGGTGCTCCCACAAGAACCAGGCATGTGATGTCATCCCTGCCTTGGTGTCCAGGTCCCACTGGCACCTGCGGGTCCCCTGGTCCCTCCATCCATCATCCCACCACCCCATGGTGTTTAGTGTTACCTCAATGAAGGAGATGTACGTATGTACTTCCCATTCCCAGGTGTGTCAGCTTCCCTTGGCAGAGAGAAAATGTGGATTTTTAGCTTGTGTTTAGTTTACCAGGCAATCCAAATTGCTCTGTACCAGTGGCCTGACATCTCCTTGTTTGCTGCTCCCTGTTGTGTGCCAACTTCACAGCAATGCTTTGTCATCTTGTAGGTTTTTGGTTAAAATCTTGGGAATTTGACCTGTTTTCTTGACGATCCCTGTTAAACACCAACCCAGTGGTTTCGGCATCCTAATTGCATTGCAGACAGTTTTTAATCTGTTTAGTGCGTGTCATGTTGATGTTGTATCATTCTCATTTTTAATCAAAATGTCATGCAGTACCAGGTTAAGTGTCTTACGGAAGTCTAAATATATTAAATTAACGCTGTTGCCTTTATTAACCATTTTTTAAACTAATCAAAAAATCAAATAGATTTGGCAGGGTTCATTTCTCACAAGCTGCGCTTGGCATCTGCTTCCCAGTATCAGCAGTTCTGTTATTTTTCCCCGATCAGGGTTGGGCTGGAGGGACGGTGTTTGCCCACGCTGACACCAATCCTCTCTGTTTATTGGCAGAACCTTCTTCTTCAGACTTTCAAAGCTTTCTTGTAGAAATATAAAAGGAGAAGAATTTCTGATTGTAAGGGAAACTGCATAGCCTGAAGTGACTGATAGTCCCTGTCCCAAAGAAATTGTAATTTAAATGCTAAATCTGGAATCTGCCAGTTTTCTCTTTCTGAATGCAAATATTTGAATTCTATCATCAAATGCCAACTCTGAGCTGGATCCTTGCCCTGCAGGCTCGGCAGGGCAGGGGAAGAGTAATTAGTCATTGACTATTTCAGGTTTGGTCACCTTGAAATCTATGGCAGAGAACAGGAATATGGGGTAAAAATGGGTTTACGGCCACGGCTCCTGGAAGGACACACAGACCTCAGGATGGTCCTGTTGCAGGAGCAGCTCCGGGGCTGCAGGCAGGGACCTGGGTTTTCCCGGGAAAACCACAAAAACACACTTTCCCTCCTGCCCGAGGGGGTTCCAGCCTACCCGAGCTTAATTTATGGTAATTATTTTTAATATCACTTTTATGTGGCAATATATTGTTTTAATTTCATAACAATGCAACATCTGATATTAAGTGTTTCCAGCTCGGCTCCAAGCTCCCTGAGGTGATATTTATTAAAATCTTTTTTTTTTTTGTCCATATTTCAAGTTTATTGCTGCCATCTTTAATTAAGGGAGGTAAATACTGCTGATGTGGGTTGAGGGGCCTTTTTCACATGAATAATTAGAAAAGGACTCAGTAACAGGAGATGCAGCAGGATGGAGAAAGGAGCTCCCGGGCGTTCGTGCTGCCTCGTCCTGGACTGGGGTGGGTGGCTTGGCAGGGACACGAGTCTGTGCACCCAGGATCTGGTGATGATTGAAAATTAACAGTAAGTTCCCACTGAGGGTGGTTTCTGGAGCTGGAGGAGCTGTTTTGCTGGGATACGGAGCTGCAGCGTGGTGGGTTTGCTGGAGCTGGACCCAGTTTGTGGGATGGGCAGAGCCATGGGGCCAGAGGATTTGCAGCCTGAGCCGCGCTTTGCTCCCACCCCCAACCTGCTCAGAACCCAATATTTTAGTGAATTCCTCCATATAGTTTTCTTGTAATCTCTGGAGTTTTATTTCTTGTGGTTCTGTGTTCCATGTCCACACCTGCTCTGTGAGGAAAGGCAAAAACAGACCTAAATCCAGTGGAGTGTGTTGATAAGTAATTTTTCCTGCTATATCTCCTAAAATCCTTCTCTTTGTCAGATAATGGTTCTGCAGGTTGCACAGGATGCTCAGGGCAGGGGTGATGCGATCCTGGGAGGGGATTCACCACCTTGGTGACCCCATTATTCCCCCCCACCCTGGTATTTCCTACCCCTGCCAGCTGGGGCTGTCCCGTCTGTCACTGAGTGCTCTGCTGCCTGGGCCTGTCCTTTGCAAACCATTGCAGGTGAGGAGCAGGCACTGCAAAGGGACATGGAAACCGAGATTGTTCAGGAGTTACAAGGACTAAGGTTAAACAAGATCAGCTCTACCTCACGTGGATCCAATAATATCTACTGTGAAAAATGGTTGCATCACATTTTCTTCTTCCCTTTTGGGAAGTTGGTCTCTGAATCCAGACACTGCATTTCACACCTCTGCACAGCCCATTTAATTAATAGACCTCTACTCAAATGAAGGGGTTTGACTTCACACTTTGCATGCAAGCAGCAGTATGTAATTGCAGGTTTGCTCATAATTGCATGGCTTCTGGAGTACATTTTGGTGTTCATTCTTTGTGCAGTTGTTTGTTGTAGAGAAAATAAGATTAATTTATATTCCAGTAATATGTCGAGTATATGTTTTTACACAACTGTGTAAAGGTGGAGCCCATAGAGAACTCTCAAATATTGCGGCGTTTGCCTTTAGATCCAAGGTCTTGGTCTCACTGCTGGAGTAATGAGGATCCCAGGCTATCCACAAGGAACCACAGAGAAGGCAGAGCAAACTCAGTTCCAGTGCAATCTCACTGGCTGGGCAGGCTCTCACAGGGCTGATTTTTGCCCTAATAAACCAGTTGCAAAAGCTGGGTTCCCAAGCAATAACAGAGTACGAAAACTTCGTGTGGGCGGCTGTCGTGTGCATAACCCTACAGAACCTGACGGGGGTGTGTGGCTGCTAATTGCCCCGGCAGCTGGCCAGTTGTGCAGGGGGCCTGCCTTGTGCAGGGATGCTGCTGCTGCTGCTCCTCGCGTGAACACGGCCCTCCTGCAGGTCTGGCTCCGCTCCCACCACTCCAGCACCACGGGAACTGATGGTTCTTGTCCCCGGCCCCCAGGGACAGTGACTTCGGTGCTGCTCTCCTGCCATCATGGTGTCTGATGGCTGCAATGCCTCGGTCTGCACAGATGCAGATCCAGGATGCAGCTTGTGGGTGGATGTCCCTCCTGTCTGCCCGTTGCAGAGGCTTTTGGCCGCTGAACCATTAATTACCAGAGGGCTGAAATAAACTCCAGCCCTTTCCAAGGGGATCCCACCTTGTGTTCAGAGACAGGTGTGTGACCTGGTGGTGGTGCAGCCCTTGAGGTGACAGAGCATCTCAGAGCCTGTGTCTTTCTCTCTGCCCATCACTGGGACGTGTTTGACACAAATTCCCTGTTTCTGCAGCACCTGAGAAATGAGGATGCCTGGGATGCTCAAAATGAAGTTCTTGCACTGTGGTCATTACTTTGAGGATGTTTCTCAGGGCTGTGGTGTCTGGCATCGTATAAATGTCAAATAGGGGAAGGAGACAAGCATGTGGCTGTGGGTCTGGAGTGTCCCTGGTGGGGGCCCAGGCCCTTGTCCCTGCTGGAAGGAGCTGTGGGATGGTGCTCTGGGGTCTGGCAGAGCACTGGGCTGCCCCCAGATCCTGCTCTGGCTGCTGGAAATTCATTATCAACTGTCAGCAGGCACATCTGTTGTGCTCTGCTCTGTAGATCCCAGCCAGGAGAGGGTTTAATTCAGAAAAATGTCCTTTGGGGACAGATCAGATATGTCGTTTGTGGAGGCATCTAGAATCCAGCCTTGCTGATGCTTGTGCTCGCCTGTGCATAAAGGAGAGAGTTTTTCTCTTGTCTTTTTCTCTTTGTTAGGTCTCCTGTGTTCTCTTCTCTTGCATCTCTTAAATAGTCACTGTGGATCTCCTTTGTCAGAGCTGAGTCACCATTTAGTGGTTTCTCTCCTTCACATCTCCCCTCGCTCTGGAGAAATGCAGCGACAACTATGAACTTCCCCACGAGTCGTTCTGTCTGATGGAATATGTTCAGGTGGTTGAAGGCTGCGATGGAAGGATTTTTCCTCTTTAATGCGGAGACACGGCTTTGCTGGGAGATTGCTGTGATTTCTTGCTGTCCCTCATTACAGACAGAGCTGATGAAGGGGAAACGTGCCTGGCTGGGGGAGCTGATGGAGCAGAGGTGCTGCCACAAGAGACCTGGGGCTAGATGAGCCCTGGTGCAGCCCACAAAGCCCTGTTCAGAGATAATGCCAGAGGCTCTTTGAACTTGCTGACAGCCGAGATAAAGTATCAGCCAGCGGCAGTTGCAGAGAGGCTGGAAAAAGCACATTTCTGCAGCCTGCGGGGCAGCAGCCCCGAGCTGGGGCAGGTTGATGCCTCTGGTGTGGTCCAGCATCCACCACAGGGATGCACTTCATCCCCAGCTTGCCACAGAGCAAGGAAAATAGTGTTTGAGATGAAACCTCTGGGAGGTGCAGGGAGCCGTGGCGATGCTGGCGCTGTCCTGGCAGCGCTCCTGCTCCAGCCGCGCAGAGGGACACTCTTCCTCCGGGCCTCAGCGTTTGTGAGCCGTGAGATAATCAGATGTGATAGCGCAGGCACAATGACTTCATTTCTGTAATTATTTTTATTTCTTCTGCAGGCCTGTGTTTTAAAATAAACTTCGGAGCTAATGCATTGGGTTACATCTTTATCTCCCTTATTTCATTTCTCTTAAGGACTGGATGCTCAGTTGTCCCTCAGTGCTAGGTTTACCCAGCTTTGCTTGCTCTTCCCCCCACTCCAGATTATTGATATGGACTTAGATATTTGCCACACAAGACTATACCAAGGATTTTTAAACTTAGGCTTTGGTGTGAGGGATGGAAAATGTTCCTGCAGAAGTTGGGACCCTATCGTGACATTGGGAGCATGGACAGTGCTCATAGGCAGGACTTCTTAAGCTTGTGATATCATTCTGGTTTCACTTGATAAAACCTGCTGGCAAGCCTGGACTGCCCTGCACAACCTCTCCTGCTGTCCCGGTTCCCCATGGGCTCCCCCGCCACGAGGCTCCACTGCCCTCGCCAGGTACCCATGGCACACCGGAGCTTTCTGAAGGACGCTCTGCTTCATGGGCATCTGAACTGGTTCTGTGAAATGTGTGCCCTGGCAGATACAGAGGGAAAGGGGCTCTGTGGGGTAAAGAACAGGGGGAAAAAAAAAAAAAGAAAGTATCTGGTGTTGAGCTGTCACTAGCAGAGTAATCTCGTGTTTTGTGTCTGGATATTCAGCTCGCATCAGCTTCAATCAAGCGCTCCATCGGAAGTCTCCTTCCATTAAGTCGTGCGATTCTCATCCGCTGATCTGGGCTGCAGTAAAGCTTACACAGCCATCTGGGCTTAAAACAATGACTTTCTACATCAACATGAGTAATCCTCCTGCCTGACATCATTTAATCAGTAATTTGTCTGAACATGTTGTAAATGCACCAGGCTGGGGGTGGAGTTTGAGTCCCAAAGCTGCTTCTGCTGCGAAGGGCAAACCCCCCGTCCCCAAGGTCTGGTGCAAGGGACGGTGGTGACAGCCTGTGTGCTGGTCCCGGACAGTCACGTGCAGGGGATGCTGAGGTCCCCGTGACATGTCAGTGCTCGGGGCGAGTGTCCCCAGGGTCCCTGTGCCCAAGGGGCTGCGGCACGACCAGTCCCTCCTGCGAACTGCTGCTGTCAGGGGAGATCTGTCCTGAAATTCAGGCTGTGTTCAACCTCAGCTGCTTCCGAGCCCACGGGACAGCCGCAGGCCCTGCTTCTGTGGATTATTTTTATTTCTAAATAAGAAATTCTCTCTAAGCAGCATTTAAAACTAATGTCATTGTCCTGGCAGTGGTGGCTGCCTAGGACACTGATGTGAACATGGAAAACGTGGCTTCTGGCAGGAGAATTCAGGCAGTTTCTTTTAATGTCTATGATTCTTAGTATTGCCAGGAGTTGACTTTTAAAAGTGATAATTTGTTTGAACTTGCTGGAGTCTGTTTAATGAATTGGCCAGGCTCAAAGGGGATGGCTACACGCTGCTTGTCTGCAGTTACCACATTATTTCAGTGAGCAACTATCCCCTGACTGCTCCAGAGCAGCTCTGCAATGTGCAGCTCTGCACCATGCGTCCTGCCCCGAGCCCTGTGCTGCCTGTGCAAGCTCCAGGGGCCTCAGTGCTGGGGGAGGAATCTCTGTGGGACTGTGTTCAGCCCATTTCTAAACCTCTCTGGGCAGGAAATCATCGGCAGGTGACTTGCGGATGGAGTCTGCATGGGAGGATGGTGGGTCTTGCACAGGGAGCAGGGATGTCCCCAGCTGAGCTGTGTCACTGCGGCACAGACTGCACCTGTACAGGACCCTCTGGGCTCCTCTTGGTGCTACATTCAATTGGTGGTTTTGAAAATCCACTTCATTATCTAAAATAGAAGTGTGTGGTTGTGGGAGTGGCGCTGCCCTGAGCCCTGGCTGCCCGCAGGGGTGATGCTTTGCCAGGTTCACGCTGCCCTTCCTCATGCTGCCAGGACCCAATTTCCCACTTACGTCCCCCAGAATCGGCGCAGGTGGTCCCTGTCAGGCAGCAGACGGGCTCCACGGTGCAGCCCTGTGGTTCATGTCAGGAGAATCGCCCAATGTATGCAGGGAAGGTTCAAATGACATCTCTGTCATCTGCTGTCATGTTTGTAGCCAGGCAATAGAGCATTGCAGTAATTAAAAGCATGACCACGCCTCACTTAGTGTAATGAGGCGTGGGGCTCTGCCAGGTTCTCTCGGCCCTCAGCTCCCCTCCCCGGAGAGCTCCCGGCATCGCCAGTGATTTGGGGAGTGCGAACTGCTTTGGATTTCAATTGAAAATCTCAGTGACTGATACACCACTTCAGTTCACCCCTCTGCCCCTGCACATCCCTGGCTCTCCCTACAGCCCCTGCCTGCAGGAAGGGCAGCTTTTGGAGGGCGAGCTGTGCCTGGTGGTGGTTGATTCAGATGTGTTTGTATGGGGACTGGTACCCGAAAGGGCTGGTATCTGTGGGATGTTCCCAGCCTGCAGGCTTGGTGTTGCAAAGATGGCATCTTTCATTTGCATATAAACTGATAGGCAGCCAAGTGCACTGTGCAGAGCAGTCATTACCGGAGCAGGCAGGGAGCCCTGTGCTACTGGGATGTCTGCAGGAAGGGGGTGCACCCCTGGGGAGCTCAGCTTGGGGTGCACATGTGGTGGGACAGGGCTCCTGTGGGGCTTCTGGGACAGGATTTTGCAGATTGCTTATAGGTACAGTATTAAATGAGGGAATTAAATCATAAGAGCTTATGCAATTTCAGTAACTAAAGGTGATGCAGAAATGCCAGAGCATCAGCTGGCAGGTCCCAGCTCCCTGTGTGCCACTTAGCGCCGCGGGCAGGAGCTGTGGACCCGGAATGTCGGAGGCTGTGCCTGTTTGCGACCTTGGCAAAGTCATTTCGTGCTGCAGTTCCCCAGTTCCCTGGCGGGTTCAAGTGCCGGGTTTTGCAGTGTGATGGGAGAGATGCTGGAGCCAAGGTCTCTGCAGGACTGAGGGCCTTGGGAGGTTCTGGGGGGGGACCCAGCCCCCCAGCCCTGCGGAATGGCTCAGCACACAAGCAGCCACGGGGTTTGGAGACTTTGTGACTTGTTTCCTGCTTTTACGGAAACCTGATATTTTCCCCCATATTGGGAAGCTGAATTACAGAGCCCAGACCGTCCCACTGTCCTGGGAGATGCTCACCCACTGCCCGTTCTTCGCGTGAAGGGGTTGAAATGGACTTTGCGGGGCTCTGGGGCACCTGGTGCTTGTGGCCTTACCCTCGTCAGGCTGTGGGTTTGGCACACGGTCACTGGGGGCTTGGTGGGTGCCCACCTCCCTCGGGGGTGCTCCCATTTCTTCTCTGTTGTGCAAATGTAGCAACAACGCTTTGGTAAAGCCTTAGCCCGCCCGTCTTGCTGCTTCTGATCTCTAGACATGACGCTTTGTCAAACTTTTTTTTTTGTTCAGTGGAGCTAAGAATTCTCTATTCTGTCTTTATTTTTTGATATGGAAAGTAAACAAGTTAACGTGAAGGCATCTTTCTAACTGCGTTTGTGGTTCAGTATGCAGCGAGGCTCTGAAACCATGGAAGTGTCAGTGCTCAGGGTGCTCTGTGCGTGATGTTGTACATGGGGAATTAGACTGTGCTGGAGAGCGATGAAAGCAGTGAACTGTCTGCGATGTTGTTAGAGTGGATTAGATCACTTACTTTACAGAATAAAATATATTAAATGCTTTTGCTTTGAGAAATCAGGGCTGGTTTATGTCCTTTTCTCGTGCCTGACCTCAGGTCCCCACTCTCCCCGTTTGCCCACCAGTGAGGGGCTGGGGGGTTTGCAAAGAGGCTTCTGATTTCTTACCAGACTGTGTCCTGCCAGGAAGAGTGGTGGGGCCAAGGGGGACAGAACAGAGAAATAAGGCACTTGCTTCTGTTAAAAAAAAGAAAAAAAGAGTAACTCTGCTTGTGGCTCACTGTGGATAATTGGATCCTGCCAGAGAACTTGGGAAATGTGTGGAACAACAGTTTTCTTTCCACTTCCCCAAGAGTTTCCCATGAAGAATGGCACATCCTTCCTGCAGATGTTAACTGCAGATCCTGCCTAAGTCCATAGCTTTAAATATCAAACTCACTCCTTCTCTGTGTGTGCAGTCTGCGGAGGAATGGAAGATTTTTCCCCAGCTGGGTTTAAACTGGGCTGCGCTCTGCTCCCTGCAGCTACGGGCTCCAGCTCCCCATGCAGCCCTGGCTCTGAGCTTGGAAGGGCCTGAATTCCCTGACATGTTTTCTGCAAAATACCAACATGCCGTGTCCTGTGGGTGTTTTCAGGGGGAGATGTCAACCCACATAACCATTCCCCAAATCACGTTACCAAGAGAATGTTTTTTGCCCTCTCGGGTTGATCTGAAAAGGTCATGTGTGACACTGGCATGTGACTGCAAGGACAGAGACTTTTTGCGGGCTTTTCTTTAAAAATAGCAACAGCTGAGTGAAGACCTGTTCCCTTGCAGCTGGAATTGTCCCCTCAGTGCCACCAGAGCTTTGTGGGGTCTGTGGGGAACAAGCCTCTTCAGCAGGACGGTGTCTCGTGGACCCCTCATGCCCACAGCTCATCCTGGGCACAGGAGCAGGGGGAGGTGATGGGGCTGTGTGGTCCCTACAGACCCCCGGGGCTCTGCTGTAGCTGCTGGGTGGCCCGAGTGACACAGTGAGGCTGCCTGGGTGTCCCCCAGCACCTGGGGAGGGGACACGGTGTCTTCTGAATTGCTGCTGGGAGGTGCCATGGTGCTGATGCTCGGTAGCTCTGCAGGGTTTGTGCCCTAGACCTGGTAAGAGCCTGTTGGCCCATGTACCCCAGGGCATCACAGCGGTGCTATGCACCAGCCCTGAGCAGCCTCTCCCTTGCTGTTAGCCTGCAGGGGTGTGTTATCTGGGGATGCTGCCTTGCTCTGGGCTGGGGCGGGAGTAGAGAGGGCCACAGTTAATGGCTGTAGCTCACCAAGGAGTGGTGCTGCTTTCTTCCCAGCAAGGCTGGCAAGTCCAGGTCATCTTCAAAGGCTTTGATTTACAGAAGCAAGCTGGGAGAGATGGCGAGTCAAAGTGAAAGGTCAACATTCATTTCGGCAAAGGCTTTTGTTGGGTCCCAGGTGAAACCAGAAATTTGCATTTAAATGAATATGTATTTTGAGACATTAAACCCACAGGCAAAATAAAAGGGCTTGCTGAGATGACAAATACATTGCTTCTTGTGCTTTTTCCTGATATTAGACCAGACAGCATTTAGAAATAAAAACACATCAGCTAAAGCAATTTTTCTTCCTTTTCTTTTCTGAAAACAACAGTCTACTGTAAATACTTGGTGTGGACCTGAGCTACTGAAACTTTAAATGATAAAAGAATTGGTGGATTTGCAGGGTCTGTGGATGATGCACAAGAGAATGATCTCAGAGCTGTTCTGCAGTTCCAGTTCAGCTTCTCTTTCATCCTGAAATCCTAATAAAGAGAGAAAAGTCTGCTTAGAGAGGGGGGAAAAACAAGTCAGCTCGGGGTGACCTGGGGAGCAAAGTGGGACCTGCTGGTCAGGGTTGGTGAGGGGAGGCAGCAGTCCTGTCCAAACCAGAGCAGCTCGTTGGAGGAAAAGGCACCATAAAATAAGCGGTTGTGGGGCTCTGCTGCTGTGGCAGGTTCTCAACCGAATGTGTTTTTATCTCAGACGTCTGATGAATAACACACGGACTCTTTGCTGTGCTCTGAAGTCGACACCCAGCTGCTCAACAAGCTTGTAAAGCGTTTAGCAGAGGAGCAGAGCTGTGATCAAATGCACTGCTGGCTCTGTTTGTGCGTTCCAGGCCGGGGGCTGACAGCGGCACCGCTCGGCTCCCTGCCTGCAGAGGTGATGCTGCCCTGCCCGTGTCCCTGCCTGCAGAGGTGATGCTGCCCTGCCTGTGTCCCTGCCTGCAGAGGTGATGCTGCCCTGCCCGTGTCCCTGCCTGCAGAGGTGATGCTGCCCTGCCTGTGTCCCTGCCTGCAGAGGTGATGCTGCCCTGCCTGTGTCCCTGCCTGCAGAGGTGATGCTGCCCTGCCTGTGTCCCTGCCTGCAGAGGTGATGCTGCCCTGCCTGTGTCCCTGCCTGCAGAGGTGATGCTGCCCTGCCTGCGCCCCTGCCCGCTCCACAGCCCCGGCCCTCTCCTCTTTGCCACGGTGCTCACAGAAAAGGGGCTGGTGCCCCTTCCCTTGGAGAGGTCCTGCTTTGTACATGGTGCTGGATGGTGCTGGCCACCCTTGCTAGATGCCACCAAGGTGAGCCTCGGTCCCTCAGAGGTGATGCAGGGGATGGATTCCCCCTCCAAAGGTCTCTCCGCTTTGTGGTTTTTATATCCTGATGTTGTCCAGCAATGCCAGTGTGAGGTTTCCCAGCTGCCCTTGGCCAAGCAATCCTTAGAACCATAGGATCATTTTGGTTGGAAAAGACCCTCAAGATTACAGAGTCTAACTGTTCCCCCACCCCTGGCACTGCCCCATGTCCCTGAGGACCTCATCTCCGTATCTGTCCAACCCCTCCAGGGATGGTGACTCCACCACTGCCCTGGGCAGCCTGTTCCAATGTCCGACAGCCCTTTGGGGAGGAAGTTATTCCCAAGATCCAACCTCAACCTCCCCTGGTGCAACTTGAGGCTGTTTCCTCTTGTACTGGCACTTGTTCCTTGGGAGCAAAGCTCGACCCCCTCTGGCTCCAGCCTCCTTTCAGGCAATTGCAGAGAGTGAGAAGGTTGTTGCTGGTGGTGGGGACGCTGGTGGTGGGGACACTGGCAGTGGGTGCAGACTGAAAGTCTTCGTTTCTGCCCATCATTATCCCCTGAATTTGTCTCGCCAAGCAGAATGTCCCTTGCTTGGGGAAGGGGAGCCGGCAGTAACATGGCTCTGGTGCAGGACAGCAGCTCCTGGTGCAGCTTCCCCAGTGCCCCCAGCATCCCCACCCAATGCAGAGCAGCTGATGCTGGTGCAGCCTTCCTGGGCCCCTTTGTGGGAACAGGGCTCACAGCAGCACTTTCCCTCAGTTTGTGCTTTTCCAGCCCCATGAGAAGCTGCTGTCACCAAGGCTGGACTCTAATGTTGCAGGCAGTCTTCACACAGCACCCAGTGTGTTATCCAAGGTTTATTCCACAGCGTTATTGGTAAAATAATGTTGTCATCATGGAGATTTACATCGCATGGTGCTTGTGTCTAGATCTCATTTTCTGGTGAAGGCGGTATCAGATTTATTGAAAGGTTTCCGCCGTCTGCACCTCTATTAGTGTGGCTCGTTTATAGTGTAAAATGGCTCTCCTCCCTCTCCCTAGGAAATCACCTTCTGGGAGGGTTAACAATCTTGCAGTCAAGTGATATTTGTGGTTATATAAAAAAAAAAGAGTCATCTTTGTTAATATTCTGTGAGCAATGCGATGTCTCTGAGGACAAAGTTCTTTCCATTCCTGGGTAAATCAGAGTTCATTATCATGTTAATCTGACTGATTACAGTCTCCCAAAAGGATTCCACATATGGTCATTTCTGTAGCACAAATAAGGTCTGTTTTGCCTTAATCAGAAGCCTTGTGCTTCTCCTGGTGATCTTTATTCTTGAGGTGCATGCAGAGAGATTTAAATACTAATTGTTTTTGAACCTGCTCTTAGTTTTGATTCTGAAGAGGAGTTTTGAACCTCTACCTTGTGTTTGGATGTGCGTTTTGCCCATATATTTTATTGGTTTGGTTCTGGCTTTAAGTCTGTAGGAGCATGAACTGTACCCCATCTTCCATCCAGGAGACTGTGCAGATGAAAGTCTTTCCTAGGACATGGTTTTGGGGGAAGTTGTGAAGCTCAGCATTGGTCTCGGTACAGGACGGGCTATGGGAGGGCTCACGGCTGGTCCTGCTGTTCTCTGCTTACTCAGAGGTCTGACAGACGCTGCTGACCCAGGACATTGATCAGACTTCTCACAACAAATTATTCCAGTGGTTTACACATGTGAGAGCAAGGGTTTGGGGACACATGACGTTTGTGAGCACAAGCAAATGAAAAATCTTGTTCCAATTCCTGGGCAGGCTGGGGTGCTCAGGCTGGCCCACAGCCCCATCCCAGCCGCGGTGCCAGGGCGGTGGGTCTGGCCCCATCCCAGCCGCGGTGCCAGGGCGGTGAGTCCACCGCAGCCGCCGGGACCCACGGGGCTGCTTGGGCTCCAGGGCTGCGCCTGCATCCCAGTGCTGCCGGGGGCAAAGGAAGAGCTGGACTGTGGCTTCACCCGGCGTTATTGCAGCTCTCACCTGTGTTTCTGCCAGCGCCTCGCTTCGCTTTCATGAAAAGTAAATTTTTTATGAACCATTTATACTTTTCTTTCTTTTCTCCCATGAGCGTTTTGCTGCATTCAGCTGCTGGAAGCAAAGTGAGCTTTTCAGCAGGAATGTTGCCAAAAAAAATGAAGGTACCTGTTTTTGTGAGTGGCACAGACAGATTTTTATTTTCGTTGTTTGTTTTATTTCGTTTTTCATCAACTGTGTGTGCAATAGCGTTGACCATGACACGCAGAGCTCGTTCCCACAGGGTCTGAAGAGGATGCTGCTCGGAAAGGGGGATTCCCCGTGGGACCCCAAGCCCCATGCCCAGCGGGTCCCTGGCTCCGCAGGCAGCTCCGTGCTCGGTCGTGCAGCCCCCACAAGTGAAGCTGTTGCTAAAACGTTTTTAGTTCCCGTGTGCTGCAAGCAGCATGACTTGCATTAAAAATATCTCTTTCTTGTATGTGGCAAGTAGGGCTTACCTTCTGACAAGGAAATATTTCTCATCAGCTGATTGCTATGAACATGTTTATCAGCCTCTAAATCATATATAGCAGAATTAGTTGCACCAATACTCTTTTGCGTGTTAATGGAAGAAGAGTGCCAGTTTAAACAAGAGCACACAAGGAGCTGCTCCAAGCTTGCATGAATGAAAAAAGTGAGTTTGACTTATTGGAAAAACCAATTTGGTTTATGGTGAGAGGTTTTCAGTGCTTCTAAATTACAGACTTATAAATTCTAAATTTAATTTCTAAAAGTTACACAGTAGCACTAAGTAGCAAAATGTAAGGTGTCGTATCACTGGGAGTTAGTGTATGGGTGGCTGGGGAGCTGTGTTCCCGCTGAGGGACAATCCCAGCATCTCCTGGAGGCTCCGCGGCAGGACCTGTTCAGATCATGATTAGCACGTGGGGACGTCCAGCGGCACAAGCCCTTGTTGTGGGGTCACTGGGAGAAGCTGATGGGGGGGTCTCCCTGGGGGGTCCCTCTGCTGTTCCACCAGCCAGTCCTTTCCCCGCAGCCCACATTTCCTGCCCCTCCTCCCATCTTGAATTTTTAAAAATCCCCTCTACTTAATCCATGATAAATATTTGAATGGTGTTAAATTCACCATTCTGACAGAAACTCTTGTCATTCTTGTTCTTAACTGTGACTCACTGAAGAATATTTTGCTGTGGGAAGAGCAAACAGATGGCCCTGTCACCAGCACTGAGGCAGTGGGACTGGAGCCTGAACAGGCTGCTGGAGCTACTGAGGTTTGCTTGGGTTTGTGTAAAACACAGTAGCTGGTGGTCACTAGCAGCCCCATCTCGGGGTCTTGTGTGTGCTGGTTCCAGCTGTGCAGTGCATATCCAGCTGTGCAGCATCGGTCCCGTTGGGTCTACCACCACCTCCATGGTGCAGAGGGTGTGGGGATGAGCTGCCCTGGCTGGGGATACAGGATGGGGGGATCAGTGTTGCTTTGCTGTTCTGTTTCCAGCAAGATCCTGTTCCTTGCTGAGGCAATGCCATGGCTGTGGGATGGTGCCTGAGAGCTGTGGTGCAGGTGTCAGTGCTGGAGAAAATACAGAGCAAATTTTCCAAAGCCCTTGGGAATGCAGAGCTGTCAAGAAAACTTCCTCTTCAAACGAGGAGATAAATCCTCCCCAGCTGCAGCAGTGAAGTGTGGACAGAGCTACAGCCACGTTGGTTTGCGGGGGGCTGGTGTGTTCTAAGTAGGTGGTAAATCCCTGACTATGGTTTGGGATTTAAAAATGTGCTAAACTGCTGTCCCAAGGTGGATTCTTTCCTAAATGGAGACATAAGCAGAAGCATCAGCTGCTCAAATTCAGAGATGGAGAGCTGTGAAGGATGTTTTGCATATGCCAGCATGTCAAAGGGTTTTAAAAACCTGCTTGTGGATTAAAACAAGGAGTTCATAATCTGAAATTTAAGGTTCCGAGAGTCACTTCATTAGGAACTTTCCTTCTCAAAATCTTTATAAAGTTCTGGAGCAAACTCCCCGGATAAGTCTTGAAGACAGAAATTACTGTGTCAGTGAGAAAGAAGGATTACAGATAACAGGGAATTAATACTGAAATGCATATGCTATAAATATAACAGGATTACATTTGAGTGTTATGTAAAACCCGTTTTTCTTACTCCTAGTCTCCTCCAGTGGGCTGGAGCTGGCGGAGCTGGGGCTATCGCAGAACTATTTTGCATTTCCCACTTCGCTTCTTGCCGGCAGCTGCCGTTTGTTCATCAGGTGACTCTGCTTCTGTCACCACCTTTGCTAAAGGGTTCATTTGACACACACCAAAAGGCCCGGTGGCCTAGGGCAGGGTGGGCTGTGAGGTCTGGGCAGCAACGTGACCCCAGCGCCATGTCCTTGGGGGACCAGTGCTCCCTGGGCTCCGTGTGTCCCTGCTCCGAGTCCTCCCCAGCCACCTGGTTCTCTGTGGCCTTTTATACCCTTTCACGCACACCCGGGACTGCCTTTGGAAGCCGTCTGCAATGTCCCCCAAGAAAAATCCTTTGTGCTCATGCTTGAAGCTCATCCCCGACTGGATCTTCTCAGAAACCATGGGAACATTCCCGGGAACAGTCCCTCGACACTCTCCTCAAGTCCTGGCCTCACCAGTGGCTCTGGGAGCACCTTCCCAGGGGATTTTTGTGACCCTGAGGGTCCTTGGTGCTGCTCAGCCCTTTCTGGAAGCAGGGCTGAGCCTGCAGCACACTGGAGCACAGCAGCCCTTAGCCGAGCCCTCGCTGCTGCTGGTTCTCAGGGTGCTTGGGTCACGGTGTCATGGGCAGGGGGTGACCCGCTCCCCTCCTCGCTGCAGCAGGCACCCAGTGCCCCACTCACCTGGAGCGAGAGCATCAGCCAGTGCAACAGCAGCAAAGGAGCCAACAAAAATACAGCAAAATAGCGAACAACAACAAATCAAAGTAGTGAAGAAATGTAATGTTTCTTTCTGCAGCAATGGAACAGGGGACAGGGAGGGGACCGTGGGGACAGGGCAGGACTGCAGGAGTTGCAGGGGAAGTTCTCAGCACCAGCATAGGAGCAGCAGAGGGTGCGAGAACTGCGCAGTTCAGTGCCCTCCTGCCCCACTGGGGATGGTGCCATCCCCCTTGGGGACACCTGTGACGTTGTTGGGGAACCTTCAGGGCTAATGCTGAGGCTGCTGCTGTCCCCCTGCAGCCCCAGCCTGGGGGGCGTAGGGAGTGAGGGGTCCCTGCAGGTAACGCACCCCGTTACAGCCCTGTGGGCTCTGCTCCCAGTGCAGTCACACATTTCTGAGCCACTTGTTCCCTGTCTGGAAATGAATGTTCTCAGGCATATTTTTACCCGTTTTGCCTCATTCCACAGCTCAGATGAACTGCCTGCTTCCTTTGAGGGCCAAGAGCCACTGATTTGGACTGTGCCCTGCCTGCAAAGTGCACGTTAACTTTGAGGGATAATAAATCCCAGGCTCACACAGTACAATGACGAATTTTGAAAATGCAGCATTTAAACCACAATATCACAATCAAATTGCTAGTGAAAATCTCTTCATGTTGGCAATGGAGCTGGTGGGTCTTTGATGTCTTCCAGCTCAGATGTTGCTGCCAAAGAGACTTAAGCTTAAATGTCACTTTGTAAAGTGGACTTTTTTTGAAGTTTTCTTTAAAAAATAATCTTCTAAGCTCAGGAAGCAGAGAGGAATGGCCAGTCCCACAATGAGATTTCCAAACCAAATAGCACAGAAAGGAGCCACTTTCAACTGCTGCTATTTCTTCTGTAAATCCTACACTTAATCCACAGAGCGGCTGTGGGTGAATCACTGTTTTGGCTCCAGCAGTGCAGATGCTGCAGTGGGGCTGGGTCTGGCCATGCCTGACAGCAGAGCTGGGATGTGGGTCACACTGTGAATGTCAGAACCCCAGCTGCTGTGGGGCTCACCCCGTGTCCCCTCCTGCGGGTGTTTATCACTAAGCCCTGGCTGTGCATTGAGCCCTGTCAAGGAGGGATCAGCTGCTCCCTGTAGCCCCTGTGTTTGCTGGGCTCCCCCCATCATCCCCTCTGCTGCCTTAGGGCTCCCATTGGGACAGAAGCTTCATGAGGAGCCCTCAAAGCATGAGCCAGTCTGGTTTGGCTGGAGGTCAGAACCTGTTTCTTAGAGTGGAGTTTTGCAGTGGGAGCTCACTGCAGGAGCTGGAGGAACCTGCTTGCAGGGGATTTCTGACACCTCCCATGTTATGACACTGCAGGGTGTAGCAATGCTCAAGTGAGGATGTGGTGCCCAACCCTCACCTTCCCATCGCCAGAACCACATTTAGGGTTGGCTGATATCGCTGTGCCATCCCCATGGCAGTCGGCAGAACCTGGTGGGTGTCACAGGCTACAGGAAGGGGCTGGTTCTGTGCTGCTGAAGGAGCTGGTTGTGCTCAGCCTCAGCGTGCAAACTGGCCTTGCTGCTCTGGCCTTGTCCTGGAGGCGGCAGGTTGGGCGGCAGTGGTGCTCAGGGTGATGCGGGAAGCTCGCACTTTTATATGGCGTTGGGCTTGGTGCCGTATGGTACCTGATCAAGAAACTGGAGTGAAACAAACCTATCATGGCACATGATAAATGGTTTAAAAAATGGCTGTGCTACCAGTGTCTCTAAGCAAGACTTTAGGACAGAGCTGGGTCTCACCCTGCAGGGCAAAGCCATCCCTCACCGCTGGAGTGGCGGCCGTGCTGCCCAAGAGCTGCTGGGGACGGGGCTGCTCCTTCCTGAGCTGAGGCACACCGTTTCATTTTCAGATGAGCTGCTATTTCTAAATCTCCTTTTTTAAAAAACTTTTTTAGCTCTGGATGACCCTAATTTTGGCTGAGGAGCTTAAAAAGCTAAGAATGCAAGGTTAGTTTAATCTTCTTAAGGTTTAAAAATCATCTGGGATCCTTTGTTTGATAGTGCTGGAAGCGTTTATCTCCCCGTAGAAGCCTTGTTTCTGTTTTGCAGTACACGGTGCAAAACTCTTTTGCAGTAAAGGCTGCCGATTTCAGCATTCTGCACTTTTTGTCTGCAGGAACCATAGTGATGCTGGTGCTCAGCAGGGCGAGGTGCTTGGGGTCTCCTCAGACCTGCGACCCTGGGCTGGAGCGCTGGGGCCAGATGGGCCCTGAGCAGAGTTTGTTGAGTTCTGTTGAGCAGCAGAACCCACAGTGGAGTTTCCCGTCACCAAGCTGTGGGTCCATTTGCCACTGGAAAATCCCATGGGGATCTACCTGCCATCAGCACAGCACTGTCTTCCTGTCCCCCTGTAAAAATGGATCATAGAACTCCCTGGAAGATCAGACATGAGGGAGGATGTGGGGCTGAGCTGGGGAGAAGTCGGGTCCCCAACAGCGTCTCCCTGCACTGCCCTGTGGTGCTGAAACCATCTGGGTGTTGCTCGTGGGACGCGCAGCTGCGGGGACAGCACACGGAAATCCGAGTCTGCAGATGTCCTGCCTGCCTGTGCCATAACGCAGCTGTCCACAAGCAGGGGCACATCTTCAGCTTGTTCAGCATGAGACTGGGCAAAATTACGGCTGTTATGAATGGGAACAAGGTGGTGTGGTGCATCAGGAGTGACAGGCAGCCCGTGTCCCCTGCGCAGCGCTGGGAGCAGAAGCGCAGCCCCAGCATCGCTCCCTGTGTCCTGCTCAGTTGCACAATTGCAGTTAGTCCTGGTAACGCACTGCCCTGCAGCGGCTGCGGGGTCCGGGACACAGTGCTACGCTTACTGGCTGTTCCACAGGTTTTTATATAGAACAGAAGTTTAAGACAGAAAGCAATCATTAGCAGGTGTTAATATTCATCAGAAAATACCTGTGCATGGTGGGGTCAGCTCAGCACACAGCGTTCCTGGTACGTGCGACCAGTGATTGCTAGCGGTGCGATCATCTCTCCATCAGACTGCTCTGCTGCAAGGCTGACCTCAAAAGCTGGCAGACCTTGAGACGGATATAAGCCTTACTTTATAAGAACATATAAAGATCAAAACATAGAATATTTAAGCTGATATTATGCAATAGACAGCTCTTTTAAGTTGTGATTTGTAAAGACAGTTCAGATAATTTCCTGAAAGACGTACTCATAATTATTAATTTAGAATATGTTTAATTCAAGTTATAGAGATCAAAGAGAAGGAATTTTCCCCTGTAATGCTGTTTGTGTTTTCACGCTTTCACCATATTCCATTGGACTGGATAGGGGAGGCATGTCTGATTTGTCCTTCATTGCGGTTTCTCTGTGCTAAGATCGCAGAGGCAGCATGTGGACGTTCATGCTCATTTGGGGCATGGGAAGGGAATGGGGGAGAGCCTGGAGTGAACCCCTCAAAACGGGCTCTGGGGTGCGGAGCAGTGCAGTGTTGTGAAGGGTGAAATCCCCACTCTGCCAGAGAGGTTCGAGCTTCTGCTGCCTCCTCTGGCGTTTTCCATGCCCATTGTCTGTATGAGGTTTCCCGGGTGTGTGGGTTCCCTGAGTAGTGCTGGGGAGGCTGCTGGCGGGCAGGGCTGACATCACTGCCAGATGTGCCACACATCACTGGCTGCAGATGGCATGTACTGCGACAGCTGCTTCACGTCCAACAGCCCTTCAGGTCTGATCAGGAGTGATTTACAAGTATGTCTTTATTCGTGCAACTACAATTGGTGTTATATAGCCAGTTGTTTTAACCTCTGGCTGTGTCAAATGTGCCTTTAGGTCAGCCTGCAAAGTAATCTTCTCTAGGGAAAGAAGATAAAATCAGTGTTTATTACTATTTTGTATATAATGCAGGAGGAGGTTCGGTCTTCCTAACACACACAACGGCTGATCTGGGCAGGTTATTTCGTGCCTGACAGGCGAGCAGGACTGGGGTGGTTGCTCTCTGCTACGAGATGCTGCTGCGGTTTCTCTCTCCTCAAGTTCTGTGTTGCTGCTTCAGTCCTCATTGCAAAAAGGAATATTATTTAAAGAAAGAACAATAACTTGCTGTAAGCCAGGGCAAGGGATTTGGATTCTGACAGGTTTCGTTCTTCCTTTCCACTTTGTGCCCTTGTACCTGAGCCGGGTGCACAGCCTGTACCGGGCGCTGCTTGTGTTTGACAATGATGGATGATACAGGCAGAGACTCAATTAGCCTATTAATAAGGCACAATCTAGGCCATGGTTTTCCAAGTTTGGCACCTAAATCCGTATTCAGGCTCCTAAATGAGTGGCCTCATTTCCCAAGCAGCAGCAACAGCTCCCCAGGGACAGTGGGGCGAGGGGTGCAGGTTTCAAATGGGAATCTTTCCTTTTCCTCGGTGCTGGTCCTTTTGCATATTGTCACAAGAGCGAGTGGGGGGCTTGTGGCCTGGGGAGGAGGAGAGATGCAGGGCAGGAGAACAGAGAGAGCCAATCTCTGCCGTTTTCGCACTGTGCTCTCAGAGCTGTTTCCACGACTGGCAGGACTGGCTGTCTGCAGGGAGTTGTGTGTGTTCTGGTCTCAGCATCTCGCAGGGACTGTGCTGGGCTTTGGCAGGCCCCGCTCAGCCCCAGCCCATCTCTGGCCATGCTGTGCCTGCAGGACACTTCAGCAGCCTTGGTGCAAACTCTTAGAGCACCACTCCCAATGCTCTCCTGCCGCTTCACGCTTCTGCCCAGAACAGCTCTCCCAAGTCTCCATGTCCACAACAATGAGAGCTGCTGAAAAACTCGGTACTAAATTGGGGAAGAGCGTGAGTCAGCGGAGCCGGGTGCGATGCGCTGCGGTGCCCAGCAGCTGCTGGCTCTACCAGCCGGGTTTGGACTGCACCGCTGCCTTTTAACAGCAGGTCCGGGAGCCCAGCACCGCTTCACCGTGGAGCCCACAGGCTGCTTGTGCAGGCGGGTTTGCACCCTGGGACCCGCTGGCCATGACTCTCTGAAGGAAGCACTATTTATTTAAAATGCAGGGAGATTTACCATACCGCACCAAGGCCCAGGAACAAGTTAATGCCAGACCCACAGGGTTCCCTGATTGCACGGCCTGTGTCTGCTGAGCTATTATTTGATCAGATAATGCACATGTTAAATGTGTTTGTCAGGAAACGGAAACCTGTGTTATCTGAAAGAGGCAGCGTTGGCTGTCAGGAGCAGCCTTTGATCTGCAGAGACGTGGCGCTGTAAAGCGGGTTCCCCACGGACTGGTAGGTAAAGCAGGATCCCCATGCACTGGGAGGGAAAGCAGGATCCCCATTGTCTGCAGGGTCCTTCTACAAAGCCCGGTGCACAGACAAGGGCAGGCAGATTTTCGGAAATAAATAAATATTGGGTTTGATCTCAAACCTGACCCAGACTGAGGGGACCCCCTTCTGGGGGTGACACTCTGCTCGCCTTGGAGCCCCGGGACGGACCCTGCGGGCAGCTCTGCTGAGCTGGGGGTCATGAATTACCCGGGTGCATCTGGGTTCTCGTCCATGAGCAAAATGTTACAGTGATTTATTAGAAATTGGACAGAAAATTTCGAAGTAGTTAAATTGCTGTTGTATAAAGGGCTTATATGGAGCATTGCACAACTGCACTCTTGGTCTGGGTCAGTCCCTTTGCTGATAAATCAGGTCTGGTGTGGCGGCTCTCCAGCTCTTGGCTTACCGACTTCAAATCTTTAGCGTATAGGAAAACCACTTCTGGGAAAAATAGTGATCCTCTTTTTGACAGAGAGGATACACAGCCCATCTCCAGCTCTGACCGCTGTCTGGATGAGCTGTGAGTGGGGTCCTGGGGGCTGTGAGTGGGTGTCATTATAGGACTCTCAGCTCTCTCGGGTGCTGCGTTTCCATAGCAAACGCAGGATGGGCCGTGGTCTCCTGGGCCAGCGCTGCTGTGGAGCAGCTCACAGCACTCAAATTCAGTGTGTGCTTCAGCCTCTGCAGCGCTGGAAATGAAATTTTTAATAATTTTGAGATGTATCAGATTTTATAGTTATAATACTTAACGATTCCCCATTAATGTTCAGTCTAGCACTGGCTGTAAGTTGTACTGGCACACCAGACCTTATAAATCTGTGGTTCTCACGGCCCTGATGCTCCGTCTCTCTCCAGAGTGGGGATCTGGTTCTGGAGAAACCGAAAGCTGTGAAGTCCCCCTGCCCTGCGGTGCATGGCCCTGGGGACCACGGAGGCGAAGGGTTTTTCCTAAAAACTCCATCGCAGAAAAGGGCACAGAAGAAATATGCTAAAAATAGGCAGGTCGGCACTGGATTCATGCCGTAGTGCCAGAGAAGGGAAAGGCTGTTGAAGAGAGGCAGAGGAGAGCAGAAACAATGAGGTGACGGTGACCTGTGCCACGTCTGTAACGAGGGACTCCAGTGGGGTCAGAGCAGCAGCAAAGCTGCCACCTCGCCGATCTGCCTGGAAACACGGGCCAGAGCCCAGAATTCACAGCTTCCCTCGAACGGCTCGAGCTGCTGGCTGATTCCCAGCCAGACTCTGACCTCGCTCACAGTTTTATTTATGCTCTTAAAACACCCCGCATGTTTTGTTTGGTGGTGTTCAGGCCATGTCTGCAGCAGCTGCAGTTCTGCTGCCCCACTCTCGCTCTCACCACACGCTCCGTCCAGGCAGCTTCACCTACACAGTGCTGCCAGAGGTTTGTTGTCCAAGCAGATGTGTTTTTTGGCCGATGTTGCCACCTCCTGCCGAACCCTGGGCAGCCCCAGCATTCTACCCACACATGAGCCACAGGTCTCTGAACAGGGGTGGGGCTGGTGTGTTTTGGGGTCCTGCTCCTGGCTGCCTCTTGAGTGGGATGTAAGACGGTTTCTGAGCTGAAAATATTGCTGATGAAGCACCAGGGCAGTTGGTGGGATTTGCAGCAACCTTGGTGTCACCATAAGTGTCCGACCCTTCATCTGCTGGCGTGCCCCAGCTCTTCCCTCTGCTGCCATCGTCCTGCACTTTGCCAATGAGCTTCTTTGTCTTGCAGAGAGATGCTAAGGGCCAGTACCTGTTTGACCTTCTCTGCCACCACCTGAACCTGCTGGAGAAGGACTACTTCGGCATCCGCTTTGTGGACCCTGACAAGCAAAGGGTGAGAACCCTTCGTGCCCAGGCTGGGCGAGGGGGTTTCGTGCAGCTCGGTGCTGTCAGGCGTGTCCTCGCTGCTGCGGCTGAGCACTAGGGCAAACAGAATTGGGTTGAGCAGTGATGGGGGCTCTTCCCCAGCGATTCTCCCAGCCCTGCTGCAGGAAGGACAAGCCACTTTCCGCCGTCTCCGTTTTGAGCTGGGAGCTGCTCCCTTGCTGCCACCCAGGGCGGGAAGGGGCTGTGCTAAGCCCCTTGCTGCCCCTTCTCCCTTCCAGGGCACCCACTGACACTCGCCTGGGTTTTCTTGCCCAGAGCAGTAGCCTCCTCTTCCTCATCCTCCCCACCTTGCAGAGTTGGAGCCATTGGGAGTGTGTGATGCTGCTGCCTCTTGCGAGGTCTCTGAACTGTCACCCCCCATGTCACCTGTGCCCCCCAACTTGTGTTTTTTGGTCTTTCTTCCTCCCAACTCTCCAGCCTTCTCCCATCTCTCCAGATTTGCCTCCTGGCCTTTGTTGTCACGCTGTGCAGGACCCGATGGCCGGATTTGCAGCGGGCTGTGGAGTGGCAGCTCTTCAGTGTGGGCGAGCGGCATTTTCCTTGCATGATGCTGAGGGATCGTTAACTGCCACTCCACTTGTGTCAGCTCTTTGTTTCCCTGCTTTTGGTGAATCGCCTCCTTAAACACATGTAGAAATAAAACCCTGTTCATAAAGCATGGTTGTGAAATGTTCTGTGTGCACGGTTGGAGAGAGCGTGGCTGAGCTCTGCACTCACCAGCGGCTCCGCACGATGCTCTGGGGAGCCCCCAGCACAGTCACTGTGTGAGGAGGAATGTTGGGGTTTTTACTCAGACCATCTTCTCTTCTGGCAAATGAGCGTTATTAATTGAAAGTATTTGTTACTGAGTTGCTTTAATTATCTTCTTTTTCCTTTCAGCATTGGCTGGAATTTACCAAGTCGGTTGTGAAACAGATGAGGGGTGAGTATCACCACAAGCAGTTGTCCCGGACAGGTGATGTGTGCTCCCTACATTCTAGATATATTGCCATTTTATCCAGTCCTTCCCCTCTGGGATCAATTCCTAGTGCATCTCCCAGAAAAAGGGCCTTTTTCGTTATCCACAAAGCCGTTCTGCTGAGCTGACAGTGGGGTCATTCTCCACCGGTCCCGCTGCAGTTGCAGCCGGCCGTGCCTCCCAGCACACGGGCACGGGGCACCGGCCCTGCAGGGACCAGGACAGGGATGATGGGGATGAGCAAAGTGAGGTTCACCGATGCCGGGTAGCAGGGTGTGCGTCCGGTGCCAGAGGGGCTTCACCATAGCTTTGCCAGGGACATCTGCTGCCCCACAGCACTGCAGCAGGGACCAGCCCTGGACCCATCTCCTCCCTCCTGACTCAGGGCAGCTGGTGTGTTTGGAGTAATGGGGAGGGTGGGTGAGCCCCCCAGCAGTATCTGACCATCTCTGGAAGCGGGGTTGTTTGGGTGGGACGACGGGGACAAACCCTGGGTGTGGTGACGGTGACATCACTGTTCTCTGCAGCCCAGCCTCCCTTCACCATGTGTTTCCGCGTGAAGTTCTACCCCACAGACCCGGCGGCTCTGAAGGAGGAGATCACCAGGTGAGGATGGGGACCAGCCAGCAAGGGCTCAGCCAGGGCAGGAACACTCTGCCCATCTTCCCTCTATAGTCAAGAGAAAGCAGCAGCCATTGGAATTTCCTGAAGGTTTCTGCATTGTCTCAGCTGTGGGGAGACTCTGGAAATCTCCAGCTGGGTTTGTCAGCATGTGGGGCCACTGTGTCCGGTGCTGCCTGTGGATTTAAACTCACCGACTTCATCTTTGACTGCAGCCGGTTACAAAAACCACAATTCCAGGGCAAAGTGCTCTGGGCGCAGCCCTGTTCACCATAACATCCATCGTGGCTTTGGTGCCATCCTGCCAGTGCAGAACAGCTCCTGGGCAGCACCAGGCATATGCCCTTCCCTACAGCTCTCCAAAATCTCTCCTTCCAGCTGGAACCCCCTGTCCTGGACAGTGCTGGACAGTGGATTCAGGCAGGAACAGCAGTTCACCCTCAGAGTCTGATTTCTGCTTCTGCAAATACTCTCACTGTTTCCAAATCAGCTGTTACAGCCAGCACCAGAGCACGTCCCCAGCTCAGGGTGTCCTTGCGTGTGCTCGGTCTGTCGGGAAGGACTGAAGTGTCCCCAGTTCCCTTGCTGTCCCCTGGAAATAATTAAGCCACAACCCTTTTACATTAAGGGCATGGATGTTCTGGGAGAAATGAGTGATAAACTGTGATGCAGAAACTTGACAGCACTGCTCTCCAGTTGCTATCTTTAGGGGCTCTTCATGCTGCTCTTCCTGCCAGAAGGATGGATGTGATGAGCACTCACAGAGAAACCACAGCAGCTTTGGCAAACAAGCTGTGACTGCAGATCTGTGGGGCTGACAGCCCAGACTCCCCTGTGGAGGGTCTGGTGCTGCCTGAAACTGAAGGTTCCTGCATTTGTCCCCTGGAGCCTTTTGCCATTATTGCTGCTAATAATTCCTAGTTTTCTTTACGAACCTGGGGTTTGGGGTGTGAAAGGTGCAAAACCTATAGGGTCCCAGCTGCCAAAATGCAGGTGGAGGCTCCAGCCAAAGTCAGTGAGCTGTATCTGGGAACAAAGGGTGGGGGAAAAAACATCACCCTGTGCTTCCTGCCTCTGCCTCGGCTTTTGCCTGGGATGTACCTGACCAAGGCAGGACATCATCGCTCCTGGATAAGAAAACTCCCTCTTACCTGTAAAAACGGGGACAAAAGTAGCACGAATGTCTCTTGATGGCTGCCCAGCAGGCTGGAAATGCTGTCCTGCTCTGGGGGCAGCCAGCTGCTGCAAACTGCAGGGCCCCTGATGTCTTGGCCCCAAATGCCCTCAGATGGTGGCAAATAGTCCCTGTTACGCACAGCAGCCTGGAGCCGAACATCCCTGCATCCCTCTGCCCATCCCCGTGTCCCTCTGCCCATCCCGTCCCACACTGAGCTGCCGTTGTTCCATTTGCTCTGGCTGCCATTAGATATTCCTGCTGAATAGCTGGAGTCTGTGCTGAGTGTGCTGAGAATTAAGTAGGCTTACTGGTAGAGCTAAATATATTCCAGGATTTAAATCTTAGGATTTTCAGTCTATTTCTGCAGGCAGCAAATGAGAGAGGATGTCAGGGCTTTTGCAGCCAGTTTTGCAGGGTGTTCAAAATATACCTGGGCTCAGCTTTTTGCTTCAGTTTTGCATTCATCAACTCTGTATTTGTGGTGAACAGAGCAGTTAGAAGAAGTAGAGGATGGTTACGTGTTTCAAAAACTCTTCCGGGGTTTGATTTCTTAATGAAGAAGTACAAAAGTAATGAAAGCTTTGCTTGTGTTTCACAGAAGGACAAAAAAAAAACCAAAACAGAAACAATCCACAAAAGTAAAACACACCCTTAAGATGTTGTTTGGAAGACAGAACAAATTTCAGTTCTTGGGGAGCTGAGGAGGGGGTGAAGCCTTTGAGAAGAGTCCCCACCGCGTTTGCTGGGCCAATTGAAATGCGCCCCTGTGCAGAATGCCAGAGCTGCTGCTGCCATGGGCTGCCTGGGACAGGACTGACCTGGGGTTTGGACAGGAGCATTTCAGGGGACACACACAAGTGGCCAGTGGTTTCACACGGATACATCTCCTTGTTTTGCTTAGGAGGCATTTATTTAGTTTGCAGATTTTACATTTGCTCCCAGAAACCGTAGCCATCAGACCTTCATTTAAATGTGGAACGGCCAAAACCGTCATCTCTAATGACAGCTATTATGTGGGCATTAAGCTGCACACACAATATGTTAATTGTATTTCTTTTTTTTAATCAGAGATTAGCAAATGTCTGCAGTTGTCAGGCAGGGAGAACAGAAATGGGATCAGGATTGACCCTTGGGTGTTGGGAGCTGCACCCCCCAGGGCAGTGGGGTGGAGCTGGATGGCAGCTCATGGCTTCCAGTTTGGAAATATTAAATATTTCCGATCTTTAATCTCCTTTTCGGAGGAAGCTGCATCCCAGCGCTGCTCCGGAGAATTCCCCTTTCCAGGGGCTATTTCCAAGGAACAAATAAGGCTTTGGAAAACCTGTTTGGCACCTGCTCAGATTTGGCACTGCAGCTCAGATTTAGCACTGCAGCTCAGATTTACAGACTCTCCCTTCCTGACCGGGGTTCCATGGTGGGTGCGGGATGGGGACCCGGGCAGGTTCAATCCATGCGGTGGGCTGCCCTGCTCGCTGCACTGGAGCTGTGCCTGCAGCTCAAACCTGGGCTTAAAATCCACTTTCCCCTGGAACGAGTACACTTTAATATCTGGTTTTCTCTTTGATATATTTTATCTGGGAAAATTAGTGGCTTATCTCATCATAAATACAGATTTGAGAAATGAGGCATGACTGAGATATCGCAGAGTGCGAGTCTGATCATTTAAACACATTTCCGAGCACTCCAATTTCCATTTTGCTCCTCCACGCTGTGGCTTATGTTTTATCATCAAAAGGTTTTTTCCAAATGTATTGCTGTGTGACTCAGCCCAAGCTGTTACTGAGGTTTGAATTTATTCAAATAAGTAGTTTCCCACCCTGGTTCACCTTATCACTGGGCGTTGGTGCATGGAGATGAGCAAGAGGCAGCTCACGCTGGATAATGTGATGTTGATCATTGGGGAGCACAGAAGGGGGAACTGGGCGAGACCTGGGAGAATACAGAAAGTTGGGCAAGGAGGAAATCAGATCATGGGGGAGCTGAGCAGCCAGGTGGGAATGCAGGACGGGGAAGCCCAGCATTGCTGGGGTGCTCAGGACCATGAGACCCTTCAGAGCATCATCCCTGAGCACCTCATGCTGGACTGGGGCGGTCGCGAAGTGTCACCAGGACTGCAGGGACCCGCACTGCCTCATCTGACTTTTCTTGTGTGCATTTTCCTGCTGGGATGCTCATCCCAGTACCTCCACGCCGAGGGAGCTCTGTGTCTCTGCTGTGCTGTGTGTGACTGCACAGGTGGGAGCTGGATCGGGGAGATGCCATGTCCCTGTGGGGCTGGGACTGTCGGTCTGAGCTGCAGCACCGGCCCTGACAGGGAACTCCTCCACAATTAGCACGTGTTGGCTTCCAGCGAGTGTAATGTCTTGTAAATGGGATGCTCAGAAAGAAATGTTACTGCATGTCGTGGTAGATATTCCACATCTAAATTGCCTGTTTAGGTAATTTAAACTTTGCTTAATAAACGGACTATCTCTTCTGTCCTCAGGTACTTAGTCTTCCTGCAGATCAAAAGGGATCTCTACCATGGCCGTCTCCTCTGCAAGACTTCGGATGCTGCTTTGTTGGCCGCCTATATCCTTCAAGGTAATGCCTTTTGACAAGATAAATTTACTTTTCATGCTAAGTACTGATTACATTCTTTCACTTACAACAGATCACTGCACCTAGAATACAAATGCCATCCTGCTGGTGCGGGTCCCGCGCTGCCAGGCTGCGGTTGTGCTGTGGTTGTGTGGCACAGGGCTGGGCTGGAGGGGGTGAGGATCAGTAGCCCTGGGGCTGAGCCAGCCCAGGCTCTGGCTCTGGGCTTGTCTGGGCGCAGGAACAGCCCTGGGACAGGCAGTTCTGTGTCCATGGCTGCACACAGCCTGCAGTAACTCCAACCAGAGCTGCTCTCCATGTCACTTTATGAATTTCCAATTAATTTTATTTAAGTCACAGTTGCACCCCACAGGGTGAGCAGGATTCTCTCACTGTTCCCAGCCAGCTGGGATGGGGCTGGGGACTGGGACTCCCCAAGTCTGCTGTAACACAGAACCACAAGGCTCCTAGGAGGCTCTGGGCAAATAACTTGAGGAATTAATAGATTTGGGAGAGTGACCATCTGCTGGTGGGTGATTCCCAAGCAAATGGTGAAATTAATTGCTGGCAGTAAATGGCTTACAAATGATCATTCTGATGGGAAGCATGGGCGGGTGGGAGCAGCGTTCCTGGGATGCTCTGAGCTCTGCATCTGGGTACTGCCGGGATGGGGATGAACCCTGGGCTGTGATCTCCAGAGGTGCCTTCCAACCCCAACCATTCTGTGGTTCTGTGACCGTTTCCATCTGCCTCCAGCTGAGATTGGGGACTATGACCCGGGGAAGCACCCAGAAGGTTACAGTTCCAAGTTTCAGTTCTTCCCCAAACACTCGGAGAAGCTGGAGAGGAAAATCGCAGAGATCCACAAGTCGGAGCTCAGGTATGGCCGGGGCTTCGCTGGGCAGCAGCAGGGATTCCAGATGCTCAACTGGTTTTTGTCCCTGTTTGGGATTTTTGGTTGTGCTATGGGATGAGGACTCACTGCTCTCATGTGTCAGATCCAGCTGGGAGCCAGCGGGGCTCTTGGCACTGCTTGTAAGAGCAAAATGAAGAGCAGAGAGCTTTGGGAAAGCAGGATGTTTGGTGGCACAGAAGCATCACAGCGAATCACCCTGTGAGAGAAGCTGCTGCATTTCCCAAACTTCTGCTCACTGCAAGTGTGATCCAGCAGACAGAACAAGCTGCAGAAAGTGCAGAGAAATAACAAAAACAGGCAGGCAATGGAGCAGATCTGGTCCTGGGGCAAAACCAGCCCCATCCCTCCTGCCTGGGGAGGGCTGGGGGGTTTCTGCAGCTCTTGGCTCAGCTTGGGGGTCCCTGGTCTTCCCTGGCAGGATGGGGACAGTGACCAACCACTCCCAGACCCCTTCTGCCTTCTCCCCACTCTGGGGACGTGCTCTGTCACACTGTGTGCACAGACCATCAGCAAAGCCCAATGTCCTCCCATGGCGCTGGGGGTACCTCCAGGGCCGTGTCCCGTGGGACAACTGGTCCCGGGGCGGGGCTGTCACCCCCCCGGACCCCAGCGGAGCCATGCCTGTACATCATGGGGTCTGCTGGCCTCTGCCCAGCAAACTCCCCATCCTCCCCCCAAAGAAATGCCTGTGCTGCCTATAGGAAATGCAACCCCTCATTTGGCAGCAACTCCTCAGTTTTGGTGGGTTGTGGTGCTGTGGGATGCACTGGCGGGAGCCAGGGGGGCTCCACACTGCTCTCCTACTGCGGATGGCCATGCTGACAGGGGTACCGGGAATGTGCTGTGACTGATGCCTCTTGTCACTGATTGCAACCCTGTCACCAAGGGCTGACGTTCCTGTTCATGTCTTCCATGCAGTAGTGTTGTTTTCTCTGTTTCTCCCCCCTGCAGTGGGCAGACACCAGCGACTTCAGAGCTGAATTTCCTTAGGAAAGCCCAGACTCTGGAGACCTATGGGGTTGACCCGCACCCTTGCAAGGTAAAACACTTTTCTGAGCACTGTTCCTTGTGTTGGATTCTTGCTCCAATCAGTAACAAGCTGCAGAGGTGGCTGGTTTGTCACCTGCCGTGGGGCTGTGGTGCTGGCGGAGCTGTGGGACACAGGCTGTGCTGGAGCCAGCTGCAATCTCCAGCCCCAAAAACCAGCTGCAGCGAGCACAGGGGAGGGGAAGCGCTCCAAAACCCTTCCAGAGAGCACACGCGGAAACTGTAAGGAATCATTTCTCATGCAGACAACTGTAAAAGTCAGTAGCCCATCATCTTCTGTGAAAACCTGTAATTTGGAGGCAGTAACAAGGTCAGTAATGTGTCTGAGAGACCAACAAGCATTAATCTCCCAGAGACAGACTATCGCTCTGCTCTTCTCTGGCCAGTAATCCAGTTTTCTGTTTGAAATGCTTTTTATTGAGTGTAGATGTCATTGCATGTGTCTCTTTCTGGTCCCTTATAATCCCATCGTGTACAGATAGATGTGGGATGCAGAGCAGATGGAGATTTTACTCTAAGGGCGGTACCTGATCCGTGGTCCCTGGGAATTTTACCTGGATTATACCACATAAATATGCCATTGTGGTGAATCTACCTGGCCTTACGGGGTGTGCTGTGACTGCCGGAGGCACTGCCAGGCGGGGGGAGCTGCATTTGTGCCGGTTTGGTGGTGCTGCTGGCAGTGATGCTCAGTGCCGGTGTGGGGAGGTCTGTGCTTTGCTCCTGCTTCCCTGCAGGGTCCTGTGCCCCATTTAGCACCCCTGCTCACTCCAGCATCCCCCGCTCCCCAGGGGACCCTGCTCCTCCGCTCCTCTCTCCATCCCACACTCCAGCAGTACGTCCCTCTGCTCAGGTGCTGCTTCTCCCTTTCCCAAAGGTTTTCCCAGGCTGGGGAAAGAGCCACAGCACTTTGGGCAGCCCATGAGCTGCAGGAGCTGCTGCCGGGCTGGTGCATTATCCACAGGCTGGTTGTGGCACAGATGCACAGAAATATTCCTGCTGCCACTGGACAGAGCTGCTGTGTCTCAGACACAAGGGGTTTGGGAATTTACGTCCTGCCTTGTGCAGGGTGTTGGACTGAGGTTCAGGGGTCTCTGCTTTTGGCCATTCACCCTTGACAGGTTAAGATGGATTTTTGATCTAATCTGGATTTAAAACCAATTTGTTCTCTGCTCAAATTCGGAATATCTCATCACAACACTGGCTCCCTGCTATCCCTGCACCGTGAGGTAACTGAGATCCAGCATCCCAGGCTGGAAGGCAAACAGCAGAGAAAACGTGTCACCTCTTGATTAAGCCGGTAAAGTGCATAACTGGAAGCAGAGGGGGAGAATTGTACCCCTGAACTGGGGAGATACTGGGCACGGGGCAACTCTGCTTGTTGCTGAAATGCTTCGTGCCACATTTTCCCCCTATAAAACATCATAGGAGAAGGACCACAGGCACTGAACATGCATCCCTCTTCTGCAAACCACCCCTGTAGAATTCCTTGCCTGCTTTTCCTGCCCAACGCAGCAGAAATCCCGAGCCTGGCACGTGCCTTCCCTGCGGCTCGGCGTCCTTCCAAAGCCACCTGAACCTCTGCCGGCCAAATAAAAGTCAGGGCAAATCTAACAATTACTGAGCGGCCACGACTGTTTCATAATATTCTTAAAACTGAGTGTGTAACTGTTTTTCCGTGCACACCAGCGCAGTTAATGATCACTTCCTCAGAGTCTAGACATGGTG